>NC_141250.1:16078649-16678649 GCF_054856555.1 Leptonotus elevatus | reverse complement strand
GTTGGAGTTAGCCAAGATTTATCACTTAAACATTCTGGAGCACTCGTGCTAAAGCAGACAAATGTCTTCCTGCTGTGCGATGCCTTCCACAGCCGTCAGAATCAGGGCAACAACTCCACCTTTAATAGTTATCTATGGAGTCTCTCGCATGCAATGAACACCCACATTTATTTCGCGGCTTTCTCCCAATGAGGCAAAGTGGATCAATTAGTGCAGACTACAAGTTCAGCATCTTTACACATAGTATCAATTGTTAAGTTAAGAAACAGCAGGTCCCCAGATTATCTCACTTGTGTACCTCCCATCCCTTCTTTCCAGAGCCAGCCCCATTACAAATGATCCTCTGATACGCGCAACCTTGGCACACACCCTCTCACTAATGGCCCGCGGATTGATTTTTAATTAGCAACACTTTTGGACCGTCGCCAGCTGAAATGGACTTTTATGAAAAACAAATCCGTTTTTTGGTTTTTAAAAGACAGTTCAACACGGATTATAACAAATGTGGATCATAACGCTCTGGTGGTTTCTTCTTGAAAGTTTTCTGCACCGAGAGCTCCTCTGTGGACGTGCAGCCGCCGACTTGAAAAGTGGGTCGGGTCAGATCTTCTGAAAATTGGAGGCCAATGAAACGTCAGTTTGCATTACACGAACTGCCCAGATGAGAGTAACACTCACCCGTGCCCGGATTTCATGTGGCACGAGTTCATTGTACCCAAAGTGTGCCCAACTTTGTTCAACTGGGTCACGAGTGACTGGTGGAGAGACAGCAAACTTTTTAAAGCAGAGGGAACTCACGGGACACTTTATTAGGTACAGCGACAATGGATAGATGGATGTTTATTATTGGAGTTGACAGTGTAAACGCATTCTAATTTGCTCATGTATGTGCTGGTTACTGCGACACTGTTAAAAAATCGTTCCGCAGGGTCTTTAAATTCAACATTGGAAATCCGAAATGTAAAAAAATGCTTTTAAAATGTCTCAACTCTCCAGGGTCAAAGTGTGACTACCAACAAACCTTTTTGAACTATTTATGTAACCCACTTGCAACATGTGAAAATCTGCAAAGAAAAAAAACTAAATATAAAATGTAGTTTCACTCCTCCCACACACTTAAACTTAATACACACTTGATAAAAGCATTCTTTAGCGCCTGTTCTCCAAATAAGGCAAAGCATGCGTGCTTCAAGCTGTTTTTTTACTCCCAGCTGACACATACTGTAACCAACAAAACAAAAAGTAAATCAAATCAAAATGCAATGCAAAACATACTAGCATAATGCTAACTAGAAGTGCAATGAATAATTAATTAGCCAACAACTAATTGATTATCACATTAAGCGATCATTATAATTATTAATTAATTCATCATAATTAATTTATGTTCGTGGACAGTCGATTTGAAAAAAGAGATGGCAACTTAAATGGTTTTTTTAATCCGATTAATCAATTAATCAAAAAAGATTACCATATTACTGAAATAATCGTTAGTTGCAGCACTAATAATAACAGAAATTACCATAGATGTTACAATAATTATAAAACTACAAGAAAGCAACACAAACAGAGCATACAATGTTCTGTCTGCCTCTGTGGTGTTACTGGAGCTCAGTTGGGGACCTTCTCTTCCTCTTCTTCCCTACAATGAATTTCTTCCAGGAGACATCAGTGCTGCCCTTTATGTTGCGGCACAATATGTAACTCTAAATTCAGACATACCTGTATGCTGCAAATTTCAGAATAAGTGACGTTTAGTTTCTTTGTAGTAATACCAAACAAAAAATGACAGTAATTAAACAACATGACTGCCATCATAGCTATTGCACGTGACATCTACACATTGCACTTTAACTCATTCACTGCCATTGACGGCTATAGACATTGATAATGTATTTAAACTATTTCTATTAGTTTAACATTTTGTATACTTTTGTTAAGAGTATGAAAACCTAGGAAAAAGTAAAAGTCACACGATTAATTACGATAAAAATTGTAATTGCCTGACGCAATTAAAAAAAGATTCGGGGCGTCAGGCAATTAAAATTTTCAATTGCAATTAATCGCATGACTTCACTAGTTAACTCACGATTAATCAGAAATGTTATATCTGTTGTAAATGTACAATAAAAAATGTTTTAAGTTTTCATACTCTTGTTAACAAAAGTGGAAAAATGTTAAATAGAAATAGTTCAAATTAATTTTGGACGTTTATAGCTGTCAATGGCAGTGAATGAATAAAAAGAAAAAGAAAAGATTATAAAAAATTTGGGGTGTCAGGCGATTGAAATTTTCAATCGTAATTAATCGCATGACTTCACTAGTTGACTCAAGATTAATCACAAATTTTATATCTGTTCTAAATGTACAATTAAAAAAAACGTTTTCATACTCTTAACAAAAATGGAAAAAAATCTTAAACTAATAGAAATAGCTGAAATAAATTTTTGACGTCTATAGCCGTCAATGGCAGTCAATGAGTTAATCTTTTGTACCTTTTCCAAAGGCTGCTCAGCTCTCACTCACAAAAACATGACCTAACAATCCACTCAACAGTAATTTATTGGTGCGATCCATCATTATCATCTTTTATTATGGCCAACGCTGGAGATATAATTCACAAATAGGCTGGCAGTGTGGAGATGACAATGAGGGAGAGGGATGTCCTTTAGCTGCGTCCTCTGCCTGCCGCCTTCGCCGGAGTCTCTGCGGTGGAAGAATTTAAAAAAGGGGCAAACCTTGGAATGGGCTGGGAGCTGGGGAGCAAGGGGCCTGCCCCGATGGCGCCCCGGTGCATTGTGGGCCGGCAGAACTCCCAATACGACACCTAAAGAGCGAGCGAGAGAGCAAGAGAGAGAGGCATGTCACATGACCACCTTTGTATTCAGCGCCTATAAGTCACCGTCTATGCATGGGGATTGATCCCACGCCGGACACTCCCCGGAGTTTGATCCCGCAGATTAATGCAACAGGGATTCCCGGTGCAGGCCTTTGTCTCTCCACGCCCCCCAAATTTGTATCCGAGCAAAGGTTGAGTCCCACGTTTATTTGGGTAATGAATTGCTGTAATTAATGCACCTATTGATTCCCCCTCAAAGGCCAGGCCGATTTCTAATTTAAAGGGAGTGGGAGTGTTAGTGAGAGGGGAAGGAGAGCCCGGTATAGGCAAAACAATTGCACTAGCGGAATGAGAGTGTAATTGTTCAATGAATCACATTTGAATACATTCAATTAAATCTTTCAGGTGGAGGGTGTGCGCGGTGTTATTTCACCGCGCTGCATGTTGTAATAAAAATGTAAATCCTTGGAGGACATCCGAGAGCCGATGAGGGCGTCGCATCTCTGAGCTCGGGTGTCACGCTAATAACCACAATGCAATTTCCTCCCACAAACAGGAGAGATGGCATTAGCATATAATCCGCCGGAATTATGACCATACTAATCTCCATCACGTTGACCTCCCGGAGGAGTTCGGCATCCTTGCTTCGATACAAAAAGAACAACAACAAATCTGTTAGTTTTAGCCAGGATTGTGTCTGCGTATGATAAATGTGGGCTGTGCAACTCTTGTCTTTAAATGCTCCATACGTCCTTCGTGTGTGGCCTGTGTAAACACCTGGTCACACCTGACCACAGAACAATGAACAAAACAAGCGCGCCATCTATTATTCCTCGTTGGCTTTCACCTCAAGAATGCCCCCCTTGTGAGTAATTACGACAAAACGGGCCTTTGACCTTTGCTGTATTTTGAGGTTGGGGGGGGGGGGACATGGGTTTTAACTCTAATGTCGTCAATAAATGCAAATTGATCACATGTGTAATTACGGCTAAATACAGGGCTGCTAGTTTGGTTAGCATTAAAATGAGGGAACACAATATCAGTTTCAAAATCAGGACAAATACAGTGAACCATACAACTGTCTTTTTTTCGAAGTACAGTGGAACCTTGATTTAATAAAATTCTTCAAAATTCACGAGACAGAAATTGATCCACTCAGAACGCCCTTCTGAAGTAGCAATTTAAGTTGATTAGTTCCACAGTGCTAGTAAGCGACGGCTAAAACGCATGTAAGTGTGGCAGCCATGTTGCCAATGGCGTTCTTTCCCTTGGAAGTATTGGAAAGCTTGGACATTAGCTTAGCGTTGCAGTTAGCACGCAGCTCAAAGGAGCGCGTCATATCTAAATGTTCCAAATTAAAAACCGGGGCACTGTAATTTCACTGAAAATCAAATATAGCCTACGATAAATTCGCAACAGGAAGTATTTATAACAAATGTAATCACTTGTCAATCTGGTAACCACAGGTTGTTTTATTTATTTAGCTAATGCTAAAACACACAAGTCAATGCCGCCAGAAACGCCGCTAGAAACGCTCAGCTCACGTTGCGTCTGACTACATTTCCCATGATTCTTAGGAAATATGTCGCATTCGAGGAAGGTGGGAAGTTGGATTTATCCGAATGGCATTGTCCCAGTTGTGACCTCGCAAACGTAAACAAACAGCAAAGATGGCTGATTCCAATAAATAGTTTGTTGTTCTGGTTAATGCTGGTTGCGTTATGTCAAACTATTTCAATTAACTACATTAAAGTAACAATACATAAATATGAATACATATCTGTTTAAAATCTTGTAAATGATGTTTTGCCATTCACAGTCTTTTTTTTCCCCCGACTTCGCAACTCGGATGTACAAGTTCAAATGTGTTTTCCTGTGCTCACGTCCTGGTATGAAGTTGGAAAACTCTGACGTCCCACTTTCACTGAATGCAGCAATTGTTCTAGTTCCAGTATGACACAAATATGAATGTGAAATTAAATAGGAAGAATTTAACAGTTAAATTCCTTTTTAATTGGTTCATCGTATGAATCTCTAGTGATATACACATGGCTCCTTGCTGACTGGACTCTGGGGTGTATTACACAAAGCTCAAAACGGGACTGTCCCGGCTAAACGGGACGTCTGGTCACCCTAACCAATCTGTCAGTTAAATCACGGGATATTCAAAATTTAAAAAGTTTGTAAGAGGTTAGCTAATTAAGCGTTATGACATAGAGATGATTACCTAAGAAACCATAACGTTTGCACAATCAGTCAAAGTGCAGAAATCAGATAAGATGAAATCAATCATTGCTAGCTAGGTGCACTATTACCACGTCTTGCAGTACCAACACTGTAACAGAGCTGCTTACACATCTCATCAATAACTGACCGGCACTCCAGTCTATTGCCGCTCGCTTTTTTTTTTTTTACCGTTCTAAGAACAATTATGATGGCTAAAGATTTATTATTATTATCATGGCCCAGACATTGTAAGAAAGTGCAAACTAGGCGCAAGACTAATTAAGCAGCCCAAATAGCAATGACGCCATGCATGCCCCGGCTGCCAGAGCCAAGTAAGAGCTTGAAAAATGGCTCCTCCGCAATTCAATTAATCAGTTGTATTTTGCTTAATTTTGTTTGACGTTGGCGGAGGAAAATGTCCTCTGGGAGTGTGTGTCCTTTGACCGTTAATTCTTTCATCGGTAAGAGCCATGATTGAAACAATCAGTGTGTGTGCGTGCTCATTGATTGCCGTTTTTTACCCCTTTTTACTTGGTGGATACGTGCATCATGAATCTGCCTTTCATCTGTCTATGTATGGCAGTTTTTTTTTTAAGCCAGCTATTGAGTATACATTGTGATTGCAAAGCCCACACAGCCACCAATGCAACCAAATTAACCTTTCCGTCCCCGTAAACGTGACCACCGTGGCATTGTTCAGCACCGAGATGTTGATCTCTGCTGCGGTGATGAATGAACAATAGCGCAGTAATTACCAAACACTTTGGACACGCTGGCGACATTTTTCAGCTTTTGCCGCACAGCTTTGTGTTTGCGGCGCTGGCTTTCACCTGGAATCCTGAGGCTCCTTGCTCTTCCTTAACTTTGTTTTCTCTGACACAGATTAGATCTGCCACCCCATTACAGATTCATTTTCCTAATTTTTCATGTCTGTGCTGTGCCCCATCTGCACAGGGCTGATAATTGTGGGGACCAGCCCTGGTGATTAACATCAGCAGAATTAATTACGCCCGCCATTAAGGCTCCAGGTTGCACACAATGATCAAGAGAAATTAACTTTCTCCCAGCCTCCTAAATCATCTCACCTTCAAGCGGAGTGATGGCAAAGAGACAGGACGGGAGTTGCGGACCCCGCTTCTTTAACCAAAACATGAAGTGACCATGCCGCACCCCGACGGCACCACTCGCGCCTGATGGCTATCAATTACGCTGCCGTATGTGGTGGGATGACTGAGAGGTGTCCAGGGTCTAGTGACTAATGGACCTGGGCTGAAGCCACCCTGCAGCAGGGAGACGCCTGTTTTTCTAGCCAGGGAGCACCAGCCAGATGCTGGGGGAGAGGGGTGGTCGCTTCACCTGCCTGCAACACACACACACACATTCTTGCACATCACAGTTGACTGAGCAGACTGTCGCCGAGTATTCATTTGACTGTATTCAGACAGATGAGCCAGAATCTGAAGAGCAAAAACGCCACAAACTTTGGTTTTAAGATGCAGTCTTTGGACTTAAATCCTGCTACATCATGAAAAACTGCAGTTCATAGCGACTTTTTGTATAGGTTTTGTCAAGAGGCTGAGTGACTGTAATGCCCTCGCATGTGGGAAAGGAGAGCCACAATACTGTTTTCAGGCATTTATTAAACAAAATAAGAGCAGTGTGATATGGAGGAGCAAGAAATGCCGAGATAAAAATTTTGTTGGAGCTCTCCATGCAAGCCGGCGAGACTTCATAGTTTGCCGACCTGCTCACTCCACCATTGAAAGGCAGTCCAACTCAAGACACTTAGGACCGCCCCCTCATTTGAATAACATTTTATGGTGTATTTCATGCTGACAGCATCTGCAGCATGAAATAAGTAAATATGAGAGCAGAGCCTTTATTGATTGATATTTAAATATTTCTCTATATTTATTTCCACATTTATTTTTATATTTATTTGTATTTTTTGAGTCTCATTTTTTTATTTTTAGTATTTATTTATTTATTTACGTATATATGTTTAGTTTTCTTGTTTTTATTTCCATTTATATATTTTTTTGTATTTAATTTTTGAATGATATTTTTATAGCCGTTTTTATTTTCACTTTTATTTATTTATTTTATTTGTATTTTGCCATTTTCGGCCCTCCATAATATAATGTTTCTCAGAGTGTGGTACTTGGGCTTCCTCTAGTATGCCAAAGAACTATTGAATTTAGTTGTATTTCACTTTTCATTTAAATTTGCATTTGCATTTGATCTTTAAATGCTGAATGGAGTGCACTTTTATTCAACTTGTATCTCAAAAATGTTTTATTTTATCATTTAAAACATATACTGCATTAAATGTCAAACTAATAATTTTTGTTTTTTTTGTTTACAGTATAGAATGTTTTTTATATAAATAAAATAAAATCTTATAATATTAATTAGAATAACCATACATTTAGTTTGACCAGATGTATTGTAACATAAAATGAATCTCTTTTCAGAATGTAGCATTGTTGCTGTTCAAAAGGTGAATGTGGCTAATGCTAATGGAGCAAACATGCCGCCGAGACAGCAAGAGCAGACATAATGTCAGGAGGAGATAAGCCAATTGCATTTGCATCATATTGACTCGTCAAGGTTAAGTAGTGTGTTCAGTAGTGTGCAAAGGAGGAATGAGGCCAAAACACTCCATCCTTCTCATTGGTCCGTTTCGTGATTTGAGAAGCATGCACATGAGGAAGGAGAAGAGAGGTGTCCTTTTTGCTTTGTAGTTTGCAAAAGAAAGAAAAAAAAACAGATCGTTTTGGCAGGCAGGCGAACATGCGGGGCAGACAGGAGACGCCTGTTTGCGTGGGGAGGTTTTGGCTCTCTGCTCTCGTTTAGACTGATTTGATTAAGCTCTGCAGGATCTAATTAAGCTGAGACCCAAAACCTCTTTGGAGTTTCACCAGCCATATTGTGGATGTCAGCTTGTGAAAAATGGTCCTGAGCGATCAGCCTGGTGCACTGTACTGTGTGTGTACTTTTTATGTACTGTACATGTGTGGTACTGACACAGTATACGGGGGTAAATCTGATTCAGGAGGCCCACAAGATGGCTCTTTTTCTTTCGTTTGAATACAAATTTGCAAAATATTGTTCAGTAGAGTGCTCAACAAATATATGACAGTAACAAGCAATGGAAGGTTTGTGCCACAGGGTACGTTAAATAACAGCAATATTAATTGACCGTTTTTCTGTAAGATGTTTTTAATGTTGAAATGTCATTGTAATTGAAAACATTAATTCTAAAATTTGGTGTTTCACAAAAAAAGAAAATAGTAAAGCCCATGACTGTTTCTTAATTAAGATGTGAAATTTGTGTGACCCAGCAAAAAAAAAAAGTAAAATGATAATGTCTTTAGAGGTTTCATGTCGTGCAAAAATGCCCACTAAAATGGAAAGAATACACATTAAAGCTGAATGATCCATTCTGTTTTTTATAACAGATGGTCTAATATTTTTTTTAAGTACTGTATATTAATATCTCCATGAGACACAGATAAGAGTGCCCCCGTTTAACTTTCCAACTGGCCTCTATTGCGCCTCACGAATTCTGGCCCAATAACGTTGCTGGGAAATTATGTGAAAGGACAAAAATAAATCATAGCAGCAATTGTGTTGTATAATGAATCACATGTGATGTTAGTTGTTTGGGATATTCATAACATAGCTGTGGGAAGTTAAGACTGTAGTATTCCTCCTTTGTAGCTGAAGTGTTAAGTGCCCTTTTCCCCCATTTAAAACCCCCTCTATAGCAATGGATGGTATGTGTACGGGGTAGCCAGCAAATACGACTGCAAAATTTAGGGACAGAATGGGAACATATTTCTCATGTGACCTAACCCAAAAAAAAAAAAGTTGTATCCCATGGTGATTGTCACATGGCTTCCCCTTTCCTCTTCTAAGTCCCATGCTTGAATGCCTTGTGAAATCCCCAGGACATCGTGCAGTCTGCGTGTTTTCTGTTCCTCATCAGCTCGTTTCATCACTGATGATTTTAGAAGGTTAAAAGCCCAGTCGGCAATCACAGAAAGAAAAGCAACCCTATCCCACAGCATTCACCAAGACAGTTGTTCTCAGTGTTTACAAGCGTTTTTTACACCACAGCTTTCGTGTATAACAATTTTACACACCCCGACAGGCCACTGAACACGCGTATTAAAGCATAATAAAGTGCATAATGAATACAAGTCTTCATAACGCAGAATGAGTGGGACCCTTGGGTTTTGTTTCCATGTGGCTACGGAGTTTTGAAGGCATCACACCCCTTTGGATACCATACTGTAATGATGCGTCATTTTTGTTTTGACTTATGACTGCCAAGTTATGAGCCATCCCTTGGTAAATTTTTGCGGGATTGGGCAAGGTGAGCCACAATCACCAATGCACTTACGATCATTTATTTAACAGGACATTAGCCAGGTTTACTTGGAGCTGCTCTGTGATGAGGGAACTTGTTTTGAAACTTATTTGTAACATGTTTTTATCTAGCTGTTACTTTTATTTATTTATTGGTGCCCCAGTTGGAAAACTGTAAAACAGAATACACAACACAAGGAATTACACGTATTCTATATTTAAATTAAAGAAGTCGTTTGTTTTAGGTAGATCCCCAGCTAAATGCTAGCACTCATTGGAAAACACTATTGACTGGCTAGGAAAAAATTTGCATTTAGGCATCATGGGATTTACTTTCATAAAACAAAAGTTCACACACAAATGCTGTAGGAACACATATAGATAATATAAATACTAATGGGCATATATTCTTCCTAATTGGGAAAAATGAGCTATATTTATAAAATTGCTCTTACTCTTTTTATCTTCATGTATCTCCTAGCGTGCACCACACTTCCTGGGTCCCCTATCAGCTGACTAACACTAACCAATCAGAAGCTAGCATACTTTAGGTAAATGCAAGTGAATGACGGACAACAGCAGATTTGACACATCAATTTAGCTACTTGTAAAAAAAAAAAAATTATAATAAAAAATGTATGAATGTGTAAATAATAATTCTGGAAACATAAATGTACAAGTAAATATGCATTTTTATAAATTAACTTAAATGCTTGATCCTCAGTGTGTTGACCTTGGCAAAGTGAGGTGTCTTTGTTGCTGGCTGTACCCAACGCTTCAAACATCATATGGTTAATCTCTGCTAAAGCAATTATTATCTCATTATTTGAAAAAGTATTGGCACATACATCCGAGTAGTACGCTACGTGTATTTCTCGTAGGTTTCATGAGATTTTTTTCTTCTCGCAAATCTGCCACTTTATAAACTTGCAAATTTGCCACTTTATAATGTTGCAAATTTGAGAGTTCATTTCTCAGAATATTACCCACCCTCTAAAAAAAATGTTTTTTTTTTATGTGGCCCTAATACGCCGTTGCATGTTTACTAATCATGTTTGTTTTTCGCAAAATCACCTAGCCGTAAAATCACAGCATTTCTCGACATGTGTTTCTGCATCCACCCCAGGAACCTTGTAATGGTCCGAGTGAGACAGTCCAGAGAGTGTCATGGAGTGACATTTACTGCCCTTTCTGTGGGGAAACAGGTAAGCAGAGCACAGCATCTACAAAGTAGTCCCCTTTGACACCAGCACTCTACAAATCAAGGCTGAGAGGACAGGCCAGAAAAAAAGCAAGAGGGGAAGTGACACAAAGGTGCTTTACACTTTTAGCCCGGGACATCTGGAATATGTCTTCTTTTTTTTCCACATTACAAAGTCAGATCATCGCATGCCACCTTTCAAGTCAATACGTTTGCGCTCCACTTTCTACAAGGGTTGCCTTCCGCATCGCAGTGGGAGGTATCGGCCTCTATTGAAATTAGACGTCCTTGTTTCACTTATTAGATAATGCTTCCTGTATTCGAGTGGTAGCAGGCAGATTTACAGCTGTGTGTAACCATCGGGCTTTGCTCATTAAATAGAGGATGCCATCACTCCGCGCCACCGCCGCATGCTACATGTCACGCGTATCCTCTACCGCCCACCCTCTCAAATCCACAACATCCTTTAAATCTGTCATTGCCACCCCAAACGGGGGGCTCCACGTTCAAGCAGTGCTCGCACCCGCATTCATGCATGTGGTGGGCACATATGGAGGGTGACGCACAGGTGTGTGAGTGGAACATTACGCACACAAGCATCACTAGCCGCTCATTGTGTGTGTTTGGACGGATGTGGGGGCCCGTCCACATGGCGAGAGGTGCAGGCGTGGACGCTCATTACAGAACCAAGCGAGTACACGGGCCTGATAAGCAGAACAGGACAAGATAAGGAAGGCACGCTGCATGGCTGCAACAAAGTTCGTTCAGATATTGAGATGCCTCCGGCAGATGAAAGTGCACCCAGCTATAAGTTAAAAAGTGTGGGACCAATTTAAATTTGTCTCAGAGTGTTGAGCATTGAGCTCAGCAGCTCATTTGACACTATATTGAGTTTTATCATTTAATATTCATCTTGCATGTTTTTTGATCAAATATATATTTATTCTGAATGTATGTCATGTTATTTACATGAACTGCACATGCAGCAAAACACAATTTACAGCATACTCGAAAATTAACGGCAAATAAATTGATAGTAATAATATTTCTACTACAGTCGCTGTGTGAAAAGCCCATTGAGATTTTGTCGGGTTCCACTTGTAAAATGACCCCTGCCGGCACTGGCTATTATACAACATTAGTCACTGACTCAGGGGACCATGCACACTCGACGGTTATTCTTCTTTAACTGAACTCATTCAAAATAATACGAATGTAGCAATAAGATCTGTATTACATACAAATAAAGGGGGTCAAAACATTAGAAGCAGCTGTCAGTTTGATGCAATCCAGTTTTACTTTACTGTAAACAACAACCACAATAATAAACATGGTTTAAAATGAGCATGGTTATCTTTATGAAGAGGATGCTCCTCATAAAGTGGATGTTCGATTATTTTTGTCCAATCAGACGTCAGCCTCTTCCTGTTGTCATGTCAATCTAATCTGCCCATAGACCTCAGATTCTGTAGTGCTGGTCAATGTAATTTAAACTACACTAGCAATGGATCTGGTCGACAGCAAGTGACAAAATTAGTTTTTAAATATATTAAATGAACATGAAAAATAATGAAGCAATCAAATTAATTCTGGACAAAATATTAACATTTTACTGCTGAAAATGGCTCAAATAGTCAAGTATCCCTTTAAGGCATGGCAAGGCAACTTTATTTATACAGCACATTTCATACAAATGACTGAACATACTCCAAACAAACCAAAAGAACAACATTTAAAATAATTCACAAACAAAGCCGTTAAATGCATTCAAAAGCAAAGAAGCAAAAAGTAGCCTGCCAAACTTACTATGGCAACATTTAACAGAATTTACAAACAAAAGAATCAAAGACAAAGCAAAGAAATACAAAGTAGCTTTCTAACGTTACGAAAAGAACATATTGTGAAATTGATCAATTTAAAATGCTTTAAAATATCTTAATCAGGGGTTTAAAGGGAAAACACATTGCAGCATAACATCTAAATGCTGCTTCAGCGTGTTTGCTTTAATTTTTGTGCTCTACTAATTGACCTGAGTCTACAGATCTCAGAGCCTGGCTGGGTTTACATTCGATTAGCATTTCATTATTGCATTCAGAACCTAAATCGTATTATAAACGCTACCTAACCGGTATCAGTAGGTAATATGTCTGCAAGAATTTTGACTGCTGTTCCATCCTCCGTACATCAGCAGCATCATCATCATGCCGGATAGGGAAGATGAATGTGTGTTATTGTTTGCAGGATGACAGTGTGCTTCAATCAGGTCCTCTCTGCTCTAATCCCAAGTAGCTCTTTTAAGTGCTGAGTCAGTTGGTGCCTTTTCGATCCATCACGCCGGCTTTGTAGTGGGCAGGTGTATTCCCAGACCCCCCCCAGAGACGGATGAAACACCTGCCCACCGCTGCTCGGGACTTCATCATCCCGCCGTCCCTTTGTCTCATTCGGCCGGGGATCTCAACGTCGGGGCGGCGGGAAAACTGTGAAAGCAGCACTTTTGTGCTCATTTGTTGTCTGTACACAAAAATTAGTGGCAGGATGAGATCCCCCTGCTCCACCTCCGTCTCCCACATCTGTCCTACTCCCCCTTTTTTTCTCACCCAGGAGGGAGGGGCATGACGCTCACAACAGCCTTGGAGGTGCACGCATGACAATAGACGGCATTCGCACTGACGGCGGGTACGACAGGAAATCCTTCCGTCACGTCTTCTTCTTTTTTGCAAACACACTGAGGTAATGCTTTCATGGGCCGGGTTTGTTTTTTTGAACGTACACTTTTGTTTACAATTTGGCTTTGGACGTAGTCTCCATTTTCACATAATTGGGATCATAAGCAAAAATTAAAAAAAAGAAATACACTAATAAGATTTTTTTTAAACCGTTTTTTTATGTTTAAAATCCATTTTAACTATTTCTGTTAGTTTAACATTTTTTCCAACTTTTGTTAACAATAGTATGAAAACCTAGATTTAGAACAGATATAACATTTCTGATAAATCCTGCGTTAACTAGTGAAGTCTTTCGATTAATTACAATTAAAACTTTTAAATGCCTGACGCCCCTAATTTTTAATAATCTTTTCTTTTTCTTTTTTTAATGAAGGACTACAGAAATCAGTCACAGTTGATATGCTGAAATCTGAGGATTTGGACAGTTTTACATTTTTAAAAAAATATCCAAATGATTACTTGATTTTATATATATATAAATAAAAAGATTATTAAAAAATTAGGGGTGTCAAACGATTAAAACGACTTCACTAGTTAACTCACAATTAATCGCAAATTTTATATCTGTTCTAAATGTATAATAAATAAATAAATTCTAGGGTTTTATACTCTTGTTAAAAGTGGAAAAAAATGTTAAACTAATAGAAATAGTCCAAATGGATTTTTGACGTCTATAGCTGTCAATGGCAGTGAATGACTTAATAGATACGTTTCAATTTTTGTTGCCAGTTTCATGTGCGACAAGGCAGGCTAGTTGTGTGACGGTCACATGACTGACTGATGTCCACTGACAACGTACTGGTTATTATCACTGAACGTGTGAGAGCGGCGAGTTTCCACATTTGTTTTCCTCCAGGCAGTCAATTAGCGGCCCTGTGTCGGAGCTGTAAATAAAGGTTTTTATTACCGCACACTATCTGCGCCTCATCAATAGGCTGATGCATTGGACTGCTTCCAAGCACCTTCTCTCTTTTTACACTTAAACAAAGCAAGACAGGCAAGGTCATTGGCTGGATTAAGTTTATAATTCACAACCAAAGATCACATCACAAATACACCGAATTCCTTCACCGCATGGGAATAGAATTGACAAAACAGGCAATTTTGTCTATCCGCATGAGACACAGATACATTCCTGACCTCTGGCTCATTCAGAAGAGATTTGTCCAGCCTTGCCTGACAGTGTCAATATGCTATGTCAAGCACTCCTTCATGTATCCGCTTTAAAAGAATCAGTCAATATTAACATACAATGTAGGTGCGTCAATGTATGTGGATTTATGAGTGATAATACAAGTATACTGGAGTCTCTTAGGGGAAGCTACAAAACAAATGACTATTCCAAGTGAAGAGATTCAATCACCATCTATCCAGAAAGAAGTTATATAAATCATAAATATGTTGCAAAATGTGTTGTTGAAATGGCACAAGCAATGTTTCACCCCCCCCCCCCCTACCCCAAGGGTGACAATTGACATTTAATAGCAATGAAAAGGCAATTTTGTAGAAAATCAATTAAAAACTGGACATGGCAAGTGCACATATTGAACATCCATTTGGACATGTTGAAATTTTGATCAATCATATTTTCAACATGAAACTAGTGAAACTCGCATGTCAAGTACATTTCAAATTACGTCCATTCTTTTTGGAACACTAAATATGAGGACAAACATAGATATTGGATACACAGGAGACATTGTTAGTGTGTGGATAATCTGAATATTTCCAATTTAAATGAAATACTTTGCTGTCTATGCTATGTTTGTGTCTGCGCAAATGTGCAGTGGTTTTAAAAAAAAACAATGCTAAGGTTGTGCTAGGTGATGCTGTAAGTCGAAAGTGCCTCCAACACCTGAGGCATCTCATTTATTTTATGCATCCTCTGTTGAATGCAAATATGCATATATCAGTTTCACAGAAGCAAAAAAAAAAAAAAAAAACACGCAAGGCTACACCAATCTCCTGTAAATTGAATGCTGATTCTATTTATATTTTCTGTGATTTATACCCGGTTTCCTCCATGCGAGTGAACAGGAAACAGATGCAAGGAATTGTTCTTTCCCTGAATTCCTCGGGGAGCGATTGTAGTCAACACCGATGTGTGAGACCGGCTTTGTACTTGCATGTGAAAAGGTGTAGACAGTATCTAAATGGACTGCTTGGTTTCCCTCTCTTCTGGATGTCCATTTCCTCACAGTTTCCATGTGCGTATGTCCGTCTGGCCAAAACACAGCTTATCTACTGCAGGTTCTCTCCCTGATGTGCGTGCGGAGCCAAGTCTGTGCCTCATCGGGACAAGGTCACCAACATACAGTAGAATACAATAACAATATCAACAGAAATAAATAGATCTTTTAATTAAAATTGCTATTCAAGAACTATTTTCTCATTAGAAGGAAGTGTTCCCTATCATGGCACGATGATGGGAAGAAACAAATATAATGACATTTTGAGATGACTACCAGACATGTCATCACAGGGGGAAAATAACATTTTTTGGTCTGGCAACAGTGTCTAGCATCTGCATGCTGTAATGAGAGACGACACAGCTTTGACTTTTCATGGACCATGCTGCCATCTAGTGGAGTGTAACGAAAACATTGTTGGTGGTTTTTAGGTTGAAATCCACCACATTTTTTACGTGCGTGTTTGTTTCAGTTCGTTTCATGTATGAGTATACTGTAGATAGATGGATAGATAGATAGATAGATTTTTATTATTACAATTTGTATTGAAATTAATGCTTTTGGGTGTAGTTTCGATGACACTTTGCATAATTGCTGTCTAGCATTGCAGTGGAAGGGAAGCAGTTGACAAAATACCACTACAGCGCATGTTAAATCAGTGATTCGCAAAGTGTTATGGTACGCGGGCTCCCTCTGGTGGTCTGTGAAATGGTGACCGCCTAAATGCAGTTCAGTTGCTTCTATCTTTTATTTTAAAATTTCGGCACAGCACTTTTTTTATATAAGTTATGTGCAATACATATTAATTGGAATTGAATCATTAAGTACAGTTTCTTCCCAGTGTGTTGCATTTCAGAGCCTATCAGCATTTGAGATGGCTTCCATTTTCATTCTTGAGCTTACTTTCTCACACACTTTTTGACACGCACGCTATTTTTTTTTTTATCTTCATTTAAAAAGAAAAAACATTCACATTTTTCCTACTGTGTGAGGGTTTTTTGTTTCAGTAAAAGGGTTTTTGAGTAAATGGTAAATGGACATAAATAAAATAACTTTAAGTATGAGTTTTTGGTATGGAAGAGTTTTGTGTGAGAGAGTTGTGTGTGTACGTGTGTGATGGAGAGCGTTTGCTGCTGAGTGTGAAATATTTTTTTTAGTGTGAGTCGATGTGTGAGAAGTTTTAGTGAGTGTGAGATTTTCTTAGAGAGAGAAAGAGAGAGCATTTGGGTGCATGTGAGTTTTTTTTTTCTTTGCCCCTGAGAGGGTGTTTGTGTGTGTGAACGTTTTTGGTGTGATTGAGATTTGTGGTGTTTTTGAAAGAAGAATTTTCGTGTGTGACAGTGTGTGAGAGTTCTGTGACGTGTGACAATTTATTGTGTGTGTGTGTGTGTGTGTGTGTGCGTGCGTGTGTGCGTGCGTGTGTGTTTATGTGACTGTAAGAGGGTTTTTTTGTTGAGCGTGAGAGGAAAGGTATTTTGGGCTGATAGAGTGCCTCATAGTTTTTATCTAATTGCATGTGACCCAAGAGTGGTAGGCTTACTTGCATCATGTCAACTCTTACACACCCACACACACACACTTGTCTGAAGATTTAGCGTCCATGTTATTTTTGCTGACGTGTCACTCTATAGCCCCTGCTTACTCTCAGATATACAGCTCACCATAATTTGCAGGTGTAAAATGGCCATAAAGCAATGTGAATTATTTAATACGGCTTTTAAGTGCAGCATTTTAGTCCACACAAGGATGCCATTGCCTCCGCCTGCATGTGATTCAATGGATTGCTTTATTACACAGAGCTTTATAAGCAAGAATGGATTGTTAAGACCTTTTAATGATAGCCATGAAATATTCATTTGTATTCAGTATTTTTTTTTTTTACTACTTATTTTAAGCTAATGAATTGTTCAATACCATTAGATCTTGGACTAATGTTGCTGTGATGAATAGTCGTAAAATGACACACAACAGAACAGGCGCCTCGTATAAATATCTCGTTTTAAGAAGGCCGCATCTTTCAAACGGTGCGGCCCAAAATTACAAATGGCTTTCTATTCAGACATTATTCATTCATCAGGCTCACTGCACTCCGCGCTGATGATCGGAAGTTTAGAAGTTCTATTGTTGGTGTGGAAAAACTAACACACCTGCCCTGTTGGTTTATGATAGCTGCATACTAACACTAATACATCAGGTTTATTTTTACGGTATGACACAAACACTAAAGCAAGTGCATTCATCAAACGCACATTGGGTTTGGGTGAACTGTACTGAAATGCTTGGCAAGAAAACAAAATCCAACAATTAGCTGCGGTGAGGATAACGAAGATGTATTCATGTGGCACTTTTTTCCCCCACAGATAATGGTCACAAATGGCTTGACGGCATGGGTAGTAACAAGTGCAAAAACAACAATGTGTATACCTGACAGTAAGATTAGAGACTTGTGATAAGAATCATTTAACTGATTGTTTAAAAAATTAACTTGATTGATCATTGATTAATCATGTTTTAAAGTAACTAAGGGCCCTGTTAATTCATTACTACCTTGTTAAGTTACATGTGATCAATCTGTCAACAACACAAAAACAAAGCAAGTCATCAGATTTAAGAATAATGAGCAGTGGCGTGAGCAAGCGCTGATCTCAATTATCATGAGGCACGTTATTGACGTGTCTTTTTAAAGTTATGTGAAATCATGTTAAGTAGAATCATTAACCTGCAGTCACAACAATATTAAGCCTCATAATGAGCTGAACTAAATAAACGATTTTGCAAAACTTCTATTTTCCACAAGGGCGCTCTCTTCCTTAGACTTAAGACTTTTTTTTATTTTCTCTTGATCACTCCAAAGTTGAATCAACACTCATTTCCGCAGAATAGACTAAATAAAATGAATCCATCATTATTCCCATCCTCCAGTTAAAACATACAAGGTGATGATTTGCCACTTTTCTCCCCACTATCTTTTATCTCCTATAGCTACAGTATAACTGCTGTAACGGAGACAGGTCAAAACAAAAGGCATGTCTGCATTTGGACCGATTATAAATACTTAGCGTTAACAGTGTCAGAACAGCATTAGCCTTTTTTATTGGGGTTGTATTTTCCTCACCGAGGACAATAAAGTTAATGACAAGTATTGTCTGAGCCATAAAGCAGTCATATATTCGGACGTGCTGGTTAGGCTCAAGCAGGCTTCGTAGCATCTGGCTAATAGATCATACACGTCCAGTCGAGCTTATCAGAATATCTAGGAAGCGAATACTGTCATGTTTACCCCATTAAAAATAGCAGCATTAAAATATATATATATTTATTGCACCAAATCATCACATTGCATCGTTTTCTTAGTTCTACCATAAAAGAAGCAGGGGACATGGACAAAAATCTCTTTGCGGCACGTTTTTCTTTCTCTGATTTTTATTTATTTATTTATTTGTTTGTTTTTAATACTGTATATATAATGGTAAGATGACTTTGTGGAGATTGGGGGTTTGAATCCAGGCTAAAGCCTTCCTCCCAGATTCCAAAAATGTGCATGTTAGAGTGTGGGAGGAAAGATTAAGGTAATAAGGATGTATTACAGGAAGAGAGATATAGAAGGACAGCGGGAAGAAGAAAAATCTACGGTGAGAGGATTCAAGGGGGAAAAAAACAGGATGGTATGACAGGAAGGCAGGAAGTAAGGATACAAATATGTCTTAAAGGGAAGATGTAACAAGGATGAAGGGAGGACAGGAGGAAAGTATGAAATGAATTGGGAATGAAGAAACAAGGATGATAAATGGAAGGAATGATGAAAGAAGGAATTCAAGGAAGGGTCACCACCATCTTAAGGACTTCCCACAAGTCCAATAAACCTTCACAAGGACTTCAAACCCTACTTTGATATGAAGGACAAACACGGCCAAGAATAAATAAATAGTGGAAATAAAAATGCTTATAAAAAAATATATGATTCAAAACTTAATCCTAACCCTGATTTGAAACCTTAACTAAATCTCTGAACCCTGACTAGAACCACATTTTGAATCCCCACTTCAAATTTACGAGAGTAAACTGTTTCATAAAGTATAATAAATTTAAACAATTCTAAGTGTATACCTAATCTTGACCCATTGAGTGCACATTAAAAAAAAAAATCTGGCAAGTCTACCCCCGACCCCCCCAGGCATGCGGTATCTCTTCAACCACTAGATGGCACACGATATTTGCTACAGTACAATATTTCATTTTGTTGTCTGCGCAGCAAACATGAAATGTGCCATTACAAAAACCTTTCGCTTTAAAACGAAGCTATTATTGAATTTAATATTATTAAAATCACACCAGTCGTACTGTTTTCGGTTTCGTGTCGAAGAAGGAACCGTCTCGAACGCTCTAATGACGCAAGCGAGTAGACGTTGTCACGTGACAGGCTCTGTCTCGACTAAAGGGACATCAAAATGGAGGTTGGGATTATATGCATTTTTTTTTTTACCCTTTCACCTAATTATTCATATGGTTGCATGTTGAGGTGATTGCGTCATCATAGCGTTTTTACGCGATGACCGATCTTTCATCTTTGCTCTTTGGTGCTCGCGTTATCAAAGCTCGCCCTTTGGTTTTGAATTAGCCTGTGAGCTAGCGGTAGCACATAGACAGCAACTCGCTGTCAGGGCTCCACAATTTTAGAAATTAAATGTTTTAAACTCGCATCGGTTGAGACGGTAGCTCGAAGATAGATTGGTTGAATTGATAATTCGATGCGTGAAGGGTTTGTTGAAGTCAGGTGGTGTGCAAGCGCGTTTTAAAAGCGACAGGCCTCGTTATAATATATGCTCTGTAATATCAGTGCATTGTAGTAAACATGGCGTGCCGAAAGTAGGTACTCGTATATCCTTCTCAAATGTAACTTTTTTTTTTTGTGAAGGTACTGCGAATAACTGCAAATTATTTTGAATCAAGAACAAAGTCAGTGATTCATATAGCAGAAAAGTATTTGGAAGCAAAGTCAGGAAGGAAGGATGCAAATTATAAAAGGGAAAGGAAGGACAGAAGAAAAGAGCAGGTCTCAGGTGGAAGGAAGGGAGGTAAGGAAGGCAGAAAAGCAGGTTTAAGTGCAGGAAGAAAGGATGTATGCATGAATTCAAAGCAGGTCTGAAGGAAAGGGAGGAAGGTAGGTTTCAGCAAAGGAAAGATTGAAATATGAATGCGAGAATATAAAGGAAAACTCTGAAAGAAGGAAGGAAGGTCAACAAGGAAATGGTGGCCAGAAAAAAGTAAATGATTTTTAATTAAACATCATTTAAAGTCTATACAGTAATCCCCCACTATATCCCGTTTCGCAATTCACGGTTTGCTGTATTGCAGTTTTTTTTCTTTTTTTAAACAAATTTGCTGAGTTTTTTCCCCCTCCTTAATTGAATTTTGTGTGCTTCATGTTGTGAACTCTGAGCTATTTGTGTAGAAAGTGTTTTTCATTGCCACCATACTTGTGTTACATGTGCAGGACCACGACTGTAAAGAACCAGAGCAGCTCAGGAAGCTCTTTATTGGTGGCCTGAGCTTCGAAACCACAGAGGACAGTTTACGGGCCCATTTTGAGCAATGGGGAACACTGACAGACTGTGTGGTATGTTTGTAAATGTTGCCATGTGGAACTTAATTACCATTATTATTTATTTATACCATTATAAAGGTCATTGTATTTTGTGACGCATGGTGTTGTTCCCTCAGGTTATGAAAGATCCCGGCAGCAAGCGGTCAAGAGGCTTTGGTTTCGTGACCTACTCCTCCATGCTGGAGGTCGACGACGCCATGAAAGCAAGACCTCATAAAGTAGACGGCCGAGTTGTTGAGCCCAAGAGGGCCGTGTCCAGAGAGGTATGGCAGGCGCACACGTGACACGCGTGTAGTCATAGCATGCCGTGATTTGTGGTCATCCCTTTTGCTTCAGGACTCGAATAAACCGGGCGCTCACCTGACGGTGAAGAAGATTTTTGTGGGTGGTATCAAGGAGGACACAGAAGAATATCACATCCGAGATTATTTCAAGAAATACGGCAAGATTGAATCCATCGAGATCATGGAGGAACGCTCCACGGGCAAGAAAAGAGGCTTCTGCTTTGTCACCTTTGACGATCACGACACCGTCGACAAAATTGTCGGTATGTGATTATTTGCAAGCCATCAGACATTTTAAAGAATGTTGTCAAAGTGCCTTCATTTTGCCCTGAAGCTCAGAAATACCACACCATAAACGCCCACAACTGTGAAGTCAGGAAAGCGCTCTCAAAGCAAGAAATGAACGTGATGTCCAATAACAGGGGTGAGCATGCGTTTGATTGCACGAGATCATGTATTCCTGAGTTGCATATACTGTTTGCTGAATTCAATTTGACCATTGTCTCCACTTCAGGAAGGAGTGGCGGTGGTAACTTCATGGGCAGAAGTAGTTACGGAGGTGGGGGCAACTATGGTAGAGGTGCGTAGTCTTTGTAGGACACACGTATGTCATTTTATTATATTGTCACCAATGGAAATGCATAATGAATTTAATGGAATCAAATTTATTGTCATGGTCACAGAGCATCGAAATTTACTTAATTCTTACAACCTGTCCAAGAGGCATAAAAACAATGACCAGCAGAGGGAGACGGAACGAGAAGCCTGACAGGTCGCCATGAGGCGTCCCGAGTTCCTTTGATGAAACAGAGAAACATAAGGAATTGGAGGGGGGGAAAGGCCTAAACGGGGCACAGTATGGGTTTCGAGAGGAAAATACAACGCAGAAAACAGCCGCATGAAAGAAGACACAACAAAGTACAACTTGAGTATTTGCACATGTGGAACGTATTGATGTTCGTTCACAGTGTAATTTAAGCACAATCAGTTGATGAATACAATGTTGACCCCACTTTTTGTGAATCGTGAAAATCCACATGTAATTGACACGCCCTAAAAAAGAGGTTTGTAATTGCCTATAGATGCCACAAGATGGTGTCAAAGCACTAATTTTGTGTATTTGAAGCTCTCCCAACTCAATTCAACACCTTGGCATCAATTTGACACCACACTACTGTTTTGGGGGGCTTTAGTTTGAATACAAAGAAAAACTCAAATTTTACAATATTCCGAATGTGTCATTGTGTCTTTGATAAAAATGCACCCTTTTGTTTCCCCAGATAGCTACAGTGGCGGACGAGGTGGTTATGATGATTTTGATGGTGAGTAGTCGTTTCATATGAGCTTCTTGGTCTGAACAGAGAACAGACATTAACTTTCTTGTTGTGTTTGTCACTTTTTTGTCCTTTTTTTTTTTTAAGGTCCCGGTGGTAATTATGGTGGCGGAGGAGGAGGTTATGGAGGACGAGGCAACTACGGAGAAGGAGGCTATGGTAATCAGGGTGGTGGATTTGGTGGCAGCTGTGATGGAGGTTACCGAGGTAATGGTGGAGGTAAAGTCTTTCATTATCTGCAGAAAGACCTCAGACAGTGGAACCTCTTAATGTCGTCTTTTCTTCTCTCTCTTTTTTTTTTAAACACTTAACTATTTGACCACCAATTGGCAGCTAGTGGGAGGAGCTAACAGCATTCTACATTTGCATTCATTACTGCTTCTTGTCAGGCATTGCAAAGAGATGGAGTCAAACACACGGCTGAAGTAAGACAAAAATAGTAACGGCGCTAAATAGCAATTAGCCAAATGCATCTGTTCAGTACTATGTTTAAACCGAAATCATACGACAGAGGTTCCACTGTAGCTGTTTGAGAGAGAAAAGGCAACGTTAGCGTCAACGAAATTAAACTTTAACATTTATTGGCAGGCTACGGCGGTGGTGGAAATTACAATGATTGCGGTAACTACGGCGGTCATCAGTCCAACTACGGTCCCATGAAGGGAAACAATTATGGTGGCAGAAACTCTGGTGGACCATACGGAGGTGAGTCATCCTCCCCGAGTAAAACTTCAGCAAGTAATCCGAATTTATATTCTCGTATTTCATTCTCAGGTGGCTACGGCTCCGGCGGCGGCGGAGGAGGCGGCAGTGGCGGCGGCTACAGCTCACGGCGCTTTTAAACATTGCATTGGTAAATTTGGATTGGCTTTCACATGGACACGTGTAGCAAGAGTACAGAGTGAGCCCATGCAAGTGCAGAATAACTGTTTGTTCTATCCTGTATCCATTCAACAGGCTTCAGTTCTTAAGGAATTGTCAGGAAAGCTGCAGGTTACTTTGAGGCATTAGAGGAGCACACGAGTCAGACTGTTTATGGAAGAAGGACTGTACATTCAAATCAAGACACATCACATAACATACCTTTATGATAGATGTTTTGCCTGCAAAGTCACTGTTCCCTTCTGTGCGTTTCAAGTTTGGGTGTTGTGACGGCGTTTGAGAGATTTTTCTTTTTATAACCTAAAGCCCGTTGTTTCTATCTTTTTATTTTTCATTTTTTACATGGCTTAGATTAACCTGGTTTTTGTCCTTTACCATAGTTCATTAGATGAGTTGAGTGTATTTTGATTATTGTATGTGATCACACAAAAGTGTCTGGATTAGATTTCAGGGAAATCCAGCTTGTGCAAAGCCCGAATAAAAAAAAAAAAAATTGGTGTAGTTCAAGTGATGTGAGATTGTGTTGCCTGCCTGATGTACGCAATTCCGGTCGAGGCGACGAGGGTTAGCCCTTTCAGGCCATCCATAGTAGTCATTAGAGGAGCCCCGAGTGCCTGCAGCATCGCTAGTGCGGAGGATTGCAGATGACGGTCAGACAGCACAGCACAGCACAGCACAGCACGTCTTCAGCCAGCGCCAGCCAGCACAGTGGACCAGTCAGCATTGTGAGAGAGAGAGAGGGGAGGACGAGCACAACGCCGGCACGGAGGAGGCTCGCAGAGTCAAGGCTAGCTAAACCTTCCCAAAGCCAGCTAGCGAATGGACATGTGGGGGTGTGGGGGGTTTTTCCTGTTAAGTCAGTTTACCCACTAAATATAATAGGTGTCAGACTTGAGAAGGGAGTGAGTATTTCACAAGAGCTGACTTGAACAAGAGCGAGCAGGTAAGAGTAACCACTTTGCTTGATTTGCAGATGTGGAAAGAGGCGGGAAATCTGTAGAGACGAGGTAACATGGAAAGGTCTGGATGGGTAAGATTTTTTTTTTTTTCAAAATGGATGCTCTTGTTTTGTTTTTATAACCAAGGTAAATACTGACATGTCTAATATTGTTCCACTGTGACCTTTATGAGTTGTCTGCACAATCACCAGTATTTGCCATAACAACGGCAAAATAAAAAAAGGGCTACCCAAGCATTTAAAAATAATACATTTTATGGCTGCAATTGCAATATGGTGTGACCATAGCGTTTTGGCTCACGGTTAGAGTAGTCAGATTCCCGTCCCATGCCTGCACACAACAAAGCTTGAACCGAAGGCATATCTTGGCCATTTTGAATTGCCTCACAAAAGATGAGCAGAACTTTGTGACATTTTATTTCACATTTTGAACATGACTAGCTAGCATAGTAACTTGGCTTCATAACAAGAAGCTGTGGTTGTAGGGTGAGGTAGTTTTTCAACATACTTTGCATTGACAACAGAAACTTCCAAGTGACACAAGCAGTCATTTTATAGCGCCGCCAAATTCAGCCTTGTCTGCCTAGGGTATAATTTAATACACAATGCAGATCAGGCTTGAGGTAATTGACAGGGCCCAGCATTGATGTATCAAAACTTGCTTCATTTAATTGCTGGGCATTGCATTTGTTTTTGTTTTTAACTTATTCACTGCCATTGACGGCTATAGACGTCAAAAATTCATTTGAACTATTTCTATTAGTTTTAACATTTATTTCCTCTTTTGTTAAGAGTATGATAACCTAAAAAATATATATATATATATATTGTACATTTAGAACAGAATATAAAATGTGATTAATTGTGAGTTAATTATTGAAGTAATGCGATTAATTACAATTAAAAAATTTAATCGCCTGACGCGACTTAGAGTTAAAAATTCGGGGCGTCAGGCGATTAAAATTTTTCATCGTAATTAATCGCATGACTTCACTAGTTAACTCACAATTAATCACAAATTTTATATCTGTTCTAAATGTACAATAAAAAATACTCTTGTTAACAAAAGTAGAAAAAAAAAATTAAACTAATAGAAATAGTTCAAATATATAGCCGTCAATGGCAGTGAATGAGTTAATATATGATTGGCTCTTTAAAATAATGTAGTCCATTGACACAGTGTGAATGCTGTATAAAATGTTATCGTGTAAAAAGGTACATGAGACAAAGGAGGGTGTGTCGCTAGTAACATTCAATGCGCTTTATATGTATATGACTTGGGCTGAAATAAATACATTTTTTCATGGATTACGTGTTTCTATTAATTTTTTTTTGTTTACACATTCTTTCAAAAGTAAATTTGTGACACGGTTTTTACCTGTCACTTCCATTCGTCTCGCACACAAACGTGTGGGCTTGGCGGTTCAAAGTCGTGTTTGTGTGTGAAAGTGCATGGCAGGCAAATGGTGCTTGCCTGTTGAGAACGCAGCCCCGGTCAGGTCATTGTAAAAGTGTCATGCATTAACAATTGTGCCCTTTGTTGTGCAACACAAATGCAACGGGTGCTATTAAACGACGCAAGACCTTCGTATCAAAAGATTTAGGTTACTGTACAAACAGTGCTGTAAATCAAGGGGAGCCGATTGAGAAATTGGTTAATATCCGATAAACACTTGTGGTATCTTACCAAGTTCCATCCATTTGCAGCTATGCGAGCCTGCAAAGTCCAGAAGTACCCTAAACGTGGTGAGTTATATAATGGCGGCTCGGAATTTATATCCATCTGGCATCAATCTGGTTCAGGCTGTGACGCAACTTTACAATGCTCTGCTTTCATAAAAAAAAAAAAAAGAGGCTCTATGGCTTTAGGATGGTTTATTGAAAAGCATAAGAACCTGCGCAGCAAATCAAATGTTATAATAGTTAAAAATCTTTCATTTAGTTAGCATACAGAAACAATATTTATACAGTATGAATATTTACACGTACAGTAACGGTTGTAATATCAGATGTCATCTATTTACAAATAATCTCGTAGAGTATGAAGAAAAAGTACAAAAGCGATAAAATATCAAAATATTTCAACATCCAAGAATAAGAACCAAAAACTATACAATAGTTCTGCGGAGCTACTGATGCTTAAAGCTGAGAGTCGTTGCATAGTGCGACTTGACTACATGACTGCAGTACCTTACGAGAGAGATCAGCGCTGCTTTTAGCTCTTGATCAAAGTCTTTTTAGTGCGAGGAACGAGGAAGACGCTGCCTTCGGTCGACTGCTGCAGCGAGAAGTCGGTCGGGGAGATGGCGTTGCCGTCCTCGTCCCTCAGCATGCTGAACACCTCCAGGTAGAGGCTGTTCAACTTCCTCTTCATCTCTCTCAGGCTGCTGGCGTTGCGAGACTTCTCCCTTAGCTGACGTTCTTTCTCCTCCTTCAGCGAGTCCAGGTCGTTCTCCAGCCCCGCGATGTTCTCCATTTTGCGCTTGCGGCAATTCTGGGCCGCCACCTTGTTCTTGCCGCGGCGGCGGATGTCCCGGATGAGGGCCATCTGGGACTCGTTGAGTTGGTTCTTGGAGATGAGCTCGTTGTAGTCGTCGACGGGCAGGTTGATGATCATTTCGATGCTGAAGGGGATCTTGAGGGTCTTGGCCCTCTGCTCGTCTCTGGAGAGACGCAAATCCGACCTCCTTTTGCGTTTGTCTTTGGTGAAAGGCGAGGCGCAGTGGCCGTTGTCCTCGGCCGCATCCGTCGTCTCTTGTTCGATCTCATCGTGCTGGCTTTGACGCTGACCCGCTAACGTGGACAGAGGAAACGCTCGCTGGACGCCGTCGGGTTGAAAGTTTAACGAGAACATCTCGGAGTAGTCGGAGTTTACGCTGCCGGGGTTCTGGTCCATCTCCTCCATGTCGGAATCGCTGCCGTCAAAACCCTCGTCTCCGTACATAGATTTCCCAGGCGAGCAAGCGTGAGGACTTGAGGAGAGTCCAGAGTCTAAATCGGGCACTTCGGCAGACACGCTGTGTCTGCCCCGCTCAAATGTGTCACCGGGCGAGAGGCTGTACAAGTTTTGGACATCGGACAGGATGTTACGTTCGCTTCCCTCGAGGTCCTGTTGACTGCTGCTCTCCTCCAACATCGTCTCAGGGTAAAACGTGTTGCAAAAGCTATTAAGGTTGAAATGAGTGTTTAACTGGGGAACTTCTGCCTTGATTTGGTTCTCGTGTGCTGGGCTCACGTTGGGAACTGAGCCTTCAAATGTATTCATAAAACCTGTCGGACACATATTTAAACTGTCTTTCTCTTGGACTGGACTGGACATTGAGTAAAAGGAGTTTGGATCCTGTGCTTCGGTGCTGTTTGGAAGAGGATAGGCCGCCGTCTCCAATGTGTCGTCCAATTGCTGGCTCAGACACTGCAAAAAAAAATAAAAAAAGGAAAAATAAAACAGCAACTCAATTGGCGATGTTTTTGCTGTAGAATCGTTTAACATTCTTGACCCTGAAAGGCCACCATACTGATATGTAGTGTGAGTAAGCTAGCTTCAATTTCAATTATAAGTATCTAGTCAATAATTTAAGTTTTTAATTTTCGCTTCAAAAGAGTTTTCTTACAAGAGAGTGGATATGATTTTTAAAGTTTAATAATTAATCACAGTTTATTCCCAAAAGTATAGCAGAACTTACTTGCGAGATTGTCTGGCCATCAAAAAATCTTATAGGCGTTTTCTTTTTTGTGTACACATTCAAGGAGACAGCGACATTCATCATTTGTCAGTATAACAGTTTTTTGTTTATAATTTGCTTCCGTTCAAACGGGGTCTCGTGGGCCAAAAAGAGACTTGTGTCCTCTGCAAACAAGACTTTGTGGAACACTTTAGACAAGTTAACACTCATTGACATGGAGGATAAAAAGAAGTGGTCCTGATATGGATCCCTGTGTGACCCCATGTTTAATCGTTCCTTTTAATAATGTATGATCTTTGACATACTGTTTGGTCCATTACAGCTTGAGTGAATGGAATTTTTTTGGCAGACATTCTAACACTTTGCTATTATTATTCAACTTGCGTCATCTCTGCCCAATTTGAGGCACGCCCGGCAACTAATTGAATAATTAAAAACAACTTGGCTCAGTTGAGTGAAAGTCTATAGAGGAAAATATTTCCAAAACAATGCTAACTTATTAAATAAATACAGGTAGAACTCAATTTCTATTGGGTGACGCTGTTTTACAACAGCACCCTTGGCTAAATTTGTTTGTACGCTCTCACATGCCCCCAATGTAAAACCCTTTAAGCTCATTTACATAATGGCTAGATACCCCTTCCTTGCTATGCTAACAAGGTGGATCCAGCATTATCACCAAAACGCAGCAAGGGGAGGGACACGTCAAGATCCTGTCAGTACAAGCGACTGCTGTAAAACTCGAGCCTCGCCCATTACCTCGAGCTGTTAAGAACAGCTCCCAAAAAGAAAAGCTTAAAAATTGCCACACTGATACTGTTTCCCCGCCAGCGTCGAAAGTTGAGCAACTCAACTACGTAAGCATTCATACGTTTGGCTTGGGCCCAAGAGCGACCGGTTAATTGCACAGCTGGTACCTGCAGCTCTGGAAGTGACAGCAGCTCCATCCAGGCTTGCTCAATATCCAGAGGCATCTTCTGCGGCTGTGACGCAGTCAGGGGATCTGGTGAAAGCGTGAGCGGGGCCAAAGATGGCTGCTCGGGGGACATCATGGCAACGCTGCTGCTGCGGCTGCTGGCTACGGAGGCGGAACTCGAGTCCAGGCAAACGGACGCATCCTGGGAGGTAAACCACGCGGTTATGAACGTTCAACAAAGGCTGCAGTGTAAAGAGTTTTACGTAGGAGTTTCTTACCTCGTTTTCTTCAAGGGGGAACGTCTCTGCGATGAGCTGCAAGCATTCGTCAAGCGACAACTGCTCGGCACTCTGCTGCGAGAAGCTGACATCCTGCAAATAGAGGTTGATGGACGTGCTATTATGTACTAGCTAGCAGGTACAAACATTTTTGAAGGTGCCCGGTAGATTTAGTTTTTCTTCAGTATTGCGATTGCGATACCAACTACTTCATCAGAAACTGTATTCTTTTGGTATTCTTTTGGCCTCTGTTGGTTAACAAATTGTTACGCGTAAACGTCCTCATTAAATCATTCACTGCCATTGACGGCTATAGACGTCAAAAATTCATTTGAACTATTTCTATTTAACTTTTTTTTTTCTCACTCTTGTTAATAAGAGTATGAAAACCTAGGGAACAAAATGATTGTACATTAAGAACAGATATAAAATGTGTGATTATTTGTGAGTTAACTAGTAAAGTCATGCAATTAATTACAATTAAAAGATTTAATCGCCTGACGCTCCTAATTTTTAATAATCTTTTCTTCTTTTTTATCACATCAGGTAATAAAAATGTTTTTTATTAAGTCATGATTAATTACAAATTTTATATCTGTTCAAAATGTACAACAAAAAAATGTTTCTAGGTTTTTATATTCTTGCTAACAAAAGTGGGAACATTTTTAAACTAACAGAAATAGTTCAAATTAATTTTTGACGTCTATAGCCGTCAATGGCAGTGAATGAGTTAGTATTCAGATGTAAAAAGATGATCATTTCAATAGGGAAAATGGTTGATAAAATTATAAGCCAAAGTGACCACAGGATGTTGCATAAAAGTCTGCACATTTTGAAAGACAAACAAAACTACAGGGCCATCTTTGCCTAGCTAATGACACATGACGGTAGCCTAGCAACCACGAGCGTTCACGTGCGGGTACCTGCGTAGCCTCCAGGGGCGTGGCGGCCGCCTGCAGCGGGGCGCTGGGCAGCGGACGCGGCACGTACTCGCCCGTCTCCTCGTCCAGCTGCAGCTGCGCCAGCAGAGCCTTCTCCTGCTCGCGGAGGAGGTGCAGCCGCTTCTCCTCCGCCTGCTCCTGCTGCCTCTGCAGCTCGTGCTCCTTCTGACGGTGACTGTAGTCGAAGACCTCGCGCCGGGCCCCCAGATCGATGTCCTGTCTCCACAGAATGTCGATCAGGTCCATGTCCTGGGAAGAAAAGCCGCCAGCGTGTTAGGATTGGACGGTCGCAGAGGGAGGACGAATGAAGCTCGGCTGGGGTGGACGTGGCTGCACCTGCCACACCCTGTGCCTCGCTTTGTACCTTGGCTGACAACAACGCTGCCATTAACGGCACGGGATGAATAATGGATGAACTTATTTATTTTCGCCAGTTGACACCACGTACGCTAAAGTCCTCACTTGGTACTCCCATTTTGTAAAGGTGGGAATTGGTCACGAGTTAACGTTTTACAGTAGAAACTAGGACCTGACTGATTAATTGAATGTTTTGTTTTAATCATCAAAAACTTGATGACCCCGCACCGGACATTAACATATGGCAAAATAAGACAAATATAATAGCATTCAAACAGTTTGTAAAAAATCAGCCAAGTAAGCGTTAAGGGACCCAAAAAGTTGTTATATTTGCTACATATTTATTAAATTACTCTAAATCATTAATCGGTATTTTATTCTGCCAAAGATCGGCATCGGCCTAAAAAAAATCAACCCCACATTCGTCCATACCATATGTTCCTGTAGGGCTGCGCAAATAATAGATTGCCTGTGTGTGCTTTTGTAAAACTAAACACACACAAAAGAATTACACTCCCTGTATATTTAAATACAAAACATACTTCAATTGTTTAGAAACATCGCTAGTGCTAATGCTAGCAGTGAATGGGAAATAGGGTTGACATGCTAATAGAATATTAGCATTGAGTTCCGGGACTGATATTCCCTTTAATAATGAATATATATACACACAAATGTTGTAGTATTACCTAAAGACAGCTAATATAACAATAGTAACGTGTGTATTCTTACAAACAAGTTCATTTGTAACTTTCTTCTACTCTTTTGTTATCAAAAGGAACATGTGACAATCACCATCTGAGCAGAAATTAAACAGATTGCAACACAAACTGTCCTGTCCTGTCCTGAGAATCGTCATATGAGCCAGAATGTAAAAAAATAAATAAAAGCTAAGTTTTTGTATTTTTTTATTTCATTATTTAGCATTTCTTGGAACAATCTTAAGTGTTCTGCTGTAATTAGAATTAATTCATCTTTACTCAATGATAGCGTACATAAACTGCTAAAATTAGCATTTTGCCCATGTTGAATGTTTAAGCTGCTGGATAGCACCAAAAAGCTCAAATGGATTTGCCTTTTGAAACAAGGACATACTAAAATAAACCCCACTGCTCCCTTCTTGAGTTAATAACCAGAACTTATTTACAGAAGGAAACCATTTCACAAGCGCACCAGAATGTTTCATCAACCCAACATGCGTGGAAGTGTTTAAAGCATGTGACTTGTATATGGTTCACAAGCAGACATAATTCATACAGCTTTCATACATTGCTCTCAAGGAAGGGGCCCAAAGCTGAACCAGAGTATGTATAAGATCATGATTCATTTCAGTGGGCCACTCGTTGCTGCTGTATTGCATCAGAGGTTACATTAGAGGATTTGACATTCGCAACAGGAGAGCTGGCCAGACATCCCCATTTTAAGGAAGAAGCTCAAAATGTCGGTGTGGGATGTCAAAACACAATTTCTGTGTTCCAGCCACTCTGCCTGCCTTCCATTACCTTATCACAAATCATATTAACGACTTTAAACAACGGCTTACCGTCACCAGACCTTCACTGGCCCCAGAACAAGGAAACTAGTCCATTAAATTAAGGAAGCATTTCCCTGTCCTGGCTGCCAAACAATGAGCACTTGTATACAACACGCTCAACTGCATGCCATCCTTTCAGACAACCACTATACTGTTGATAATGTTTTAAGCCATTACAGACACGCCATGAGAACAAGTCACACATGGGACTGTCAAAAGTGGGTGAGAGTTGAGAAGAGTGCGCATGTGTGTGTTGTTCATTGAACTCCTCTTGAAAAAACAAGGAAAGGGGCGCTCTCCTTTTATCATATATCAGTCAGCCGACATGCCCCCTTGACCACTCATGATGGAACACACATGTTCCAAAACAGCACTGAGTGGTCCGCAGTTTCTCATTGATTTTGGAAGACCACCATTACTTATTCACAATAATGATACCTTCCCTGTACATACATACATACAATATTACCTCTGGCAGTTTCAAAGAAGAAGAGTTGGCGTCCTCACTTTACGACGCAGTTCTGTTCCTACAATGCTACCTAAGTCACTCGTGTACGTAACTCGAAACGTACGCTAACGCGGCAGTAAAATCTAACGTAATATTTACAGTCAATACCCGTATGATAAACACTTATAGGCCATGTGTTTATGTATAAGGCGTATTCATATGCTGCCGCGTAAAGGAATTCTTTGTAGGTCGTTCGTAACCTAGAAATGTATGTTGTCGTATATCAAGGACCCCCTTATTTTGTAAACTGACACAGAAGGGGTCGTGTACCTAATGCTATGGCCACTAAATATGAAGTCCATTTGGGCATGTTCGAACATGTTAGGCACAAGCGAAATCCACCGTCTTATTTATATGAACGTGTCCTGGAATTATCCAGAACGTTTGGGGGTTTCCTTCCGGGCCTCATGACACCATCTTCAACGCTGTGTATTATTATTATTATTATTATTATTATTAAGTATAGTTTATAACAATAATAAAGAAGCAGCGCAATAAGATGAGTTAGGGCTGGTTGTAACTGGTTCTCCCTCTCTACCGTATCGGATCTTAGGTGATCATATGCTCTTGAGAGGAATATTGAGGAAAACAACACGCTGCATTTCTACTTAGGCCATGTCAACTCGTTGCGACCAAGCCACACATGTCATTTTAAACACAAAAACAATTGAATGCGAATGAGTTTAAGAAAAGACGTCACAACTTAATGACATGCAGAATAGCGAAGGGCAAGCGTACGTTCCTCTTAAACTGGAAAATCGTGTTGCATCAAGATACTCGGTTGTCATTTTAGCAAGGCGGAATTATTATTTTTTTAAAGACATTTCAGCTCGGCTGTCATACACACGTCGTCTTATTTACCTGTTGTCCGGAATTCATCACCTCCATTTCCATCATCATGTACGCGTCGTGTCCTCTGCGTTAAAATACGATTTAACGCGGCCCCCCCCAAAATATAAAAAAAATTGTATAAATACTTTCCTCGGTCCCCCGGTTCAAAAAAGGGCCAGGAGATAGTCCGTCTGTGTGTCTGAATAGTGGAGAAAATATTGCTTCCTCTTATCCAACCAACATCACGGGAACGTGTGACCCTGCCCACCGAGCTGCTGCTTCCCGGTTGTCACCCGCCCCCCTTCGCCCCTCCTTGCCGGTCCACGAGGCGTGAGGAGCGGCAGGAGCTCGCTCCCTTAACTCACTGTATGCCGGATCATACTTGTTCACACACTCGTCTGGGGAAGACGAGTTTTCACACGTTATGACGTTTATTGTAAATAATTTTTTCGTGTAGTTATAATTATAATAACAGTTGTGGATATTAAATAAATACACTGTGGAGTTTAGGACGTCACAGTTTTGTTGGTTGTTTCACAGCGCCCCTTGCTGGTCGATGACGCTGGCGGTGGTAGGGTGGCACCCTGAGCTCTCCAGCCTCTCTACCAAACCCCACAAAATACTTTTTTGGGGGGGGGGGGGGGGGTAATTTGTATATTGATGCTCACTGTCTTATCATAAAATACCTACTCACAAAAATTTTGTTTGTGCTTTTGGATGAATTTCCAGGATTAACCTAAAATGCACTAGAACATTTGCAGGTGAAAATTTTGACCTCTGAACCTTTGAATGCACATGTACACATACAACTGTTCAGTGTTTCCGCACTGTTTGTGCAACTCGCTGGTCTCTAACAAAGAGCTGAACGGCAAAATTAACTAGCTGTTTGAACCCTGAGTAACCAGTTAATGTTCCTGTCCAGTCAGAAGGGTTATGTAAACAAAGAGTTAATTAGTCAAATTAGTACTCCTTAAAAGGGGAAATCAAGTTTAAAAAAAAATAATCTTTACAATAATATGTTCTATGCACTCCACAGTATTCTGATTCATATTGTGTTTGTGGAATATGAATTAAGCAGACAAATCCACCTGCTTTTATCCATCTCAGGGGGTGGCCATTTTACCTTGTAGCCTATGCTGGCGACATCACTGCTTACAAAGGGCTCAGCTTGCAAACGTCACATGACCAAACTCAGGAAACACTTGAGGGCTGTTACTTGTTATTATTACAGCTACTCAAGTACTGAGTAACATCAAATGGACAAAAACATAGAAATGTGCTATTTGAGATATCTCTTAGCTAAAAACAAATAAAACCTTCATAGAACAACAAATAATTATATACAATTTAGCCACAAGAAGTTGTACTCTTTAACTTTCTTTGTTTACACTCGTGAAGAAGTGCAATAGGCTTACCAGGCAACCTGTTGTTTGCTCTGTTATTTCTGCCATGCTTTGCGTAAATTATTCAATTTGAAAACTTTGCTCTTCTGTGTGGGGCCGCAGAGAGACCACGGCGTGTGCTGTCAGGTGACCGCCTGGCTCGGCTTACTTGGTCAAACGTTGCTAGTGGTTACATCGGATTGGTGAAACAGTGTCACGTGACAGGGTTTAGTCTCTGAGGAACCAAAACAAATAGATTGAGCAAGCAATAATAGATAGCTAAAAATAAAAGTAGCAAGTGGAATATAGCTCAACGTAACAGAGTAAAAGTGCTGTTTCTTAACAAAAATAAGTGTGGCATTCATACTGTATTTCTCTGACAAATACAAAATTGTAATTTAAAAAATGTAACTGAGTAAATATACCATGTAAACACAACAGCTGCACAAATAAAGTTGATGCACTGCAGAGAAGAGTGTTAACAAACGTGTCAAATTTGAATAAATTAAAAAATAAAAAGGTAGGCTTAATCAAATAAGGCTTCAATATTGGGAAAATGCAAGCACTTCTCTCAGTTTTCAGAAACTTTACACACCTCTATTATGCTTGAGCTTTTACGATATATTCGCATTGGCTGGATCCCACCGAGTAGTCTCGGAGCTTTTCCACGTGTACGCCACAACGAGACGTGTTAGCCATCAGCTAGCTTTTGGGCTAACGAGCTTGAGGGCGCCGCAGACTGGCAGCGGACTTATCCAACATTTCAATACCTTATAACGTACTACATAACACTTGGGAATTTAAATAACAACACTGAGCTTTTCTGTAATTTGTGGCATCCATTCAAATGCATTTATCGGTATAAGCTAGCAAGCTAACTGCATGCTAGAGTGCATAGTAGAAATTGGCCAAATAATTGTTTACAACTAAGCAATGCGCAATTCACTCATGCGAACAAAAGTGCTTAGTATGCTAGAGTGCGTACTCAAATGCATAGAAAATTAGGAAAACTGAAATAATTGGTTAAACACTTCAACGTTTTTGCACGCTTTCAGCAATTACTGCTAGGTGGGCATCTGCAAAATTTGAGAGCAGCATTAGAAGGCACAACAAATAAGAAAGGGGCTGGCTCTAACCACCGGGAAAAGCCTCCCTGTGACTTCCTGATTGGCTCGTCTAAATATTGGCAAGTTTAGTCATATTCTTTTCTTGAGTCCAGCTCTGAAGAACCTGACCCCTACTGACTCTCCCACTATGACTCCATTCCAGCATGTCCTTTATTCCATTCCCTCCTACTCCTGCTTTCTTCATTTCCTCCACCATGCTCCTTCTCTCCACCACGTATTTCTCATAGTTAATCATCACAGGTTCCACAGTTTGTTTGGTGCTCTTGGCAGTGTTCACATAAACCTGTTGGACGCTTCCCAATACCAGGGTTCATAAGGTCATGAAAATCCTGGAAAAGTTATTGAAATTGAAAATGCATTTTCCAGGCCTATGAAAAGTTACTGAAATAGAACATTTTCGTTTTGGAAAAGTCATGTAAATATTATGTGGGCAATATTTAGGATGCATAAAACATACAGTAAATAGAATGGTGTAAGGTGTGATTAAAATGTAAATTGGCACAGACGTTATGCTATATAGTTCAACGCGACCGTTGACGGCGTTAGCATAAAGTAAACAAGTGCAGTGTTTGCTAACATTCTCAACCACTCTCCAGTCTTTCCTCAATGTGGACTCTGAAATTTAAAAAAAAATATATAGTACAATATCTACAAGTCTGCCTTTGCAATATTCAGTTTACCATTTGGGGGGGGGGGTATATTTAGGGTGGTAGTCAGCACTGTAAACTAGTGGTTAGCTAGTTTGCCTCACAGTTCTGAGGTTCAGGATTCGAATCTGTGTTCTGGCATTCTTGTATGAGTTTGGATGTTCCCCCCTGTGCCTTTTTGTTTCTATTTAACTCACACTGACTTTTTCCGCGTTCTTTTTTTCAATTGAGATGTATGAGTAATAGGCCACAGAAATGGTAGAAAATTATTGTAAAAATATTTTCTGGGTTTCACTTTTTTATATCACAAAAAAATTATGACATTTGTACAGGGGTGTGTAGACTTTATATTCACTGTATTGAATCCTATAATTCGATTGTGCAAATGATCATGCTGTTCTGAGTTCTACATGAAAGGTTGGAGAACTATGGTAGAGTATGACTAAGCAGCTTCATTAGAATTAATATTATTTGTATTATTATTATTATAATCCACAGAATAAGATGAACTTAAAAAGTACTGACTCTGTCACCCCTGTGCAAAGAACCCCCACAGTAAAGTGCAGTCCACTGGCGTGCAATGACACACACACACACCCACACAAAAAAAGGAAAAAAAAGCGTCTTTCTCTTTTTTTCACCCCCCAACCCTCCATGCTCTCCTGTGAAGCGCGCTCATGTGCACGCGTTCACGTTTGGCAGCTCCACGTCGACATTCTTCCAGCTGCATTGAGTCAACTGCACGCAGCACTCACTCGCGGCCAGGCAAAAGAAAAGGTAAAACGACGGCGACCGAAGCAGCAGCAGCAGCAGCAGCCAGCCAGCCGGCCAGCTCACCACTCGAATCGCTTTTGCACGTCAGCACATCAAGTGCAGCGAAGAAAGAGTGGCTTTGCATCGCTCTCTCGTGGTGGCCCTGCAACGTCCTCACTTCGCTGCTTTTCGTTGCATTTTTAGAAGCAGACTGTTTGGCTCCTGCAGCTGACCGCTTATGTCTTACCTATCATGCAGGTACTGTATGGCTCCGCTGTCGATATTTACTATTTACTAACCCACTTGACGTATATTCTTCCTTTTTTTTTTTTTTTCGTGTGCAGGATGGAAAGGTCGCGTTATGTATTTTCTCATGCAAACAAAAAAAGTTGTCAAGGCTGTTAAAGTAGCAAGTGTTCCTAAATTGCTGTAAGAGAATGGTCAACAGAAGCTTTGCTGACCTTGTGCACTTTTTTTTTGTTTTGTTTTTTAATACCGTCAACAAGTTGACTTCGTGAAATCAGCCTTGCCAAGGCCTGTTGAATCCTCAAGGCTCAACAGGTAGAAGCTACAAGTGGATCAACGCTGTAAAAGAGGCATTATTGTCCTGTTTATAGCCAACAGTTATCTCTAAATGGCCACAATTGCACAAATCCTTTTAAAACTACTGCACATGTGCAAAAGACTTCCATTTGGCCTGCAGTACCTGCCTGGTGTTAAGACTTGCAGCCACCCAGTAGGCCCATTCCATATGGAGAATTCACACCGCGACCACACAAAAAAAAAAAGAAGACATTTTATGTATGCATTGATGTTCAAAGTGTGCTAAAGTACAACAAATGTATGGTGGTTCTTGTGATTTGCTGCAGGTCAAGGGAGTTCCATGTCACTCTGCTGGATGAAGACAAACTTATGAGGTGGCACTGTGGCTTTCCAAATAAAGTTCTGTGATACACTCAGACTCTCACTGCTCGCAGTCAGTGCATTACAGAACTTTGTTTTGGAAGTTAAATCTTACGAGATACGGGAAATAAGTCCTCAAGCATCTGGATTTTTTTGCTGCACTTTTGCTGTTTTTCTCTGAAATAAAATTCCTCTGCATGTTCAATCTTTTTGTCCATTTTATTCAGAATTTAAACAGGAATGAATTAGAATCCTACATTTCAGTAAGACTGTGATCCGTATGTGTTAAATCATTACTTAATGCGGTGGATGGTACCATATGGAAACAGTAGTCATGCTGGTCTGGTGACTCAGTGGAGGTGAGGTAGAAAAGTCAACAGTGAACTCGTGTTGGTTCAGGTTAATTTGAGGTTTACTAACCAAGCCACCAGTGCATCAAACAAGTCAATGAGAAAAGAACCGAGTTCACAGTGTAATTGACACCGTTTTTGTACATGGTGTTGAGCACTTTAAAATTGCATGTATGACCAGTTAGTCATTTTAATACATATTGAAATCTAATCAAAACAGACAAACGGATGGACAGATTTTTTTTTTTTCAAACAACCTTTCTCAGCCAAGTAAAACAGGTCTTAAATTCAATTACCAACATTTATGTGGCTAAGGTTTGGACAAAATATATATAGTCTTATCATCTGTCAACAAGTGATAATGAAGAAGAGAACATTTTGTCTTAGTTCGTGTACTGTAGTGTAATTCCAGTCATTGCATAGAATTCAGCATATGTGTCGCAAGGCATTCTGGGAAACATAACGATGGCTTCAAGTCCTCATCCTCAGTGTGGTAAATGTCACAACTGTGTGTGAAACCATCGGTTTAAAGATTAGCAGAAATAAATAAATGATTAAATAAATTCAAATTTTAAAAAAAATGGTCTGCCATGGTTTGAAAAGACCAGTGTCGGTGAATTTATCATTAACCATGCAAACAGTACAATATGTACACATTCCGAGGATTATCCTCTCTGATACTTGTTATTCAATAAAACAGTCCGCGTTCTCATACACGTTTAACCAACAAACAGTAAATGATTAATGATTATAAGCGAAAACGTCGTGTGCAAAACACGTTTTCCATAAGGTCAAATGCCAAGGCTTTGCTTTTTTTCCCAGATTCCCGTGAACGCCACACACTTTCCTCCTCAGCCGTATGACAGTTCCGCTCCCTCTCGTCACAAACACGGAAGCAGCATGGCGTCCGACAGTGGCAGCGGCTCCGACAGCCAACGAGTCGCTCAGCAGAGGTTGAGGATAATTGCAGGGCATTTGCGAGCACCGGCGGATAGCGGTTCCGCCATTGTAGCCGCGGAGTGCAAAGCTCAGGGGAGCGAGGCGGATGTCGCCCGGCAGGAGAAGACGACGATGCCGAGGAGGAGGTACAAGGCTGTGATGGAGCGGGGGTTGAGGAGGGTCCACACGTCCCCCGTAGCTTCAGCTATGTAACTAACTAGCACCATAAAAGTCGAAAAGAGAGAGTGGCGGTGACCTTAGCTGTGATTTATTTACCTTTCAGACGAGGACAAATTCCTTAGTGAGACGCGGAAAAACGGTTTTGGTTAGAATGCTTGTTAGCACTCGTTTGAATACCGGGTGGGTGCGGCTTCATCAAATACATCGATTGTTTTCATTTCATTCATCCGGAGAGACTATAAAGTTAGTTTTATTGTACTCTCTGGTTTTCTGTTATTTGAGGATAATGAGTAATTGACAACGAACAATGGATGAAACAATTTGTGGCGCGTCTTGTGTCGAACGTTCGTCAAATCTAGTACGACTTTTTTAGTTTGTGTTTTTATACATCATACGCAGTCTACGACAACAGACTATTAGTACGTTTCTGTCTCTGTTTTCTCAACACTCCACTTTATCGCGGGATTTGCTTCACAACCGAGAGACGAGTCAGTGAATCCAACTTGGGATTCTTTGGTTGACTTGATTGGCTAAGAGCCATGGTGGTCTGACTTTCAACCTATTGGCAGCAGAGTTGCGTTCAAGAAACCTCGGGCATGTTGAGCTGTCATCCGATGTTAAATCGGATTCAACAGCTGCAGTGAGTGTAAGAATTTGGCCCCGTCTAACTGTACAATCTTCTGGTCAGTGACACATTGTAGCAATACTGCAAACGCAACAAATTATGTTTATTTTTATTTTTTTATTTTTAGATATGTTTAGGTTTTGCCTGCAATTTACATGATACCAATTTCAATAATGCTCTTAATATTCTGCAGGATTCTATTTTCACAGTGGCCACGGGCCTCTACATGACTATCGGGACTGTACAGATTTCGTAAATAAATCAAATCAAATGAACACGTTTTGCTTTTTCAATATTTAATGTTCAATATTTTGACTTTTATAGACTTAAATTGATAAATCATCATTAATCCTTTTTTCACATTTTATTGTACATCCTTCCATGAGCAATGGCTTGAACAAGATATATGTTTTATAATATGCATATTATGGATTCCTGGTTTGGCAAGTTTTTTTCCTTTTCCCTATTATGTAGGTATATTTATGTTATTATTGCATTCTAGTGTGTCAGTGGTGTCAGAGGAAAACAATGCGAACATGCTGGTTAAGCCGTCTCGTTCAATGAAAGATAAACAGAAGAAAGCTGGCTAAACTACACATATCCTATGCTGTCATTTTTAAATTTAACTCATTTATTTATTTATTTCAGATGACATTACATTCTAAGAAGGAAGCTATGCATTATCACATTTGCATCACCAACTAAATTGGTGGTCGTGAGGTCATTGAACTCAGGTTGTGTTTGTTTGAGAAATTCCATTCAGGCTTTGAGCAGTTAGCACATTCAATTTGGGGTCAGTACGTGTTAAGTGTGGTTCCAAAGATTTTTCAAGTCTGCAAAGTGTAACTTTTCTAGAATAGTAATTTCTAATTCAGTAATTTTTAAATTTCTGTATTTTTCTTTGTTATAATATCTTTCATATTATTTTAATGTACTTTTATTTAAGCATAAGCTTAACCTACAAGATCAAAACATGTATGCACAATAAAGCTCATATTGTTTATGGAAATACACTTTAATTTATTGCGTATGTTTGTAAAAAAAAAACAACAACATGGGATGAGCAGCTTGAAAAAATAATAATCGCATATTAGCAGTATGGGAGGCTGGATGAACAATGACTTATTTGCATAAGACAGTACAGAAGCACCCATTTTGTTAAAAACTTTGTATAGGGCCTTTTTTAAGACGTAGAAAAGCAGTTGCATTAAATGAGTCTGCTGGTATTTCGTGTGCGGTCATTTCCAATCTTTTGAAATAAAAGCATAGAAAAGCCTTTAAAAAAACAAAACAAGAAAAAGCAAAACACCTTGTACAAGGCCTCAACATATTGCTACTGCAGATAATAGTATTTTTCCCAAATATGTTGGCGTAATCCCCAAGCGTACAACCTCAGGACCTTAAAAGCTGTCGAGTATATTCGGAGCATGTCCATGAATGTCTCCAGAGAATATAGTAGGTGTGGCTGTCGTACTTTTCCGACTATTATCTTTCCCGACGATAAAAAGGCCCACCTTGAATGGGATGGAAAGTTTTGAATGGCTGAATAAAATCAGAGTGCATTGACGTCAGCCTTTTGTGACAGTGGCTATCAGATATTTGTCGTGTCTTGTTGCTTTCAAAGACCCCCCCCCCCTGAACTATTTAGGATGTTGTAACATCTTGCGATTAACCATTAACCATCAATCACGTCATATCTTTTTTTTTTTCTAGGCAGGAGATCATGAAATGGAACGGTTGGGGCTACAGCGATTCAAGGTTTATCTTCAATAAGAAAAACCAAGCAGAATTCACTGGCAAAAGGTACAGTAAGTGTATAGTAGCGCACGGCTTTTGTACCTGTTCAACGGTCCCCCCCTAAGGCCAAATGACACGTTATCTTAACCACTCACGTGACCATCTGGTGTAAGGATTCTCATGTTCTCATGTAACTGTAATCTTGGGGCGTGTTGCATCAATCATTTCATCAGCAACTCCCCCCACCCTGCCAGCCTACACTCACTCTACTGACATCACACTGCTGCCATCTAGTGGCTTGTGTGTAGAAGTGATTGTATAAGTGATGGTCAGCCATAGGAGATTTGTTCAAATTCCTTCACAACACCTCATTTTTGTAATAGTTTACTTGTGTCTGGAATGGGGGCAGACTCAAGAGGGAGCTTCCAGTGTTTGTCTAGAAAGAGGCTGTTTTTCAAATTACACTATCTTAAAAGAAAGCATCTGTTTAGTACTTTAAAAATGTAACAGTGCCTTACAATAATATGAAGTTACTTTTTAGAAATAAAATGTCCTCATGTTTGATGAACACTTGGGCCTCATATATGCTGCTCATTTGTCATTAATGTAGCACTTGAAGAGTCACTTTTATTTTGGGGTGGTCATTTGCATAAAAAGTAAAAAGAGTAAACTAGTGGATTAAGATAGGAGGTTGCTTTGCTTTCATAGTAAGACAAACATGCACCACAATTGTTGTACATTTGAATGTGAATGTGAGATAAAATTGCCCTTGCTGATAATGTTTTATTTTGACTACTTTAGGGTGTCCCAAAAAAACATTTTCATTTGAAAGGCTAATATAACAGGTCCTATGCAGACACAATTTTAGTAGACTTTATATTGATAAAACTGTTAATCAAAATTCCAACGCCTTATTTAAATGCATATATATTTTCAATTCAATTCCACCTAAATTTTAGCTGTAAAAGAACGAGAATGGTATCTATAATATGAGGATATATAAATATTTGTATATATTTTTTTGTAGCACTCTATTTTGTGTACGACGTAAGACTTTTTGGAGTCACCCCTAAAAAAAAAGTGACCGTTGAGTGCAGGAAGAACATGAGTGACACGCATGAGAAGATGAAAGCTGTTTGGGGAGTTAATCGAACGAAACATGATGTTGCTTAACTTCTCTTGTGTAAGTTTTCAGTAAAAAAAAAAAAAAAGCAGTTATTTAGACTATGTGTCCTCCTGATCTCCATCTAGATATAGATTAAGTGGTATGATCATCCCTGGCCTGAAAGACTGGTTTGAAAGCACATTTGGAGCCAGTCTACAGCACAGAACTCTGGCAACAGTGAGTGCTTCTTTATTCATAATTGTTCTGTCCGCCGTAACTGCAGCCAAGTAAATGACAATGTTTTGCTTTGTCCCAGCCCCTCCTGAACAGCAACGCCGTACAAGCTCCCACTCTTAACACGGCCTTTGTGGACGATTTGAAATCCTCTGGTGTTCCCTTCTCTCACGATGCGGAGGACCGCGTCTTTCGCAGCCACGGTAACGCTCACTGGGAGATGGCTCGCTCTCCTCTGTTTCAGTTTTGCGTGTGCGCTTTAAGTTGCTCATTTCCCTGATGTCTTTGACAGGGCACTGCTTACATGAGATTTTTGCCATGCGAGAAGGGAGATTTGGTCGCCTTCCGGATGTGGTGGTGTGGCCTAGTGAGTTTCTAAGTTTTTGTTTTGTTATGGTGCTGTCACCATTCATTCATTCATTCATTCATTCATTCATCCATCCATTCATTCATGTCATCTTTATTGAGTCACGGATATTAATATTAGGGGTGGGAATCTTTGAATGTCTCATGATTCGATTCAGAACGATTTTTGATTCAAAATGATTTTTGATTCAAAATGATTTTTGATTCAATTTGTAGCTGTTCAAGGAATCATAATGATCTACTCAAGTATTACTCGCTAATGCTAATTGGTGCTCGAGTCGCGGCAGTTCCACGCTGCAAAAAAAAAAACAACTTTTATTGGAATAATTTGATTGTGACTTTTTCCTTCTACTCTCTAATGTGGCTACAACTTAACAGTGTATCAGACCGCGTGTAACCACACTGCCCCTAAGTGGACAAATCGGGTACAACATGTACAGCGATCCCAATAAAGGCACACACAAACAAGCACACCCCTAATTAATATGTATGAGTGCAGGCTTCAAGAGAAGTGTCCGATGGAGGCTGGTTGGCATCCACTTTTGGCTCGCATTGATGATTCTGACTCTTGATGCCTGTTATCATGGCTGTCGCTATTCTATCACGCCCAAGCATCAAAGAATAGTTGTAACAATACAAAAATTGCAAGTAATAATAATATTTCACATTTAAGGACAAATTAGAGTCTTCAGTTAACCTAACATACATTCTCTTTTTTTTTTTTTCAATTGCTGTATATTTATAGTCTAGAAGTATTGTTCATACAAATATTTACCATTATTGTGACTTTACTACCACGTTAGCGTCGCTTTGTGATAGACTATGACGGATTCCGGGGTTACATGGCCGCTGTCGGAACGAAACTCTGGGGAGATCTGCTATGCAAATGCAGTATAGTAAAGTTATAGTATAGTAAATGTTACCAGTCATATCTATAAAACACACTGGAGGCTTTCATTCAGCCAAATTAGCTCTTTAAAAGATTGGAGACCCCTGCTGTACTTTTTAGCAGCCCTAAGGGCATGGAAAATATATCAAGCAGAGTTTTATTTTGATTTTAATGATGAGAAAGTGTTTTTTGCGAAGATATTTGGTTAAAGTTGTAAAAAGAAAAAATCTAATACAAATTTAATCATTTATAATAGACACATGATGTCTTAATTGTCTGTCATGTCTTGAGTTATAACGTAATCTAATGCTGAATGGATCTTTGGCAGCAATTTAAATTTGCAAAGCATGATCCTGTCTAACATGTTTGCAATTTGCATGTTCCATATTTTCATCATTTTCAAATTGGCTTACGCTTAATTCTGTTTTATTTTCTATGCAATAATGTACATTTAATTTGTAGTTACAATGCTAGAACATAGCAGTCATTAATTGCATAGCTTATTGTTTTATCATTATGTGCAATTATTTAGTTGCGACTTTTTACATACATTGCACAGTGTGCCTCCAAGCCAATCTGTTTGTTTTGAGTCGGCTTCATTTTGTGAAAATGTTGATTTTAAAAAGCAGCCGCGTGTCTTGTGTTTGTCAGTCAGCAGCCTGTAGCAGGATGCAGGCGTTCCTCACTGCTGCTAAAAAACACTTTAGCCACGCTTAAGTGCATCCTCCTCCCCACTAACTGTGACCTGATGCGGGCCCTGTTATTGGCTGCAACACATTTGTATTGATTCGGATCACCTCACCACAAAGAGCACCACTTCATGCCGTCGCACTCCACCTGGGAAAAGCCTCTGGCAAATGAATACACACCCTGTTTTCCTACCCTTTCCTTCTCTAATGGCCCTGCCAATATAAACACACAATTTATCACCTCTGTCATATCTCATTTATTTTAGAATGTGCTGTGAAACTTAATTTATGTTTGCAATAGAGGAGGTTAAATGGTTATATATATCTTATCAGGATGACCTCAATTTTGAAGACGAAGTCTTGTGTCTTTGCAGACTGCCACAATGACGTCGTCAAACTTGTGGAACTGGCATGCAAACACGACGTGTGTTTAATACCCTACGGAGGTGAGTTTTCAAAGCACTAGTCAGACTATGGAGCAGATAGCAACAGTATTGTTTTTTTTTTGCTTTCTACATGCATTATAATTAGGGGAGGGGGGAATGCTTATTTTTAAAGATATGGATTCATGAAGCTTTACTATAGTTGAAAGATGTGTTTTTAACATTTGATTGTTCCAGACAGTCAATTTCCGTGCTTTTGCTGTGTGTCCCGCATGCAGGAGGCACAAGTGTCTCCAGTGCACTCGAGTGTCCCGCAGATGAAGCTCGCTGTATTGTCTCTCTGGACACCTCTCAGATGGTATGTACTGTAAACGGCCCTTGCAATAAGGAAGTCCTTCAAAACAGACATCAATATTGACACTGAGTCAACCTTGGTACACTTCAACATTATTTAATTTCCTTTTCCTCTCTGAGAATGTGTGAAATAAAATACTTTTATTTTTTTACTGCATGTTTTTATTGAAGTTCAATTTATAAGTGATAGCTAAGTCAGAATTTAATTTGCAACTGCAATTAACTCATTCACTGCCATTGACGGCTATAGACGTCAAAAATTAATTAGAACTATTTGTATTAGTTTAACATTTTCCCACTTTTGTTAACAAGAGTATGAAAATCTAGAAGTTTTTTTATTGTATTAGAACAGATATAACATTTGTGATTAATCGTGAGTTAACTAGTGAAGTCATGCGGTTAATTACGATAAAAAAAATGGTAAACGCCTGACGCCCCTAATTTTTAACAATCTTTTCTTTAAAAAAAAAAAAATTTGGGAAAAAAATAATTACAATTATTTTGTTTTTTAATTTTAAATTTTTTTTTAAATAAAAGATTATTAAAAATTAGGGGTGTCAGGTGATTAAAAATTGTAATTGTAATTAATTGCATGGTTTCACTAGTTCACTCACGATTAATTACAAATTTTATATCTGTTCTAAATGTACAAAAAATAATAATTCTAAGTTTTCATACTCTTGTTAACAAAAGTGGGAAAAAAAAGCTAAACTAATAGAAATAGTTTAAATGAATTTATGACGTCTATAGCCGTCAATGGCAGTGAATGAGTTAAAGTGACTAAAATTAGTTTGTTTTCCTGATGCTTGAAAAATATTGAATCTCTTGTTTACTTTTTTCCCCCTCAAGGTTTGAAATAAATTAAATACATAAAAAAAAAACTAATTAATGTCCACTCACCATACGTTTTCCTTTAAGCAACAAAGCCATTAAAATAACCATAATAAAACAGCTACATTCCATAAATCCAATTACATATTAGTAGCATAACACCAATATAACATTTTGCAGCATCCATTCATCTTAATGTAAATCCAGCTCTCTCACATGAACACGATAACGTTTCATTTTTACAACAGAATATAAACCAACAAATATCCAGTACAGTGTTGTCCTTTGAACTATGAAAACGATAAATGTGCCGCTCTCCCACCAGCTTTTTGTTGCCGAGGTCAGAGGTCGGAGGTGATGTGGCTCCGGTGTGCGAAAAAAGCAGCCAAGGAGGAACATAAACTTTATTACCTCTGCAGTGTAATTGATGGCGCGGGGGGTGGGCGCGGTGACCCCCCGCAGGTAGGCCTGAGCCCAGTGCTTAGAGGCCCAAATAAGAAACAGATATTTGAAATTAGATATTAAATTGAGTTTAACCTCAGGGAGCTGAATGTTGTGGCCTCGCTGCGCACATTTAGCTCACGCACACACGTTATTATTAACAGCTTGACTAAAAAAAGACCTGTTTTCTCCCCCCCCCCCCCTCCCATACAGAACCGCATTCTGTGGATCGATGAGAACAATTTAACTGCACACTTGGAAGCCGGCATCATCGGTCAGGATTTGGAGCGTGAGGTGAGGACAGCAATGTCTTGGCTTGGATCTACTGCAGACGCTTCTGCGTTTAGACTGGACCACTTTGACAGAGTACTGAAGAAAAAAAAAGGCTCAAAGTCATGACTTGAATCACATTCCGTTTCGAGGCCCTCTTGTGGAGGTTGCTGGGTATTTACTAAAATTCCTCATCCCCCCACACAGCAGTGACACGTAAGCACATGTTGTGACAGGCCAAGGAACCACACTTGCTTCCTTAAACCGTAGTCAAAATGGATGCCACATGCAGTGCCTCACTATAAGGGAGTAGAGCCATGTGATTTGTCTTGTAAAATCAGTGATGGATGATAATGAAGAAAAACATATTATACTGTTTTATAACCTTAAAAAGTGAAAATAAATGAGGGGTGTCAAAATTAGTGCATTCGTTTTGAGTTAATTTAAAGTTTCTTTTAACACCACTAATTAAAAAAATAATTCGCCCAATTTTAAAAATGTGCAGAAGTTCTTCATGTTAAAGATTAGATAGCCAAAAAAATGACCCAACACAAATCAGTGTCACATCTTTTTAACTAAATGTTATGAATTATTATGAAATTACTTTATCAATCACTAAAAGATGCAGCCATATTTCCAATAGTTTAACATTTTTTTCCCACTTTTTTGTTGACAAGAATATGAAAACTTAGGGAAAAAGGATTGTATATTTTATTGTACATTTAGAACAAATATAACATTTGTGATTAATAGTGAGTTAACTATTGAAGTCATGTGATTAATTACGATTAAAAAAATTAATCTGACACCCTTAAAATAAATCTAAACAAAGCTTTTTATTGGCACATGATTTGACTTTTAACAGCGTCCTTTTGTTTGCGGCAGCTTAACAAGATTGGCTACTGCACAGGCCATGAGCCGGACTCCATGGAGTTCAGCTCAGTAGGGGGCTGGGTGGCAACCAGAGCGTCAGGCATGAAGAAGAACATCTACGGCAACATTGAGGACCTGGTACGTGCTCATCTGTTCATAGGAAGCAAACGATTTACGAAACATTTTCACTCACGCTCCCTGAAGTAGACAGACCACAGCATGAGTGGTCCCACATGGCTTGCAGCAATCGTTCTAATTTGTGAACCCAAAAGAGGAAACCATATTTCTTTCTAAATACAGCTTGTTTTTGCTTCCCCTGGTGGGGGGGAGTAGGTTGTCCACGTTAAGATGGTGACGCCACGTGGGGTGATTGAAAAGAGCTGCCAGGGTCCCCGCATGTCTACAGGACCGGACGTTCACCATTTCATCATGGGATCTGAAGGTCTGCTACATTTACAGCTGTTTCTAGTCCTATCTGAACGAAAAGTAGCAACATGAGGTCTATTATCATGCTTACTCACTTACTCTGCAGTGCCCCGTCCTTGACCGGTCTTGTCCCTGAGTGAGCTTGTTGATTGCGGTACAACTATTTACAGTATACTAGCCGCACCTGATATGCAAACCGGCATTGACGTAGTTGCCTTGCACAAAAACCTTAAACTCTGCTCTGCCACTTAAGTCAAATCATTATAATAATATAAATAATCAACTTGAATTACATTCATATACTGTAGTATTCCACTGCTCTATTGCGTTTTTTTGAAGTTATCTTTTTTTCTTTTAATGGGGATCCCTGAATTAATTTGGGGCTATGAATTGTAAAAATCCTAGAATTTACACCTTCCAATAATAAGTTTATAATTTCCTATAGATGTCACAATGTAAATCCAGCGTGGCAGACTGCTAACTGCACTCTCCACGTGATAGAATTGACATAAAACACGGGTTTTTTTTGTTTGCATTTTTGGTTTGCTGCAGGTCATTGAATTAGTTTTCATTTCAGAAATCCAAAACACTGTAGTTTACATACAAGTTAAAACGATAAAAAGAATGATGATATACTGTATGCAGTGATATGGTCCAGATACGGTCCAAATAGCTTTTCTGCTCGTCCATGTTGCCGACCTCTGGTCCAAATGAACCTCCTCAACTCACTTCAACATGTCATCAAGATGCCACAAGATGGCAGCAAAGCAATACTTGAAAATCAATGAACTGGCGAGTTTTTATGATCGGGTCAAAACAAAATCTATGAATATGCAATATGCAAATGCCGAACTGCAAATATGTGAGCCACAGCCGCCGATACACTTTCCAGCCATTTATTGAATGTCGGGAGAACAATAAATCAAAATCAAAAGTGAACCAGTAAAAAATAATTTAAGATGCACACACGCACCTCCTCTCAGTCTCTCCCCTGCTCCCCATCAGAAGCCATAGAAGGAGGAGCCTGCGGGTCTTGAGTAAATTAGCTACATGCTTGCCACTGGGGAGCAGCTTGTGTCTTGTATTGTCACATTTGAGACTTCATTAAAAGCCATAACAGGCTGAGTATGCTCATCTAATAAGTGTGTGTGTGTGTTCGTCAAGACGCTGTCCGTAGTCATGCAGAGCCCGTTATTAACCGCTCAGCCCGTTGCATGTGATCAGATAGTCAATGTGATTTTTATACATGCCCTTTGTTAAGAAAGCAGCAATTTTACAGAACAAGTCCATAACCAGAAAAAAAAATCCATCATTAAAAATAAGACTCCGAAAGCAGATCTAACAAAGAAACCTTTCTTTGAATACAGAACCAGACGCCCTGTGATCTTTTTTTTGTTTGTTTGAGGACAGTAAGCTCCTTTGACTGCAACTGAGCAGCGCCTGCAACAGTTGCTACTAGCAACTGAACATTTGTACAAAATAACTGCTCGTGGCAGAATACACACTCGGAGAATTTTGTGTTATAATCTTTCCAATGTGAGTATGTTAAATTAAAATTTTCAGCTTCTTTCAATGTCTAAAACAATTTTCAGGCTGTAAAAGTGCTTGTTAGTCTTCCTTTAAAACAAATCTGACGTTGTGGTTGCTTATGTTTCGGGCGCTGGGATCAAAAACAACAATAAGAATCCTTCCAACAAATACCCGAAATGTTGATTCATCCAACTTCAAACCACATTTTCCGCCAGTGATGCTACATCTGTTTGTGAAACTATTATCACCCCTGCGTCCACGTTTTCAAGCGCGCACAGTGGCTTCTTCTCTAATGAAGAGTTTTTGGGGTCATAAGTTGGGGGTCAGAGGTTTAGCTGTATCTGTATACGAGCTGCGGCTCTGCGCTTGCCTGCCTTTGAGAGAGTCTTGCTTTATTTCCTCATGCTCCTCGCTGATAAATCTTTATTGACCCCCCCTCCCTGCCCCAGTAGAAAACCAGATCCCCTCGGTGAAATGTGAGACAAAGGTCGCCACAAGGACCCCCAGGACATTTACCAGAACCCTTAAAAAAAACAAAAAACCCCAAGGAGTCCTAAGTTCATATAAATGACTGGCCCTAACTTACTTGTTTGTTTTGTGCCTTTTATATTTATAATCGGTGTGATTTTTCCCACAGGAATCTTGGGTGTGGTCACTGAGGTGACAATGAAGATTCGACCCAAGCCAGAGTATCAGAAATACGGCTCGGTGGTGTTCCCCAACTTTGAGAAGGGTGTCGCTTGTCTTCGAGAAGTTGCCAAACAGGTAACGCTACACTTTTTTTTTTAAACTAAACAAATACTTTTTTTTTTACGCTATGTAGAAAAATATGTTATTAGTTGATTTGTGCACATAAAAAGTTCATAATGTTTGTGTATTGCCAACTCTGTGAATTTAAAACCTACATAACTGGGCTACTCTGGGGGGGAGTGGACATGAGAACAAAGTCATATAATTAAACTCAGAAGTCGTAATATTACACCCAAGCTGACAGTTGAGGATCTTGTCAAGTAGTCACAAACAATAAATATTCAATATTTTGTCACAGCAGCACCATTAGTATGATGACTTTGTGTTTATGCTAAATCTTTGTATCTGTTTCTAAAAAAAAATACATGTATTTAAATAGCCCATTTTGTTCTATTTGATTAAAATGTTTTTAAGTGTTCAACGGTCAGCAAAACGACTACTGTACGACTGTAAATATGAGTATTTTATTTGTTTTTTGTTTTTTTAAAGAATTTTCAACAGTTTTGTAATCTGCTGATTTTAAAGTTTTGTGTTGATCTACAAATGATTATACAGACTTATCCAACAAAAACCCAATATTTATTATTATTTATTTTACTTTGTATCATTTCTCATTAAATTAAAGTGAATTTATATTGATTTCAATTTCTTTTATCATTCTTTTTTTTCTCTTATTTTAGAGGTGTGCTCCTGCATCTATTCGGCTAATGGATAATGAGCAATTTAAATTTGGTAAGTTTTATTGGGCCCTTTTTGGGGGGGGATCTGCAAATCACTTTCACTTCACAATCACTTCATGGTTTTGAACATTCCTTTGAAAAAAAAATTCAATCTGTGATTTGAAACCGCAACCTAATCTTCTTTTATCTTAGCCCATCAATGAACGGCACGAGTTGTATTTTCATTTCACCTGAAGATAAGCTGCAACGAGATGAAAAATGGCCCCTGGCCTAAGTGAAGTCGTCATTCCATTGAAGTTTTATGATGCTTAAGGTCTGGCCAATGCATCTGGCATCACCAGAGATCTAAGTAAAACTCCCCCAGCCTCCAGGGATCTCATTATCTCGCCGAGATTTCCGCTTTTCACCAAGTAGGCACTTCTGACTATTAAGCAAGCTCGATGAAGCAACCAGGTTTTCCCACTAATAACTACAACTCATGGCTCCATGATACCTTCTCGGGCTTATTAGTGGCTTCTTTCACACTTTTAATCATGTTGAGTACGACCAAGTGATGCCTTCTCAGATTGAGACTCCACGTGCAATTTAGTCGTGCCTGTCTACGCATTCAAGATGAAAAATGAGATTGTTGTCAAGATCACTGCGCTTTTACATGCGAAAGGGAGGAGCGAAGAACAAAGGGTGGTGGGTATTAAGAGTAAAATCATACACAGCGAGGGTGTGACGCGTCTCGTGGATGTTGAGCTATTAATTAAACAGTGCGAGGGTGCTGACAGAGGTAAAGACACATAGTCAAACCTCATAGTGGACAAAATTAGGCCACTAAGTGATGAAGAGACTGAAGCATGCGCGGGGAGAAATAAATGAAGTGTTAAGTCTCGGCGACATCACGCGTGACTTGATTGATAGCCGTCCCGTTGGCCCCGGGCCCTCATTTTGCTTGTCCGCGGGCACTTTTTGTGTGTCTGATCAGGAATAAATCAAAAAACGTGTGTGTGAGGAAGACTGATATCGCCGCGTCAACTCTGCTTCCCTTCAGAAGGTTGTGATTTATAGTCACTGTCACCAGCCGCCACCGGCCCGTTGTAAAGTTATTCAAATGTCGCCGTTTATTTTCCCTCCTCTTTTGTTTGAGAGCCCAAATAACTCTTGACCGGCGTGCTCTCGCTGATTCCCGGAAGGTGCGAGCGCAAGACGATGACTAATGTTTGAAACTAAATCCACGTCTTCATGGCTGACCTTTAACTGCCGTGTCTGTCCACAGGTCACGCCCTCAAGCCTCAAGTGTCGTCACTTTTCACCTCTTTTCTGGACGGCCTGAAGAAACTGTACATCACCAAGGTAAAGCTGGAGCACAAGCGGTCCGTGTCAGAGGCGCTCTACAAGTGTTTCTCGTGAAAATTGAACCTCGGCCTCTTAAATTCTCAGTTCAAAGGCTTCGACCAGAACCGCTTGTGCGTGGCCACCCTGCTGTTCGAGGGGGACCGAGAGAAGGTCCTGCAGCACGAGAAGCAAGTTTATGACATTGCTGCAAAGTTTGGGTCAGTACTTTCCTCCTTCTCTGTATCACATTGAAGGAGTATTAAGGCACACACAGTGTACTTAACTGTCATATTTGACACCTGAAAAAAACAGCTGTTGGTCTCCGGCTGTTTCATGTGGAATTTTTAACATTCTTTTACGAAACAAAAAATCCTCACTTCATGTGTAACATAATTTCTCAGAATTATTTCAATATCTTATTCCTGCGACATTACTACTTTATTTTTGTAACGCGTGACATTTGTCATCCAATTTTTTTTTTTTCAGTTTGTCTCTATTACTCCTTTATACGTCACAACAATGGCACGTAAACATCTCTGATCGTGCACAACCCCTCAAAAGAAATCACTCGCCTCGCTTAACTTCACCAGCCTTAAGTAGAAGTAACGGTGAAAAGGACGCTTTGGGCTTGGTGTTGCGCTCAGTTGTTTGTCTTAGTTTGCAGTGATGGATCACCTGTGGATGTCCTCCTGCCAGGCCCGCCTTTGTGGGAACTGATCAATGAGGTCTTCTGGGGGGAAATCAGTTTCACATCAGGCTCGCTGGGATGCTCCACAGATGATTTAGGCCAATTTGAAACATTCAGTTACAGTTATGGCACCTCATAGTGCAGACTGGAAAGGTTCTGGCTTGCTTTTCACTCAATATTCCACTCCCCAGAGTGAAATTAATAAAATGTAGCTATGTATGTTTTTGTATACTCACTGGCCACAATATTAATGTCACCTCCACAAAGGCTATCCAAAACAAATAAATACTCACTTGTAATTGACAGTATGAGATTCATTTCGCAGTTGTACCTAGATTTGTTTGTATTATGATAATGTTCTTGTTATCACTCGATGATCCAAAGTCATTTGAAAATCATTTGAGGTGGCTTTATTGTTGAAACCTTTTTGTTTTCTTGAACAACTAATGTAGTATATGGACTACTATTCAAAATTAATTAACAACCATTATAGATTCAATTTATTTGTAGGGCCAATTTCTCAACACAACAGCTATTACAAATAGCCAGTATTTAGTGGAAATATATACATACACTATGCAAATTAATGTTTTGTCAAATAAGCATAAGGGCTGTTATTATATCGAATCTTTTTTAAATGGAGAAAATTAGCCTATGGTAAACTGTTAGCAATCATGATTAGCATTAGCGCGCTAGCCATTGCCATTTTAGGTCAACAAACACTAACCACCTTTTAGTTCACACATACATTACATCTACAGAGTTGAATTGAATGGATATAACTACTAATTATTTATTACCTTCTGTGCATTAGCATTCTTAAACACCAGCACAATTAGCCTATGCTAAACGGTTAGCAATCGCGATTAGCAGAAGCGCGTTAGCATTACGATTTAAACACTAACCACCATTTAGTTCACCCATACATAAAACTACTAATTATTACCTTATGTGCATGAGCATTATCAAACACCAACAACATACTAAAACTATAAAAAATACTAAAATACTACTACTAAATAATAATACATTTAAAAGGACTTTGTTGACTCTTTGTTTCATGAAGTAGGTGCCACAATACTTTGTATTGATTGTTCGTGATGATTAGATTGTTATTGGCCGAGCTGGAGGAGTGACCTTTTGATAAGCAGCAATTGCATCTTAAGAAAGTTGGCAGGTGCACAGAGCATCTTCAGCTTTATTGCATTATTTCCAGTAAAAGACGATCAAGTGCCAGTGATGGATAAGTACAGCTCCGTGAGGGATATTTTCCTCTGGTGTCGGGAAACGGCACGAATCGATATAGCGATTTTCTAATGAGCTTGGCCTGATTAGTTTGGGTGCTAGATGAAGATTTGATTACACACCGCAGGTGATGGATGTGCGGCTGACCTGCGGCGACGCGCACAGCGCGGCCCCATTGATCTGCGCATTGTTGGATTGACAGGCTCGCGCGCAGCTGCTGTGAGAGCGGCTCACAAAGAAGACACTGTTGAATATTAACCCTGTTATCTTTTTTCCAGAGGCCTGGCAGCCGGAGAGGACAATGGGCAGAGGGGCTACATGTTGACCTTTGTCATCGCTTACCTCCGGGTGGGTGACCGCTCTGGCTTTTTTTTTTTTTTTTTTAAACACAGGCTGAGCTGATGGGCAGCTGGGCAGGACCTCTGACAGAATACAAGGAGCCTGCAGAATGTGACCTCCAGGCCCTTGATTTGATGTGGTCATACTTATTGTGTGTTGATTTTGAATATTCCTTTCTTTTCTTTTTAAACCAATTCCCATGTAGCATTTGAAGGCTAACCCATGATTGGATTATATTAGACCTTCAAAGAGAGAGACGTAGAAAAAGGGGGAAAGAGAAAAAAGTGTGGAAAAGAAAGTGAAAGAGTAGATGGATGGATGACGATAGATAGATGAGTAGATACTGAACTCTCTTTATGCTTCATAATTGCAATTAGGACTAAAAAAAAACCCTGATCTACATGAATATTTAATGTGATCTTCCTTTGCTCTGTCCCCAACCTGCTACACTTTTGAATGAAATGAGAGTTTAGTTGAAACATAACCTTACTTATAATGTTGATGTTCTTCTCTGGACAGGACCTGGGGATGGACTATTTTGTCATTGGCGAGTCATTTGAGACCTCCGTACCCTGGGACAGGTAAAAACAGAATTGTGGTGAATTTTTGCACCAGGCTTGCTACTTTTAAGTATTAACCTCAACCACTTGGCTTAAAACACTAGGTGTCCTCCTCCGCTTTTAATGCTGTAGCAAAGTCATAGTTAGAGTAAATATTTATAGGAAAAACAGCAAACAAGTTGATGGAGTGGCATTTGTAACCCGAAAAGTTGGTGTAAACTGAGGACCACCTGTACACAATGGAGGCTCTAACGTTGACCACAAATAATTCTGAGTTGTTCAGATTGCAAAATACAGTGTTCCCACAATTATCAGATTTCTTCCTTTTTTTCCCCCAGCTTGCCTGCCCTCCATTATTATAAATTATATCTATATTTATAATTTAATTATATTATAAAAAAGTGATCTTGTGAAATCTTGGTGCCAACGAACTATGTTGAAGTGAGTTGAGGAGTTTCATTCATAAGAACGTTGTGATTTGCCGTCATTTTGTGACATCTATATGTAATAACTTGTTTACTGTAACTATAGGAAATTATAAATATAATCTTTTCCTGGGTGGAACTGTTGCCATCGTAAACCTTTATTACCTCTACTAGTACCGGGAAATATAATAAGTAACATGTTAACACCCCCCCCCCCCAAAAAAAACAACAACAACAACAACAACAAAACATTTCACTTCTACTGACTACTTTTAATGTCAACCCGCTCGCTTGAGCCGCAGGTTCACGTCCCACCCGATTGCAGTGTGCTCCACATTTCGTCCTCGTTGTCATTGTCGCCGTTCATTGCGTAACACGCGTGACGGGAGAAACGGAGGGAGAGCATGTGGCCGAGGCGAGCGCAGACGCTCGGCTCATTAGACATCCTCCTCGCCGTCCTCCACGCGGCTGCACGTGCTGGCGGCCATTTCCGCACTAGTGGGAACCTCTGTCGCCGTTGTCTCTATGTTCAAGTCCACTTCCTCCTACGCCTTTTTGTAATATATTTTATGGCCAAATGTAGTCTTTATTCATTCTATGCCACATTAAAAGTGAACAAACTCATATTTTTCTTCACTTGCAGGGTTTTGGACATCTGCCGGAATGTCAAAGCTCGCATCATAGGAGAGTGTAAAGACAAAGGAGTCCAGTTTCCGCCGTTCTCCACATGCAGGTAACAGTTGCCATGTGATTGTGATGGATTGTCTCACAGTAGTTTGCTTTACTGAGAGTAACAGTGAGGTTGTTTTTGCTATTGACTCAAAACATCAGTGACAGTTTTGCAAGCGATGTATTGTTACTTTTGAAATGAAAGCTAAAGATTCTTCTGTGGATTTAAATTTGCTGTCCGCTTAACTAGCACCTTAAACGAGATGAGCACTACAAATGCAGTTACTTTTTAAAGTGCATAATGCATAGTGGTGCTCTAATCATGTCTGTGACATGTTTTGTCAAAATACCGTATGGATGAATTATTGGACATTTTACACAATGTTTCGCTCTTCTTTTTATAATTAGCCTATTTCTGTAGGGAGAATCTAGTGACGAGTTTGGCTTTTGTTACCATGGCGACCAGAGGCTTGAGCCTTGGGATTTGAGTTCTGGGGCTAGTTGCGTAAGTAAGGTGGCAGAAAAAAAACATCACTTAAAAGTGGCTCTGGATCTTCACTCAACCTAGCTGATCATATCATGACCAATGTGATTTTGTTATGTGAATTAGTGCAGTGACACAGACATTTTCAAAAATGGGCACATTTAATACATTTAAAAAAAATCTTCAAAACCTCCGTCATTGCTATGGCAACCCGAAATCCCTCTACATTAGCCCCGACATGGACCAGGCTGGACCCTTTTTAGTGTCCCGTTAGCACTAGCAGGTTTAACACTACACTCACAACTCTGATAGACAGACGGCGAGCCGGCTGAAGAGAGCCAGGCGGCTGCTCTATGCTGGTGGACAGATTAGGCCTCAGCCTGATTATGCCACAGCTATTCATTTCCCGGCCGCGCTCTGTCACATGATTGATTTGTCCATTTAACCTCTGAAGCAGCCAGCGTGCCAGGTGATGGGCCATGTCAAATGAACAAGGGCTCGGCCCTCGGCGGGGGGCGAGGCCGCAAGGGGGGATTCTAAGATGGGGGACTCGTTTTTACGAACAAGTTAAGAGACTTTTTATTTAGAAGCTCGCACATAAATAATCTTGTGTTTGGCTTATTGAGATATTGCTCAGTAGATTGATGTAAATTTTTAAATTGACCTATTAGTGTTTGTCGATTTTTTTTGTTGGTGGATGACAACAATTAAAAGGGACGTTTTTTGTGCAAATTTGTTATGCTTTTACTGTTGTTTTTGTTGATAATAACAAATGTTTACATTCTCATCTTTTGCTTTCCAGGGTGACTCAAACATATGACGCCGGCGCCTGTGTCTACTTTTACTTTGCCTTCAACTACAGGGGCCTCTCGGATCCGGTGCACGTGTATGAACAAGTGGAGGTGCCTTATCCAATTCGCCTTATGCACGAATTTGCTCCCAGATTGCGGATGAATGACTAAAGTGTGATATTTTATTTCTCTTCAGCACGCTGCCAGAGAGGAGATCCTTGCCAACGGGGGCAGTTTATCGCATCACCACGGAGGTAGGACAAGCTCACGTAAATTATTATTTGCAACGCATGTCGTAACTGGAGCATTTATATACAGGCACACACACAAGGCTCAACACTGTGTCTAGTACAGTACAATATATTTGCATGTCATCTATGAGACATATTTGTTATTAAACTTTTAAGTACATTTTTATTTAACTGCATTAAGTTTTAATGAAACAATTTTATTAAGTGTAGTTTTTCTTTTAATGGGCAGATAGTAAGTCTTTTAAAATAAGCAAAAGTAATATGATTTTTTTTCTTTCTTTTTGTTTTTTTAAACAAATGAATACATAAGTAAAATTATGACATTCAAATTGGCCGGTCATTATTCTCCCCCCAAAAAAAATTATTTCCCCTCCTCTAATACATTAACACATTACAGTATAAAACAAAGTTAATTACATTTTTTAAATCACAATTCAATGTAAGACAAAGATACTGGCATTCAAACATGCCCCCCTCCCAAACAAAATTGTCAAATGTTCTCTCTATTTTAAAGTTAAACAAATACTAACGTACAAAGTATTGTAAAACAGTCCATCCATCCATCCATCCATCCATTTTCTGTACCGCTTGTCCTCACAAGGGTCGCGGGGGTTTCTGGAGCCTATCCCAGCTGACTTCGGGCAGTAGGCGGGGTACCACCTAAAAACAGTCAATTAAAAAAATATTTATATACGGCAGAATCCATAAATAAGTGTGACTCATTGTACTGTAGTTGCCAGATTAGCTAACGGTTAACCTAGCTTCTTCTATTTCTTCTTCTACTTCTGCTCTTTGTTGTATTTTGCATCAGTGTGAATGCCTTGTGGCAGCATACTGCCCCTCACAGGCCAGTCTTGGTACTGTGACCAATGTGGTTTGACACAAGTACCATTTTTACCTTTTATTGGTGAAATTGTTCAAATTTTGTCTTGGCCTCCTTCATGGGTCCAAACAGCATCCCGAGCTATTTGTTCGTCTCGTTCGCGACCAAATGAAACGTGAGCAGGGGAGGGCGGCCAAGCGACTCCGCTGGCCCCATCACGTCTCCGCCAAACGCCCGCCTTATCTATATTGCCATCCGCCTGGCTGTTTTCATACATCACTTCAGGCTATTCATCATACCTGTCAAAAACAGTATGCAGCGAATCAGCCGCGATATTAAATTGCAATTTCTCCCCAAAGGCGGCGACGGCTGCAAAATTAAAAGATTGCTAATAAAAAGGAGGTGGCGGGGGCCGGCGTGAATGATGCCGCCAGTGTTGCCGCTTGAATGCTGACCTCCAAACGGTGGCCGGGGCCACCCCCAGCAGCCCGGGGAGGTGACGGCGAGGGGGGGGAGGTATCGATGCGGCTCCTGTGTACGAGCCCCACTCTGTAATTGTGATTAATAACAGCGGGGCTCGCTATCTGGCCGCAGACACACCAGTTTGTCTGGCTACAATCAGCCGCTGACAAATGGAGCCACTTGCGCTGGCTTTTGTGTATCAAAGCAAACAGATGTAGTCAAGGATGGCCAGGTTGGAGGGCACAGCGAGAAATACACTTTTTTTTTTTTTTTTTTTTTATTATGTCGAACCATTCACCACTGTCTCCGCAGGACTCGACACAATGCTAACATGCGCTAGTTAAGTGACTTTACCCGAAGGAGTCAAGAGCCTTTTTCACAAGGGGATCTGGCAAAACTGCCACAACTGAACCGGAACAGAAGATTGGTCTTTTCTGCAGTGGCGACTTGGTCACACATAAACAGCATCTCAAATTCTGAATGTTAGTTCAGGTAGTATTTTATTTGTACAGTTATACCTTTTATTTATAAGTGCGTTTTGTTGTCAAAGACAGATAATTCATAGTGTTGTAATACATACATACATTTTAATGAAGAATTTTTTTTTAAGTGCAGCTTTTTCTATTAATGGGCCGATAGAAGTCTTTTAAAATAAGCAGAAATAGAACAATTCCTTTTTTTCTCCCCGCCTTTTTCATTTGTATTTTTTAACATATTAACACGTAACAACATACGGCAAATATGATGACATTCAAACATTCCTTAAAAATTTTTTATAAATAAAATAAAAAAAAAAATTTTTTGCTTTCCCCCCCTAATACATTAAGACACCACTGTATAAAACAAAGATAAAAAAAAAATCTTCTTCTTCTGAGAGCTCAGTAATTATTCATTCGGCAGTCTTCCCGAGTCAACATGTCATCATCACTCTTTTTAAAAAAAAAAAAAAGTTTTACTTTTTTTTTTTAAGACATTAACACACAATGCCATAAAACAACATTCAACCCCCTCACCCCCCCCCCCCCAAAAAAGGTCAATTGTCTTATTTTTTTAAAACCACATTACAATGTAAGACAAATATATGACATGCCAACTAAATAGATAAATACATATTTTTTCTCTCTATTGTAAAGTTAAACAAATACTAAAGGACAAAGTATTTGAAAACAGTCAATTGATCTGCCTGTAATGTGTATCTTTATTGTTGTATGCATTAGGGGACCCAAAAATAAGTTATTTCCTTGGTTATATGTAAATTTAGTTATAAAGTTACTAATTGGCTGACTGGTGGATTATCGGAATTTTGTTCTGTCAAATATTAGAATCAGCACTGGCCTAAAAAAAACAAAAAACGTTAACTGTAATGTTACAGTGGTTTAAAATAAATAAATTATGTACTTTTTAGGAATAAAAGATCTGCCTCGCTTTGATTAACACTAGTACTTAAATTGATACTTAACAAAATGGATGGATGAAAACGGTCTTCAAGAGTGTTTTTGCAACGTCCGAATTGTGAGGCAGGTGCGTTCACCAGTTAATCCAGGGGTGTCAAACATACGGCCCGCGGGCCGGTTTAGGCCCACAAAGGGGTTTAATCCGGCCCTCGAGACTATTTTGAAAAAAATAAAAAAATAATTGTAATGTCGGACCAATTAATCAGCCGGCCTTGATCAAAACATAAATTTGTAATTTCACAATCAGTCCTCAGATGAGCAATGTAATTTATACACGGAATTGTCCTGGATGTCATTATTTTACACACAACCTAAAGTTACGATTTGTTTAAAAAATATATATATATCATAGACCGACATAAACGTGTTAAATATGACACAAATTCAGTAACTGGTAACACAAATACATATGACAAGGATTAACGTATTTATAACTCATTCATTGCCATTGACGGCTATAGATGTCAAAAATTAATTTGATCTATTTCTATTAGTTTAACATTTTTTCCCACTTTTTTTAACAAGAGTATGAAAACCTATAATTTTTTTTTTGTACATTTAGAACAGATATACAATTTGTGATTAATCATGAGTTAATTATTGAAGTCATGCAATTAATTACCATAAAACATTTTAATCACCTGACGCCCCTAATTTTTAATACTATTGTTTTTATCGCGTCAGACGATTAAATTTTTGAATCGTAATTAATCGCATGACAATAGTTAACTCACGATTAATCACAAATCTGTTCTAAATGTACAATCATTTTTTTCCTAGATTTTCATACTCTTGTTAACAAAAGTGGAAATAAAGTTAAACTACTAGAAATAGTTTAAATTAATTTTTGACATCTATAGCCGTCAATGGCAGTGAATAAGTTAACTGCGCCACAATGCATTCTGGGAACAATATATATGCAAAACAGGTAGATTTAACACGTCCGGAACTCATACAGGCAAAGTGTTGCCGCGGTCCATTTGCATTCGTGTTATTTTTGGGGGGGGGAACAATACGATTACAGTTGAGCTCCATAATTTAGGGCTGACCCACAAATAGTGGAAATCTGCGTATAATTGATGGCAATTGTTTTTAAGTTATATACCATTATTTTACCGATCCGGCCCACTCTGTAATATATTTTCCTCCATGTGGCCCCTGACCTAATATGAGTTTGAAACCCCTGATTTAGTCCATCGAGCAATACCCAAAAAAAGAAAAGAAAAAAAAGAACTGCTGCTAATTTTGCTTGGTGTGAAAGTAGTGTAGTGTGTCATCCCTGTGATTGACAGGCGATCAATCCAGGGTGCACCCCGCCTCTTGCTCTAAACTCACGTGGGTTGGTCTCCAGACTCCCGTGACCCCGAACAGGAGAATCCTGATAGAAAATTAATGGCTGCTTGGAAAAGCAGCGCTTCAAGTGGGTCACCGGTGCAGCAGCGGCGTGGAGCCTCTGAGCATCCATCACCTGCGCACCGCTCCATCTATCAATACTTGTGGGGATGGGGGGGGCGGGGGCCGAGGGGGGGCCCCGACGTTCACTCCCTCGACCTCCATTTTTCGGCGAGGAGCCCTCCGTCCTCACCTTCACCGCCGTGCAGATGGAGACGATTCAGTCGAGCTCTACGTCGCGGCAGAGGGCAGGCGCACCTCTCGCTCGCGTCGGCGGCGTGGCCGCCCGCCAGAGATTGATGGCGACGGCGAGCGAGCGAGAGCGAGCGCGACAAGATAGATGTGTAAATTATCACGCTGATGGAGGCAATGATGCAGTCCCGCCACCTTCTGTTTTCTCTCCTTCCCAGGAGGAGGCATGGAGGTGGAACCAAAGGGAGGGAGGTAGGGGGGGGGGGGGGGGGGGGGCGCTCTTGGAGAGCACCATTTTTTTTTTTGGTAGTTATGGGGCAGCAGCTGATTGGTCCCTGTGTCACCATCTGGAGGTGCATGTGCTATCAGAGCCCCCCCAGTGACCCCCCTTGTCTGCCCTCTTGTGTCAGGAGGCCCTCACAGCCCGATTCCCATCTGGGTTCCTTGGCTGGACTCTAATAACAAATATGTCAGGGCTCGTCTTATGTACATGGGGTGGGGGTGGGGTCTAATCTCCTGTGATTACTCTGCTGCTTTCAAGTATTTACACAGTAAGGAGCACCTGTTCTCAGGCTGATCCTTTCCCAAACGACCAACAAAAGGTTCACATTTAAAAATACATGATATGCTGCGATACAGGGGGGGGGGACTCAACAAAAAGAAGGAAAAAAATTAATCTAATCTTCAGTGTGAATAAAACTCTCATATGACAGTAAATAATTGAGATACTACATATCAGCTCTAGAAAGGCTTTGGAATGCTGTTTACGCCCACAAGGAAGAATAAAATATTTCATGTTCTCCACTGTAACTATAAATTGTAAAATTAATGTAAAAAATATAATATAAAATTTGTAGAAATTTGTCTCACATGTGGATAACATTATATCCTTAATAACTTGAAAGAAAGCAAAATAGAAATCTGCCAAATACTCCCTACTGTAGTGGATGTGCAATTACGCTTTATTCTAGTATGGCCCCAAAAAAACTATTAAATTGGAATTGGGTAAGTAAAAAAAAAAAAAAGACAAATGTAGAAAAGTTTTAAAAAAAGAAGATGAAGTTCAAAAAAAAAAATTGAAACAAATAACCATGTAAAGCTTGTTTTCATATAGACACTCGGGCAAATAAAATTACCGTGTTTTTACATAAACACATCATGAATAAAAGTGCATTTGAAAAAGTTGCAGATTCATTATCCAGTTTTTCTTTGAAGTCAAAATGTCAAAAGTGTATGTGAGATAGCAAGAACTTAAAAACTGCACAAGATCCTTGCATGCATCTTCAGGGGGGGGGGGGGGGGAGCATTGTGCACACCCTCCATTTTGGGTCCAAGCGGAGCAAGAGGAAACTTGACTGGATGGAAGGAAAGAATGAGTGTGAGTGAAGGTTGGATGACGTTTGTGAGCTGCAGGATGTCATCTGGCGGCGGGAGAGGAGCGAGCGAGTGAGGGTGGCTGGGTGGAGCCCCCCCCCCCCCCCAGCCCCTCCTCTTCCTACTATGGGAACACACACACACACACACACACTTGTGTCCTAATGAGTTTGATAGTCTGCTGAGCTCTATAAATCACGCCATGCAAAACATTTCTCCTGGCTGAATAAAAGCATTTATCACCCTCTGTTTATTCACTCACTCTCACAAGATTGATTGGCTCACAGCAGCCTGCCGAGCAATCAGCCGTGCCCATACCCCCCCCCCCCATTTCCTTGCACCCCCCGCCCCCTTTCACTCTTCTTCATCCTCATGCAGCCATTCATTTCAATTCTGCCTCCACAATGGGACAACTTTGGAAGAGTTTTTTTTTTTTTTTTTTTTTTGGGTGGACCATATCGACCTGTCTGTCACCAATTTTCGTGGCACGTAAATGCCCACACAAGTGGGAAAGGAGAGCCACAGTCATATATAATTTTTCATTTTTCTAAAAACTAAATTAATAAACTGTATAAAAACAAACAAAATTCAACCCCAAAAAATTCTTAGAAAAACACCAATAAGCAATCAAAACACATTTTCCAAACTTGGAGAGAAAAATAAACATATATATATATATATATATATATATATATATATATATATATATATATATATATATATATATATATATATATATATATATATATATAGGGAAAAAAACTAACACTAAAACTAAGAAAAACTAAACTGCAATAGAGCATTAACATTTTTTTTTTTTAAGTTTTAAAAAATGAAAATATAAAGACACCAGAATGAAAACTGCTAAACAAATCTAGTCCTGACTTATTCTTTTTTTTATGCAAACATCATCAGCACGCATTCATCTGTGTCGTGTTTGTATGTCCACAGTTGGCAAACTTCGCAAAGAGTGGATGAGGGAGAGCATCTCCAGCGTGGGCCTGGGCATGCTGCAGTCCGTCAAGGACTATGTGGACCCCGCCAACGTCTTCGGAAACAGGAACCTCCTCTAGCCCCGCCCACTCAGACACACGCGCGCGCACCTTTCACGCGGCCCTTCCAAAAAATCATGCAAAGAGATTCTCGAATGTGAAAGGGACTCTCGTTGTTCTTCTTCGTCCTTCATGTGGTGCCATCATGTGTGTCCGCTCATCAAATGAGCCATAACAAGCAGTGACGCACGTCTCGGATACGACACATCAATTCTGCTCGCTCCAACTCACTTCTGGGGAAAGTCAGTTGAGCATTTAGTCCATATCCTTGATAGACTGTGTACTAGTACGCTCTTCGTTCTCACCAGTAACACAATTCAACTTGTTTTCTGCTACTAGTGCCACATTTGGCCTACTAGTACACCATTTTCTGACGTTGGAATGTAGTTGAGATCCTTCATATCGACGTCCATGTACTTTGTCATCACTAGTATCACAATTCAACGCACTAGTATAATGATGAGGGTGCACTAGTAGCTTTTCCACTACCAGTGCCACTTTTAGCCAACTAGTACAACCTTAAGATGTATATCCTACAAATCCATCTTAACTCATTCACTGCCATTGACGGCTATAGACGTCAAAAATTCATTTGAACTATTTCTATTAGTTTAACATTTTTTTCCCAACTTTTGTTAACGAGTATGAAAATCTTGAATTTTTTGTTGTATTCGAACAGATATAACATTTGTGATTAATCGTAAGTTAACTAGTGAAGTCATGCGATTAATTACAATTAAAAAAATTAATCGCCTGATGCCCCTATTTTTTAAATATTTTCTTTAAAAAAAATAGATTATGAAAAATTAAAAAATAGATATTAAAATGATTATTATTTTTAAAGAAAACATTAAAAAAGTTAGGGGTGTCAGGCGATTAAATTTTTTAATCATAATTAATCGCATGACTTCACTAGTGAACTCACGATTAATCACAAATTTGATATCTGTTCTAAATCTACAAAAAAAAATTCTAGGTTTTCATACTCTTGTTAACAAAAGTTGATTTTTTTTTAACTAATATCAATAGTTCCGATTAAATTTTGACGCCTGTAGCCGTCAATGGCAATGAATGAGTTAAGGTTCGTGTACTAGCGTGCACTGGGCGAATGACTAGTGCATACTAGTAGAATGGCCGACTCACAAGTAACGTCTTTCGTTTGTGCACACTGGTAGGACAACTGCATGTTACTAGTGAGGCAAAACTGCACTAGTTGACATCTATGCATTATTAAAGCCACTAGTGAGGCATTAGATTTTTATTTTATTTTTTCTCCGAGTGAATTATGTGCCACTAGTAGCACAGTTATCAACTGGTGCACAGTTTTGACTCACTAGTAATGTAAACGAGTGAAGACTAACTTACTAGTACACAGAGAACTTGAGGTGTATATGGACCAAATGTTTTTTGGGGGGGGGGGGGGGTTCTAGGTGGCTTTCCGTCGACCTGCTCATCTTGTTTGTACGTTACTGAAGCTCTTGTGCCTTTTGGAAAGCTTTTGTCTGCCTCCCACTCCAAATAATGTACTTGTATCCTTCCTGTTGATCTACTACCGTAGTCCTTCCCTTTGTGAAGCAACAATGACTGTGTGAAAATGCCGCACTGATGACCTGTTGCCATAAATGTGTATTTTTGTGTGTTTTTCGACTTTTCACAATTATGTATTACTTTGTGTTTTTGTACTCCCAAGATGTGTTACTAACTAACAAGTTTTTTTTTTTTTTTTCGAAACTCATTTCCTGCCAGCACAGTCCAAATGGATCTTTGACGTCTATCGCCGTCAATGGCAGCCAATGCGTTAATAACGCTGACATGTTTGGCTCACCAAAGACTCCAAACTAGTTTTGAATCCAACCAATTTTTCCGTAGTTTGTAAGAGTTTCCAGTGAATTGCTTTGTGTTTCTTCAAATCGACAGTGATGATTTTTACTTTTTTTTGGAAGCAGCTTTAAAAAAAACTTTTTCTGATCGAAATGTTTGCCAAATCATTAGCTACGCATCCAATTCAAGAGGTGTCTCTTTTACAAAGATAATGCTCATTAACATATTTGCGCATCACTAGTTGGTGTATTTCACCGGAAAAATTGCGATTAAACTGCTAGCGCCATAATATTCTGTAAATCCTGTCACTATTATTATATTTGGATGTGATTCAAGTGTGCAAGTGTACCTAATGTTGTGTCCAGCAAGTGGAAAGTTGACTATGAACATGACTGTCCTGACTGATGACTTTTTGTGCGTGTGTGTGTGTAATTTCCCTAGCAAATTGGATTGATTTCAGAACTGCTGCTTAACATGACATCAATTAAATGTTTTTTTTTCTTCCGTTGTGTTCGCAAATGTGTGCTTTTGAATATTATATGGACTCCCTTTTTGCTATTCTGATAATACAATAACATTCAGTGTGTTTTGTCACCGCCCTTTGTGCAATAAATTCAACTAAAACAGCCATCCAGAGGATTTGTATTTATTACAAATTATATATATTTTTGTAGTTGGGATTATAATGGATAGGGTTCACAGTGGAAGCCTGACAGCAGGCTACGCTGAGGGTGATCCAACCTCTTCCTGACAGGTCTTCTTTCCCTGCACAGCACGTCATCATTTGGGAATCATTTTCCGCCCACGCAGCCGCCCACACGCTGCCTGCTGACGTCACAGCCAGCCGCAGCCATCAACAGCAGCAACGCGCAACCCTGGGCTTGTCACGTGTCAGGTGCGCCCACTGCTGCTTTTTAAGCCACGTCGCTCCCACTTGATGCATTTGTATGAATGTATGGAGCGTCCGTTGACATTTTTTGATGTCTTTTTTTTTTCGTGTGCGTTGATTTTTCATTCATTGCCACATTTCATTGAGACTTTTAGGGTGCAGGTACACTTTTGACCACAAGAGGGCAGCACGTCGCTGGGAAGCTGCACGGAGTCTCACATCAACGAAGACAAATCCAGAAATAGCAGCATCATGTTTATTCAAAGTTGAGTACAGAAAGTCAGAAACATTGCACATCAGCGTCATCATGCCCGGGCTTTTTCTTTCACTTAACTAAGTCCAAAAAAAACACAAAGAGAAGAAACACGTTACGTCCAAAAAGACAGGCTTACGGGAGGGAGACCGATAGAAAAATAGAAAGCACAAACTCATGCAGTACAATAGAAGACATGCATTTGTGTGGAAATCCGAGGTATTCGTTAAGTCTCCCGCGGTTGCTACATCCTCAGAGTTGTCTTTGAATGCAACATACAAGTCATTCAAGACATGCAACTTAAATGTTGTTCAATGAAAAACAGATTAGGAACCATGCCTGGCAATGTGCACAAGGTCACGTTTATAAAATGACAACAAAGTACAACACAAGTCATAAGGCAAAAAAAAAAAAAAAAAGTCAACTACTACTAAAGAGTAAATATTTGCTTGTGACCTTACGGGCACTTGAGTACTACTACGAAAGGTGAGTCAGTCCATACAGTCAGAGTCATCCGTGGACGTGAAGTGAGGAGGAACAAAAGGCCAAATGTCTGAGAAATAAATTCAACTTTAAGAATCATTCCGCGAGATTAAATGGCTTACTTGAGCAGGAATACACAGGAACTTCATCAAGGCACATTGTGTGTCTGTGTGAATATTTCCATAAGTTTATGGGGGAAGATAGGGTCTAGACTTTACAGTTAGGTCCAGAAGTATTTGGACCTTTTTTTTCACCCAAATATTTTGCCTTTACACACCATCATCATAAATCATAAATGACATGATTAATTGACAAGATCATGGGTCTTTGTCGATATGAAACATTCTAGTGTGATACAACCAGTGCTCAATAGAGGGCGCTAGTGCGCCGCCCCACCACTGACGGCGGTCACCACGTCTAGGACTAAAAAATTAAATACAAATATTAACTCAGTGAAAATGTTTCCAAATATATTTACACGTATTTTAAATGAATCGGATGAATGGCATATGTACATTTAAAGGTATACTTGACTCATTTAGCCATTTTCAGCAGTAAGAGGTGACGTCACAAGCCATAATGGCGGTCTCAACTCCGTTCACTAAAAACGCATTGGACTTTGGATCGTTGTCATTTGATTTGTGATGATTAGTTTTATTTCAAAATGTGATGGAAATGTCAACAACCTGCCAGGTTTGCATGCTAGTCACAGGCTAACCTGCATGTTTGGAATGGTCAATAATTCATGTAATAACGTCCTGATTTTTAATGTATAATTAATACCTTTAAAAAACACATTTTTCCACTTGCTGTCGGCTGGAAGATGACATCACGGGTGCTCGGGACACGGGTGTGCCGTGATTGGTCGTGTCCTGTTTCCTGAGCACCTGTGATGTCATTTTCAGTCGACAGCAAGTGGCAAAATGTGTTTTTAAAGTTATTTGTAAGGTGCATGAAAAAACATGACGTTATCAAATTAATTCAACACAAAATATTTTACTGCTGAAAATGGCTAAAGGAGTCAAGCATCCCTTTTGAACTATTTGGGTCAAAGTTTGGTTTCATCACTGGATTAAAATTTTAAACCATCTGCAGGGTAAAACGAGCCCCGCCCACAACATTAAAAAAATGCTCTGACTTCATAACCCAACTGTTGGTATAAGCTGTTGAGCTTGACCACGATTGGGTTGGAATAGAACTTGCTATCAAGGATTCACAATTTTTGTTTTTGGCACTGCCAATTACTACTTTCCTATTGATTTGCCGCCATTTCGTAGTATTTTAAGGTGTTACATGCTATATATCGTTGTTCATGGAAAATAGACTTGTGGTGTTAAATGGCAAAATTATTTATAAAAAAGAAAAAAAATACATCACAGGCGCCATTTCCAGTGTGGATGTAAAAGGAAGCCATGCATTTTTCATGGGGAATCTTTCAAACAAGGCACAGGAGGGGAAAGAAGTCGAGCAAGTATGGCCGCTCCGGCGACGCTTCGCCGTCCTACGGCCACACCAAAATCCAAAGTTCTGTGACAGCACTTGAACGCAACACGCTCCTCGGGAGCCTACGTATGTACACATTTACAAAAATAAAAATAAAAAATCCGTCACAAAAGGCGCCACCACTTCTCCGATATCTGCGCCGCGCCATGTTGCGCGACGGCCACGCGACAGAAATCAGCCACGCCGACGCCGTTCATCTGCGGCCACCCTGACAACCGTCACAAACCTCCTAGAGCTTTTCCGCTCTTCTCAGAGGAGCAAAAAGGTCCGAGGACCCTCGCGTTCCCTGCACAAGTCGCAGGCTACAAGAAGAAGTGAGACGTCAATTAAAGTCTTGCTAACCCAGCGATGTCGAGGCCGCGCGGTCGGCGCTGCCGCTGCAGCCCGTCTTGGGCGCCGTGCAGCCGACGGGCTCCGAGGGGCTCGCCGGGGCGGAGACGCTGTGCTCGTGTTGCCGCTTGTTGTTAAGCTCCTCCCATTTGGACCTGTTGGCTTGGATCATGTCCTGCATGGGCTTCAGTTTTGGATTTAACTTGGCTAGAGTCTAAAGAGAGAAGAGAAAAGTAGGACAGCAACCAAACAAAAACTCACAAAACAGCCTCCAACTCTCCCTGTCCTTTCTCTGTCGTTTGAGGCAGCTGAGCCCCTTACTCCAGGTTGCCATAGAAACAGCATAGGATTGAACTGCGCCAACTTCTTCCTAGACATTCATCACACTCATAATGTACATGCACAGTCTACAGTGCTTCTCCTCGTTAGTATTGTGGGTAAATGGAGATTTTTTTTTTTTTTTGTCCAATCAGATTTCAGCATCTGTCCATGTCGCTCTAATCTGCACAGGGCCTTCAGAATCCGGAGTGCTGGTTGATGTCATTTAAACTGGAGTATATTAGCAGTGGGACTGATTTCAAATCTGCTGAGTTTAATAAGGAAAAAAACAAATCCCGTCCTCTGATTGGTTGATCAGAGAAAAACCTGTTCCAGCCAGTTTCAATGACCAAATATGGTCTATAACAGTCATTTCATAATCAGAATCTCTGGTGAATTTGATACATTTTACAAAAATATTTTTGTCATTTTTGTTGTTACTTGATTTAAAGTAATTCAGTTAGATTACAAGTTACTTTAGTAGTTACCGGTCCTTTCAGCAAATGACGACAAGCGCACTTAACAAAAAAATGACAACTGTCAAAACTTTATTGAAAGTGCATTTTTAACAGTAATTATTAAAGATAAAGTTTTAATTAAAAAATAAAAGACTTTTTTACTCAACATTCTGTAAATGTCTACTTGTTTTTATTAGTTAAAAAAGAAAGAAAAATATCCTTTCTGGGCTTCACTTAACATCAATTCATAAAGGCAGTCAAATGATTGAGGATAAAGTTTGAATTAAAAATGAAAGACATTCTCACTGAACATCCTGTAATTTTCAACTTGTTTTTTTTGTTAGTTTTCTTTTTTTTCTTCTTTTTTTTAACAGCCTTTTTTGACTTCACTTCACATAAATTCATAAAGGCAGTCAAATGTTAACACAGTAGTTAATGGTAGAACTTAACATGTATAATGTAACGCAAAACATTCAGGGACCTCTGACTCCTACATTAATCAGAGCTCTGCTTCACACAACCTATTAGGACTTTATAAGCTTGAAGGTACCGTGCTGAGACTACAAATTTTTCAAATTAACTCATTAACTGCCATTGACGGCTATAGACGTCAAAAATTCATTTGAACTATTTCTATTAGTTTCACATTTTTGTTCCACTTTTGTTAACAAGAGTATGAAAACCTAGAAGAAGAAAAATATTGAACATTTAGAACAGATATAAAATGTGTGAATAATCCTGAGTTAACTATTGAAGTTATGCGATTAATTACAAATAAAAATTTGAATCGCCTTTTCTTTTCTTTCTTTAATAATCTTTAAAAAAAAAAAAGATTATTAAAACCAAAATGTCTAGGTTTTCATACTCTTGTTAACAAAAGTGGGAAAAAAAATGTGAAACTAATAGAAATAGTTCAAATGAATTTTTGACGTCTATAGACGTCAATGGCAGTGAATGAGTTAAATTTTATGTTTTTTTGTTTTAGTTTTTTAGCTAGATAACACTTTGTCAACAGTACGCTGGGTACAACCAACCTTAATATTTTAGCTGACACAAAGTCAACAAAGGAACTCTATTTAAATCTTGAAAATGTGGGATTTTAACTCTTTGACTGCCAGACGTTTTCAGAAAAGGGATGCCGCCAGTGCCAGCCGATTTAAGCATTTTGACTGATTTTCAAGGTCCACAGAAAATGTTCTGTTTGGACTATGGAAACACACGTACTACCAAATGAAAGATTGGACTTTCATCTTTCATCAGAAAAAAAGAGTTTGTTTCTACCTTATTCCGTTCTTTAGTAATCAACAATAGAAAATGGTTAGTTTGACCCAATTTCGCCTGTGTTGGACCAAAATACGGAGAAATCAAGCTTTTAGTGAAACGATATTATTTCATGCATTCTAGTGAATTTGACACTTCTTTTTGTCCATGAATGATGCCACAAACACCTAAATAGTGCTTTACTTCAAAAAACACTACCACCAAGAATGAAAAAGTGTTTTTTGATAGCAAAATACGTTTATTTACATTCAACAGTGTAACAATTTGACAACAATTTGGCAAACTATTTACAAATGTGTGCAACTGTGGTGCTATTTACAAATATGTGGATGTTTCAACGACAGTTTTTCTTTTTGTAACACTCTCCTGCGTGCAAAGAGACGTAACAGCATTTGCACAACAGATTGCCTCTTCGCGTGTGCCACTTTCTTGCAGGCCGTTTTTTTCCGGGGAATAGCAAGTATATACTGCAGTGTGTCATCAAGTCTAATATCAGGATCATGCTACGGTTACGTTACGGTGGTGTTACGTCTCGCTTCCCCGTGTCCTTCAGTTGCTATACCGGGTTGGTAGGAGATGTTCTGATCCATTTTATCCACTCCATTCATGGTGGCATCGTAGTCCAGAAACAGTGTCTTCTCCGTGATCAGACTGTACCCGCTCCTCCGATGAATATGCATTGGACTCGGGGTACTCTTCATTGTCCGATCGAATGTCCGCTTGTGCAGCTCCGCGTTTTCCGGCCTTAGCAGCGCTAGCAGCGCTAGCCGCGCTTTGCCGGTGGGGCTTACTACGTGTTCATAACAGTCACGTTGGCGTAGAGCTTCATCTTCATCATCATCATCAATCTGCATTGGTCGATGCCAACTCTCCATCGCCCGATCGAATGTCCGCTTGTGCAGAAGTACCCGGCCGGCTATTGTGCGCGTTTTCCGGCCTTAGCAGCGCTAGCCGCGCGTAGCCGGTGAGGCTTACTACGTGATCGTAAACACGTCCAGGCTTCCAACTTTGGCGTCAAACTCGCAGTCATCATCATCATCATCATCAATCTGCATTGGTCGATGCCAACTCTCCATCGCCCGATCGAATGTCCGCTTGTGCAGAAGTACCCGGCCGGCTATTGTGCGCGTTTTCCGGCCTTAGCAGCGCTAGCCGCGCTAGCCGCGCGTAGCCGGTGAGGCTTACTACGTGATAGTAACAGGCCAAAGCTTCCAACTTTGGCGTAGAGCTCGTTGTCATCATCATCGTTGACATCAATGCGCTTTTTAGTATTGATTGATGCTTTCCGTCTTTGAAAAAAATGCTCAAGCGTGAGCTGCTTGTAACCGGTTGCTTGGTCTAGCCATTGTGGCTTGGATCAGCCATTGTCTCCTCAACACTCTAGCTCCGCCTCACGTCTTCTACTGACGCCCACGGTGGGCGGCCCATCCAACCTTGTGCAAAGAGAGTCATCGCTGCCCTCTAGGGGCCAAAACGAGTCTTTGACTAATCATATCTGCCTGATACTTTCAGCACAGCTGCCCAAGGCTTTCCTGCACCCGTTTTTGAAAAAAAAAAAAAAAAACATAGGGGACGTCTTTTAACGTCCTCGGCGCCCTTCCCTAGGTTTATGCTAAACGTTTTATAACGTTTATGGCAGTCAAAGAGTTAATAATTCTTTCCTTTTTTTCCCACTTCTATGTTTATCCACATTTATTTATTATGTGCCTGTTGGTTAGTAAAATGCTGTGTTTTAACTCCTTATTTTTTTCTTCCAAATTAGCTTTGTTGCATGTGCTATTCATTTAAAGGCCCCCCCGGTTCCCAAACACACGATTCTCCCTCGTTCATACCCAACGTGGAGTGTTTGTGTCACTATTCCTCATATAGGAAGTGTGGGAAGAGAAGAGCAGGACGGTTACATAAAGGGCGGATTAATATTCCATGGAGCATCAAGACAGCACCATGAGAACGAGATCAACAAGATGAAGAAAAGAGACCTTCCCGACCACTGCCTCCCCGCCCCCCACCCGAGTCTAATTGGCGGCGGCGTGATCGTGAGCTCCATATCTGCATCCCCCGCGCAGGTAACGCTACTGCACGTCTACTTTTGATGCTTTGGAACACAACGCGCTGGATTGTGTGCCCTAATTGAGTACATGGCACGATGGGCATGATTGGCGTTGTCCAGCATGTGATGTCTTGGCGCGCGCCTCATCTTTGCCTCACTCTCGCTTCGCCCTCTGTCGCCCACGCAGCGGGAGGGGCGGCCGCGTGGCTCATTGACGTCATTGGCTAACGCGCATTTTCTCACAGGCCGCTCAAAGAGACAAGCCCCCACTCGCGAAAAAATACAGTACAGAACAGTAAATGACAAGAACAGTGATATGGAAAGACGCGTGAGCGTGAATTCAATGTGCTAGGACGCGCCTAGCTCTCATTAGTAGGACAACTTCAGCTGAAACGTATCGTGCTCAAATGGCGCCGTTTGAAGATTTATACGATATCCGTGATATCTGGCTTGAGGACCATGTTACTAGTACGGTCTTTGTTCTCACTTGTAAGACAATCCAGCACACAAGTAGAACATAGATACATTTATTCACTGCTATAAAACCATATAAAAAATTATATACATATATATATATATATATATAAAATTAGGGGCAAGAGACGATTATTTTTTTTAAAATTGTAATTAATCGCATGACTTCACGAGTTAACTCGCGATTAATCATAAATGTTATATATTTTCTAAATAAACAATACAACAAATCTAGGTTTTCATACTGTTGTAAACAAAAGTGGAAAAAAATGTTAAACTAATAGAAATAGTTTAAATAATTTTTTGACGTTTATAGCCGTCAACGGCAGTGAATGAATAAAAAAAAAGAAGAAGAAAATATTAAAAATTCGGGGCGTCAGGCGATTAAAGTTTTAATTGTAATTAATTGCATGACTTCACTAGTTAACTCGCGATTAATCACAAATGTTATATCTTTTCTAAATAAACAATACAACAAATCTAGGTTTTCATACTGTTGTAAACAAAAGTGGAAAAAAAATGTTAAACTAATAGAAATAGTTAAAATAAATTTTTGATGTTTATAGCCGTCAACGGCAGTGAATGAATAAAAAAAAAAAGAAGAAGAAAATATTAAAAATTCGGGGCGTCAGGCGATTAAAGTTTTAATTGTAATTAATCGCATGACTTCACTAGTTAACTCGCGATTAATCACAAATGTTATATCTGTTCAAAATAAACAATTAAAAAAATCTAGGTTTTCATACTCTTGTAAACAAAAGTGGGAAACAATGTTAAATAGAAATAGTTCAAATGAATTGTTGACGTTTATAGCCGTCAACGGCAGTGAATGAATTAAAAAAAGAAGAAGAAAATATAAAAAAATTGGGGCGTCAGGCAATTAACGTTTTTAATCGGAATTAATCGCATGACTTCACTAGTTAACTCGCGATTTATTACAAATTTCATATCTGTTCTAAATGTACAATAAAAAGATTCTAGGTTTTCATACTCTTGTTAACAAAAGTGGGAAAAAATTACACTAATATTATATTATTATTATTATTATTATTATTATATTTTTTTACATTTAATTTTTTTTATTTTACTTTTTGGGCAACTCCAAAGACATTTTATGGTCATTTTCGGCCTTCTTTTGTTTTTGGACATTTTATGGTTACTTTTTGAACACAGTTTTTTTTTTTTATACGTTCCCTGACTTTTTTTGTGGCAATTTTGTGTACATTAAATGGTAATTTTCTGCTTTTCCTATCCCCTTTTTGGATATTTTATACTAATGTCTACTATGTTTTATTTATTATTTATTTATTTATTAAATGTGGCTCCAGAGCCGCAGGTTGCAGACCCACAGACTGTCCTAAACAGATGGGCTATGCTAATTACCCCCCCCCCCCCTCCATCCCCCCATGACATGTAATTGTTACATGTGCGTAAGGGTCCATTCCTACAATTGCTACGAGAAGATTACCTCATAGAGCGGCGCACAAATTCCATCAATCCACTCTAATTGAAGACCTGGCAGCTCGTCTTTTCTGTTTCGGTCAAAGATGGCCTGAAAACACAAACAGAGGAGTGAGTCGATTAGTTCCAGTACCGCCGCGTGGACTAAAAGCGACGGTCCAAGTTGCTTTACGGCAACAAATCATTTCTCATTTTCTCTCCCACCACCACCTCTTCCTTCTGCAGCGTTTAATAAGAGGCTTCACAGCGGCTGCGCTTCAGAGATAGCTGCAGAAGTGAATATTTTATTTCCATCACCCACGCATTAAAATGTACAAGTTTACCATAAAGGGCTCGGCAGGGGGTGGCGCTGTATTAAAGCGCAGGCAATATGGCCCGGCTTGATTAGTCATTGTGCTTTAATTGCACATGCATGACAAGCTGCGGTTGTCTGCGTATACGTTCTCAGTCCTTGAAAAAGGGTTTACAATAATGACCGGCCTTCAAAGCGTCAAAGGCAAACGGTCAGGACGAGGCTGAATTCATAATGCGCCAGTAGCTCGATAATATAACGATAAAAATAACCAACACAATACAGTCATTAACGTCTAAACCGCTGGAAACAAAAGTGAGTGCACCCCAAAGGGAAAATGCCATGCAAAAAAAAGATTGAAGGCTATTTATGTAAAATATTGACAACATGTAAGTGGTGTAGTCACTTTTTTGTGAGATATTGCTCATGCGGGTGAAACAAACATCACGCAGATGTTCTTATCCACTCACCGAAGGCGTGAGCTTCAACTCTGATCGTTCCCTGTCGCCCTGCTCAAAGAACTCGCTGGTCACTAACTCAGCCACCTGGAGCAAAAAAGGATCAAATGGTAGATAGAAACACATTCTGACCCATTGGATCAAAACGGGCGAGCCTGAATTGCTCACCTTGCGGGATATTTCCCAAGGTTTGGTGACAGCGCCGAGATCACACGCTGTCATCATCATGGATCTCAGAGGAAAAAAAGGACGGTCTGTGTTATTATTGTTTTTTTTTCACAAAAGGGAGACTTTTTTTTTCTTCTTCTTATCATGCAATTTCACCTGCACATGTCTCTGTGGGCCTTCACGTTCCAGTTATACTCCCCTTTGTTCACCAGTTCAAAGAAAGTGCTTCTGTTCCTGAGTGGGGAGAAAGTGACAGGTGTAAGACACACAAGATACGCCAGGGGGCGTTGTCAACCAAACTAAGCCAGGGCAGGTTGAAAAGTCGGTCAGCGGAATGGAACGGTCTCTCCTCGACAACCACCAGTTTTTATTATTTAAAATCTGTTGATGTGGAAACATACTCAAAGTAAAGAGTGAGATCGGTGGCCAGAATGGACTGTTTGAGCAGCTGCATGAGGATGCTGTACTCGCTGGACGAGAGGTTGGAGAAGATGTTGTGACCCTGGCAAGACACAGACGCAATTTATAAATCATACACGAGAAAAGAAAAAAATATATATGTTTTTATTTTTATTTTTTATAAACAGTTAAGCTGGCAGATAGAAACCTGAGCCTTTGAATTAGCCACACTGTTCATTTATATGCTAATAAGACAGCTCTGGTTCAACAACATTATCAAGAGAAACCATTAGGATATTCAAAGAAAACATTCGTCAGCGTTGTCAGCGGCGTGATAATGAAGGCGACCGACTGTAAGCTTCTGCTGCTCAGCTGCTCCCCCCCCCCCCAAAAAAAAACATCTTTAATTACAACTTCGCAAAAAAAAAAGCAAGTCACTTGCTAAAATGTCTCTCTCGCAGCCAATTAGCGTTAAATCTATCACTCGAGTAATTGCTTTGATTTAAGGGCAGCTCGAGCTATTTGTTTACTCGCTTCACATATGATTACAGAAGCCACATGTTTGCCTTCAGGCTCAAAGGACATGAAATCCTTTCATATTTGTAAATAAGTAGGCTGGAAAAATAAACGACAGATGCAACCGTATACTTGGACCAGAATGTTGCAGCTTGGGCATGTAATCGACGGTTTCAATTTGGTTCAGCTGCTTGCTCATCACGATGATCATTATTATTATTATTATTGCTTATTTGGTAACATCATGTGAAACATTACGCTTCATCTTGCAGGATTGTGCCATGCTAGGCCACATGAAGTGTGAATGGAACCAAATATGGAGTTGGTTGCACCTGGAACAGCTAACACTGGTTTTGGAAATTTGGCCACCATTGGCCACCAAGTAGCTCCGCCCCTTTGAATCTAAAAAAAACTCTGTTGGGACAACAGGAGAGGCAAAATTTGCACTGCCCAGATCAAACAAACCTAGTGCAGCCAAGAAAAGGATGTTTTAAGAGAGGGTTAAAAAAAAAAAAAACACCAGTAAATACACTTGAATGCAGCATTGCGCGGTCGTCGACTTGAGAACATCCGGAGCGCTGCATTGCACCACATTCAAAACAACAACAATGAAACAGAGGGACATTTCACCTCGCTTTGCAGGATCATGACAGCGTGGTTGAAGTGGTGGTGCTCAAGAGTAGCCGAGGTCCCGTAAAGCAGAGCAAGAGCCGAGCCTGTCCTGGCACATACGCGCGCGCACACACAATAAAACATCATCAAATCCCAACATGACTTTTGCAGTGTCTAAAATGGCGGCAAAACTATAACAAATGCAAGAAGTCGAAAAATGAAGTAAAGTAGTAGCAGAGAACAAGTCATTAGGTTTCAGTCTGCCTACACCAGGGGTCAGCAACCGTTCCTGTCAAACGAGCCATTTTAGGCCAGAACAAAATCACCAAAAATCGATATGGAGCCGTCAAACATTTGAAAATTGTGACGAAGGAAACCGTGTGTTAGTGTTAGTCTAACGACCAAGAGCAAATTAGAGCTGAAAATGTGCAGTATCCATTTTTATTCTACCTGTTGTCATTTCTTAATTTTTACTTAATTTTGTGGACATTTGATGGTTATTTTTCAGGATTTCTCCTTTTGTTTTTGGACATTTATAGTTACTTTTTTAATATTTTATTTTCTGTCTTAAATATTTTTTTTTAAATTAAATTCTACTGACATTTTTGTTGTTATTATTTTGTGTACATTTTATGGTAATTTTCAGAATTTTCTTCTTATGTTTTTGAACATTTTATAGTTACTTTTTGAACGATTCTTTCAGCTTTTTTTAAATTCAATTCTCTGACATTTTTGGCAATTTTGTGGACATTTAATGGTAATTTTCTAGGATTTCTCCTTTCGTTTTTGGACATTTATAGTAACTTTTAAAATATTTTCTTTTCTGTCTTTTTATTTTTTTTATTTTTATAACTTTTCTGACTTTTTTTTTGTTGATGCTATTTTGTGTACATTTGATAGTAATTTTCAGAATTTCTTCTTATGTTTTTGGAAATTTTATAGTTACTTTTTGAATGATTCTTTCCGCTTTTCCCCCCCAATTAAATTCTCTGACATTTTTTGGCAATTTTGTGGACATTTAATGGTAATTTTTCAGGATTTCTCCTTTTGTTTTTGGACATTTATAGTTACTTTTTTAATATTTTATTTTCTGTCTTTTTAAAAAAAAATTGTTGTTGCTATTTTGTGTACATTTGATAGTAATTTTCTGAATTTCTTCTTATGTTTTTTGACATTTTATAGTTACTTTTTGAATGATTCTTTCGGCTTTTTTTTTTTTTTACATTTATTTAATTCTCTGACATTTTTGGCAAATTCATATTTCATGGTAATTTACTACTTTTCCACTTCCTTTTCTGACATTTTCGAAATATTTAATTACGGATTCATTAAAAAAAAAAATCTGAATCATTAATTCATATCAATAACATTTTATCTAAAAAAATTAATTGAATATACAAAATTATTTATATAATTTTTTTTTAGAGCTCCACAGGGAGCCACAGGGCGGGGACTAAAGAGCCACATGTGGCTCCAGAGCCGCAGGTTGCAGACCCCCTGGTCTACACTTCTACACTCACAATATAGAAACTGAAAGCAATTTAGCACAAATGTCACCTGCTCATTGAAATGTCCTCGTCAGTTCGACACTGACGTAAGTCTTACACAACTTGCCACTTGACTCTTTTTGCTGATCTGCTGACTGCCGCAGGTGGCGAAACACTCGAAACGGCGCGTAGGAGGATGCGCGTTCATCAGAGCAAGTCTGAAAGACACTTACTTTGCCTGGAAGGCGTTGTTGGTGCCCCGGTGATCCAAGTCGTGACACACGCAACCCACGATGAGCGCTAAGATCTCCACTTCTGTCAGAGTCTCCTGGAAGCCGGCCGTCTGATTGGATGATGAGAAAACAAACCCAAACAAGCACACTCAGCGATTCTTACGCTCGTATCCGCGTGAGCTGTGAGAAGGACATTGAGTAGGAAAAGCAACAAAACACTCAGCAGGAAAAAAAAAGAAGCTAAAAAATGGATCATTGGAACAAGCAGACATTTACTGTAAAGACTGTTAGCAACCAGCATTAGCGGTAACATACTATGAGAAGTATCCTGGCTGGTCCAAAAACATCATGGAACACTAAAGTTGGTCATCTGCCGTCACCGTGGTAAAGACTTATTGCAAGACAGATTTAGAAGCTGTCATTTTCAAGTTAAATCAGCACTTTTTGTTGCTCATTGAAATTCTTAATTAAATGAACTACACTTTTTGTGCTCGTTGCACACCTTTCATACTAGCCGGATTTAATTAGTACAATTAATGAGTAATTAAAAGTGGAAGGTCAAAGGAATACAAGACATGCTATTCAGGTTTCATTTAAAAATGAAATGAACGTTAACTCCTTCACTGCCATTGACGGCTATTGACGTCAAAAATTAATTTGAACTATTTCTATTAGTTTAACTTTTTTTTCCACTTTTGTTAACAAGAGTATGAAAACCTAGAATTTTTTTATTGTACATTTAGAACAGATATAACATTTATGATTAATCGTGAGTTAACTAGTGAAGTCATGCGATTAATTACGATTAAAATTGTTATGCTCCTGACTCGATTAAAATTTTCAATTGTAATTAATCACATGACTTCAAAAATTAGGAGCGTCAGGGAATTAATTGCATGACTTCACGAGTTAACTCACAATTAATCACAAATTTTATATCTGTTCTAAATGTACAATAAAAACATTATAGGTTTTCATACTCTTGTTAACAAAAATGGAAAAAAAATGTTAAACCAATAGAAATTGTTCAAATGAATATTTGACGTCTATAACCGTCAATGGCAGTGAATGAGTTAACTATAGAGAGATAAAGCAGGTAGCAGGAAGATCACTGAGGTTCCTTCATAGACTGCATCTACCAATATCCATAAAGATGTCCAACTGCGTCACAAATGAATGAAATTACACAAATTTGAATGTTAAATATACATATTCTACTCTGCTACATTATAAATTCCAGTATATATAAAATATTCATGGCCTATTACTATTCATGTATCAATTCACAAGCAGAGCTCCGATGTTGATCAATAATAAACTAATTAAATTTTTTCCATTTATTCACCTGTTCCCAGGAGTATTTTGTACAAAATGTCAATGACTGTAATGATTGGAAAATGAAACCCTTTAAAATAAAAAACAATTAATAAATGTTATGAAAATATGTCCATACCCGATTTGCTTTGAAATTACACTGTACACAATATCGTCATCTCAATGCAACTTTTCTAGCATATGAGCTAAAAATAGAATCATGTAAAAAAAATACTGTCCTCGTGCCTATTACAACAATTCAGAGGTTATGCTCTATTTATCTGTAAATGACGAGCATCTTCTCCTTACCGTGAGCATGGCAAACATGCACTGGCACACATTGAAGGCGTGTCTCCAGTTGTGGTACAGAACCATCCGGTAGTTTTTCCTCACAGTCAGCAGCCACCGGCACAATGTCTGGAAGGGAGGGGGGGGGGGGGCACAGGACATTGCAGGGGAAGATAAGTGAGGATTTGGGTGGTGGCGCGCCCCGCATTTACCTGCGCCTTTAAGGGGGGCTTACCTGACTTAATCCACCTCTTAACACCACCGCTATGAGGTCATGGTTATAGAAGAGATCGGTACCGTACGAAATGCAATGCACGAGGCAGACGATTGTGCCATGTATGTACGGTACATTATCAGAAGCAGTTCAAAATAAATATTGATGAAATAACATGACAAAAACAAACATGTATTTTTTTCTAGGGCTGTCAAAATTAGAACTCTGGTTATTAATTTGAATTCTTTAGAGCATTAAAAAAATAACTCAAAAATAAGTTTATTTACTTCCTGTTATGGCTTGTAACCAAACATAGCCAGTGGCGCGAAGATGGACAAATACGGGCTTAAGTTAGTTTTACTTTCCGTTTTACTGACTAGACGTTATGAGAGAATCGTATGAGAAAAAAAGATCCCCATTTTGATCGTAACAGCTGTATATTTAACGGAAGCATTCTATTAAAAGATAAAAGAAAGCTACTCAAACAGTCGTTGATTCTACTTTCTATTTAATGATTTTACATTCATTCCAAGATTTTACTCAGATAAGTGTCAATAAGTTACACACTTTGAAGAAAAAACTAGAAGCAGAAGTAGACAAATGTGATTAATTGCGATTAAACGTGATTAATTATTTTTAAAAAATGTAATCGCTTGACAGCACTAATATTTACATTTAACTCATTCACTGCCATTGACGGCTATAGACGTCAAAAAATAATTTTAACTATTTTGATTAGTTGTAAATTTTTTCTACTTTTGTTAACAAGAGAATGAAAACCTATATATTTTTTATTGTACATTTAGAACAGATATAAAATTTGTGATTAATTGTGAGTTAAAAAGTGAAGTCATGCGATTAATTACAATTACAATTTTTCATCGCCCGACGCAATTTAAAGATTATAAAAAATCCGGGGCGTCAGGCGATTAAATGTTTTAATCGTAATTAATCGCATGACTTCACTAGTTAACTCACAATTAATCACACATTTTATATTTGTTCTAAATGTACAATAACAATTCACACTCTTGTTAACAAAAGTAGAAAAAATGTTCAACTAATAGAAATAGTTAAATGATTTTTTTGACGTCTATAGCCATCAATGGCAGTGAATGAGTTAAAAATACTAACAAAATAACGCTGTTTAATAACTGCCACAGATGTGTTTCGCGAGTCGAACTTGGCTCGCTCTGACCGACCAGTCGGGGAACAAAAAATGGTTCAGTGGGTCAGCTGACAAATTTGAAATCTAACTGGTTAAAGAAACACTCGCGTTTGCTAATATAGTTTACGCTAGATCAAGGAGAAATACTGATTCTCAAGGCCAAGGGCAGATGGATTTGACATGGCAGCACACAGAGGCTAAAATCGAATTGGACAAATAAATAAATAAATGAATAAAAAAATAAAATAATAATAATAAAAAAATTAAAAAAATAAATAAATAAATAAATAAATAAATAAACAAATAAATAAATAAATAAATAAAAATCCAACATCAAACTGGAAGCAGTGCAGCCAAGAGAAACATTATAAACTGAACAAAATAGACTGCTGGGACAAAATTAAAACAATTTCATATTATGTCGGTTTTCAATGTAGGTCAGTGCTTCGAATATTGTTTAGTCCAGCAGAAAAGGCCTTGCTGTCCCATCGTCATGAAAAATGTTGAAGACGATTATGCGCGTCCTCACCTCATAGTCAATCTTAAACTTGGGAACCATTCCCAGCTCCATGAACATCCTCAGCGCGGCCGTTATCATGGCGTCAACGTCCAGGGAGAAATCGTCAAACGAGAGCTTGTCAATTCCCAGCTCGCACACCAGGGGGATGTTGCCGGCCTGCGGCGTGGAAGAGGCGCAGAGGAAACGAGTTTAGGAGACTGCCGAGGTCACAGGATGCGTGGAGGGGCTCACATTAATGAGGGGGCCCTAAAACCAGATTGCGCTGTGTACAGCTGATTAGATGCGAAATGCGACATCATTAGTCAAGCATTTCACATAAACGATCACAGTTAAGCATATTCATAGTGAAGTGTGGTCTAATAAGAGCTTCCTTAGCTCTGCTCACCATTTACAGTTATTCTGCTTAACCAGCACATCATTTTAGTAAATCAAAGTTGTCCTGCACACATTTATCATGGTTGGAGTGCATATATGTGTGCGTATCCCCCCCCCATCCCCCCTGATGTTTGGCACTAAGGTGTATCTTGACCTCTCTCTTAATTTGCAGCTTCAGGTTTTTGCAAATGTCAGCCAGGTTTATTTACTGACGCCACTGGCTCTCGCAGATAAGCGTGCTCAATAAAGATCCATAAGTAGAGCAGTTATGAAAGAAGGGGGGGGGGGGGGGTTGCGGCGAAGGCTGCGGCTGGGGGTGGGGGTGGGGGTGATGATGCACATTGCTGAAGAGATCACACAGGCGCACGAGGGGGGTATATTTATTTATTTTAAGATCGGTTGCTATTTTGCTGTAATGGTCACATGGGAAAATCTTTCACTTGGAAGTACAGGAAAATAGGTCATTTATATTTCAGAAATGTCAAACCAATTAAAAATGTATTTTCAGTTTTATGAAGAATAAATATAACAATTGGCAACTGTTATTACCCATTTTAAATATTACAACTAGTTTATTGTCATTGTAGAAATCTGTGTTATCTATGTACTGTACATAGTCTGTGTGCTAATACAGGAAGTGATAAGGAAGTCAATCAATCCTTCTCTCGTCGATGTAATTAATGAGAGATTAGCGTCTAATGAGAAATAATAATAAAAAAATGTAAAGAGTTGTTAAGTTGACATACATAAACAATAAATAGGCATCAGAAAATTTTTAGCTTTAAGCAGCTATCAGATTGGCATTCAATTGAAGGGTAGTGTTGACATACTTTGTCTAAATTTAGAGTACAGTGTTGCTGTGAGAAACGAGTGATCCTATTTAGGAGTTTTTCCAGATGCAAGTCATCGTTTGGATGATTTTGCTTTAACTTGTGAGCAAAAATTTGCTGAGTCGCGCACACATCAGAAAGAACTGCAATTATTGAATTATGATGCAATTTTTTTTTATTGTAATTAACCCATTCACTGCCATTGATGGCTATTGACGTCAAAAATTCATTTGAACTATTTCTATTAGTTTAACATTTTTTCCCATTTTTGTTAACAAGAGTATGAAAACCTAGATTTTTTTTATTGTATTAGAACAGATATAAAATTTGTAGTAAAGTCCTAGTAAAGTCATGCGATTAATTACGATTGAAAATAAAATATATATAGATTTTTTTTAAAGAAAAGATTATATAAAAATTAGGGGCATCAGGCGATTAAAATTTGTAATCGTAATTAATCGCATGACTTCAATAGTTAACTCACAATTAATCACAAATTTTATATCTCTTCTAAATGTACAAAAAAAATTGTTGTCAATGTCAATGGCAGTGAATGAGTTCATCAAGTTATTATGATATATTTTTTTATAAAATACAATATTATAGACTGCGATTGGCTGGCAACCAATTCAGGGTGTACCCCGCCTACTGCCCGAAGCCAGCTGGGATGGACTCCAGCACCCCAGCGAACCTTGTGAGGAATAAGCGGTCACGAAAATAGTTGGATGAATATTAAAGATATTGTGATATTGTCTTTTTAAAAAACAGTTTTTGTTGTCTTTTTTTTTTTTAATCAATGGCCTTTCCATGGGGAAAGATGATTTTAGATGGTTTTTTTGAGTCACGAGTGTGGACATGGAATAAATAATGTTGTTGTTGTTTTTTTTACTTTGTGTCTGCGTGTGCTGAGTTTTTGTTTTTTTATCCAATGTCAAGTTTAATTCGCTGTTTGAAAAATAATAGCAACACCAAAAATACCATATACCGGTAATTATTTGTGTCTGCCAGTAGGCTGATGCAAAAATGAACAATTTCTTTACCAAAAGAGTAAGAAAAAGAATTCCAATATAAACTAGGCCATAAAAATACCTGCAAAATGCGCACCAAATGTTTCCCAAACTGGATAAAGAATGATGTCTGTTTTAAGGATCATGTAAACTATAATGAGGGTTGCATATTGCACAATGCTCAAGAGAGTCTAATGAGTTCTCTCTCGTATGCAGCACCGCCATCTTGCTGAAAAATTTAATGGGCTTCCCATTGGCCTACGCGCACTGCCTCCACCAAGGTTCACGGTCCCGGTGTCTTTTTCATCATCTGACTGAGCAGCAGACAAACACACCGAAACATGCAGGTGAATATAAATACAGCGTGCAAAAACATGCATCTCAACTCGGGTCCTTTATCTTCAGTGTACCTTTGTAGGAAAATATAAAAATGCCACCTCACCTTAGCTTTTTTTATTTTTATTTTGATCTATTTTTAATTTTTAGGTTGATGGCCAAACGAGCTTGCAGAGGATGTAGAGAAAAAAACCACATTTACCTTGAATTTGTCAACTTCAGTCTTGGAGCAAGTGGCGTGGTAAGAGAGTACCTGAAAAATAATGACACCGGTGACACAAATGCTATTTTTCAATTCATTAAAGTACGTATTGAGCGGCTGAGGGAGAGGGTACGAATAACTTTAAATAAAGTATGGAGGTCACATTCTTACATCCAGAGCCACGGATTGCTTGGCCCACGACTTCTTCACCTGGTCGTACATGATGGTGTTGTTGATGCCCAGGCCACAAAAGATCACAAAAGCCTGAGGGGGGGGAAAAAAAGCACAAAAATATGAAAACAACGCCCACTAGCGACTATATTAAATGACATGAATGCGGGTTTGCGCGTTACCTCAAAGAGACGCTGGTCTGCGTCATCAAACGGTTTCCCGTCAAGGCGGTTCAACACTTGAGCAACACCTGTTCGAACAAGCCCGAGGAGAACTAAGATAAGACATTTTGATCAAACTCGCAATTCATTATTACTGGGGATGATACTGAAAATTATGAAAATGTCAAATACATTCAAGAAACCCTCTCAGCATATTTTTCATACAAAAACTCTTCTTGCATAAGCATCTGTTGTGAATTTGTTTACTGCAAGATGACGCGGCGGTCGACCGGACAAGTGCAAAATGAATATTCAATGGATAGTGTCAACAATAACACAGTGGGACAGAAGGCTTTGGGGTATCCAACTGACTTGTCTCGGTGTCTAATTAAAGTAGAAAACACGCCGGTCATGAATATTCCATTGATATATATTGTTATGGTGTCTGAGAACGAAGGCTAACGAGTAATTACACGCATGATAGGATAAAGTGTCAGTCAAACATGTCAAAGCTATGATTTCATTGAAATGCATAGCAAGACAGTTACAAGAGGATCTTCTTTCCTTCCTTCCATCCTTCCTTCCATCCCTCCCTCCCTCCCTCCCTCCCTCCCTCCCTCCTTCCCTCCCTCCCTCTCTCCCTCCTTCCTTCCTTCCTTCCTTCTTTCCTCCCTCCCTCCCTTCCTTTCTGCCTTCCTTGCTTCCTTCCTTCCTTCCTTCCTTCCTTCCTTCCTTCCTTCCTCCCTCCCTCCCTCCCTCCCTTCCTTTCTTCCTTCCTTGCTTCCTTCCTTCCTTAATCCCTCCCTCCCTTCCTCAATCTCTCCCTCCCTCCTTCCTTCCTTCCTTCCTTCCTTCCTCCCTCCCTCTCTCCCTTCTTCCTTCCTTCCTTGCTTCCTTTCTTCCTTAATCCCTCCCTCCCTTCCTCAATCTCTCCCTCCCTTCCTCAACCCCTCCCTTCTTTCTTCCTTCCTTCCTGTTTGTTCACTTGTTTTCCACATTTACATATATATATAAAAAAAAATCCTCCCTGTCTGTTGCATTTGAGGAAAGTGGGAAGTCTGATTTTTCTGACTTCAAACCATGAAGTGTGTACGGGAACGGGAAATTGAACTCGGAAATCCCACTTACGAAGTCGGGAAAAAAGGTACCCCGACTTCACCGACCAACTTCGTTGTTACATACCAAACACATACCATGAATGGCAAAACACAATTTACTTGAGTATAAGACTAAAGAGCTTTCTTCATGCATAAATATTCGACATAAATTCACGTGCTGCTATCTCTCTGCATGAAATTATATGGTGAACTACTGGATTTATTAAATTAGATAAATACATAAATGAAGCACAATTGTGAGATGGCAAGTTTGGTCAAAATGTGTTTTGAGGACCAAAACATAAAGCAATTTATCACTATCAGCCATTTTGGTTGTTTACTTTCGCCTTGAACGCGTTCAGGTCGGAACAAGGAAAAATCCGACTTCCGACTTTCCTTGAATAATACTGAGCATGTTTCTCAATCCATTCAACTCAGTTCAAAACCTTCATTTAATTCTCAAGATATGATTGAGGCAAGCCCCTATTTTCAAAGACGTGGAAAGGAGGACAGAAGCAAAACAACAACAGAGAAGCATAACAACACACAGCTTGACATTAAAAAAAAAGCAAGCATAATCAAATGATCATTTGGTAAAGGGCACGGTTTTCATTTTGAGGTGAGCATTTATCAGCCACTGTACAACTGACAAATGAGGCAAGCAATTTGCAAGCACCACAGTAAGCAGTTATGGGTGGTTTATTGATTCAATTCGAGGGGACTGTTGGAGCTTGGCTCGGGTAGGAAGGGGGAGGCTATGCGCTCTACGGAGTGCCATTTGAGTTAAAGGGGCGAGAAGCCCGAGTGCGCCATTTTTATTTTTATGCACTTACACATTATGACAGTGGACCGCAGTTGGGGTTTTGCCATGAACCTTCTGTTCACACTAACTCGGACAGAAGAGCAATTTGCACGCTGACCTCACAAAACATTCGGCACAGCTTCAAGCAATAATATGTCATGTAGTTTCAGCTGTAAATAAAAGCTTCAAAATCATGATGCACTGGCTCAGAATAAGGAGAAAAGTGACCTTGGATTACCAATTTTTGTGGACACCTTTCATGTTTCACGTGCACTAATAATTACGAAAGTGTACTGCATTCACTTGAAAAAAATAACTCCTGTTTTCTGACCAATTTTTGGGGGAGCTTTTTTTTGTGTAATTTTATTTTATTCTGTTTTAAGGAATATTTTTTTCCTGTTTTACAGCATTTTTTTTTTCTGTCATAAAAAAAAATCTGAAAAACGGGGGGAAATTATTAAGACAAACAACAACAACAAAATAAAAAAATAATTCAGAAAAACATAGCAACAGCATCTCTTTTTCTGAGTATTTTTATTTATTTATCTATTTTACCTCCTACCTACCTACTTGTTACAGTTTTTTTTCTCTCTCCATAAAACAGAAAAAATAATTCAGAAAAACAGATTTTTTTTAAAAAATACCCCAAAAAACAAAGCTCCCCCAAAAAATTTGTCAGAAAAACATAAGGTTTTCTTTTTTCAAGTTTATGCAATACATGTCTAGAAATAATAATAATATTTTTTTTTCTTTTAAATAATAATAGTAATAATACTTTCCAAGCCTGTAAGTCAAATACAGTATTTGTATTCATATTTGTTTGGACATAAGTAGATATGAAGTCAGTGGTAAATTAAGCAGCTTTATTTTTAAATATACAATAATTCAAAGCTTTTAAGAACTTATTGACAACCGTTTTTTTCCATCACAGTTCCGCAGGAAGTGTTGCAATTAACTGTCCTAACTTGGTTCAACTGAAAACCTCAGTAGTCTATTGTTGTTCTAATCACAGCAGAATTTATCGGGATTTCATTCTGAATAAGCTGTAGGTAACCTTGCGACACAAGAACATTCATCGGTGAATCAAAAGTATCCTTGACTTGAGAATTTCATCTTCCGCTGATTTGTTTGTATCATGTTTTTTTCACTTCAGGTCCTCAGGTGCCACCCACGCACGGCACTTGGTTTTTTTTCATTTGCTCGTTTTGTTCTTTTTTCTCTGCTTCCTGTCCCTGACAAATACATTAACACCTACGCAAAATAAACGTTAAGCACACAAAGGACGCACACGTCTAAACTAGCCATTTGCAAATCTGCTGATCTGTTTTGACTCAATGAAAATAATGACTTCCTGTGTGGGATTTCAGATACAGCATCTCAAAGGTTGCTGTCATTGCACCTCACAGAGGTATTAAGCACAGACGCCAGAGAGAGGATCAATGATTTATCGCAGTGTCAGTGCGTGGCGGCCCTGGGGCTGATTCACAAACACAAAGCACACAATGAGGAAACGCCACCAAAGTATAGGCTGGATCTAATCACAGAAATGCAGCCTACAATGTAGCCCCTGTCACTGTCATTTGTTAACATGCAACAACAACAACAACAACACCAGAGGAAATAATCCATTCAAACTAATTACGGGGACCAATTATGACCACAAATGTTGTACATATTTACTTATAATACTTCCAACATCTTGTATAAAGTCTCCCAAAATAGTATTGACACCCCAAAAAAAAATTCATTGAACTTCATATTCATGCTATTAACTCATTCACTGCCATTGACGGCTATAGACGTCAAAAATTAATTTGAACTATTTCTATGAATTTGACACTTTTTCCACTTTTGTTGATAAGAGTATGATTTCAATCATGTGATTAATTACAATTGAAAATTTTAATCGCCTGACGCCCCTAATTTTTTATGATCTTTTCTTTCCTTTTTTTAAATCGCGTCAGGCGATTAAAATTTTCAATTGTAATTAATCGCATGACTTCACGAGTTAACTCATGATTAATCACAAATTTTTTATCTGTTCTAAATGTACAATAAAAAAAACATTTCTAGGTTTTCACACTCTTGCTAACAAAAGTGGAAAAAAATGTTAAACTAATAGAAATAGTTCAAATTAATTTTTGACATCTATAGCCGTCAATGAGTTAAGGATATGTTAAGCTATTAGAAATCAGTCAAGCTATAAACACATTTTATTTGTTGACTTACCAATGATTTGGTGATCACTGTTCCATATAGGAACACAAAGCACAGAGCGAATATGGAAGTCGGAGAACTGGTCCGCCTAGAAAAATAATGGCAAATATATTAAAAACAATAATAACCATCAATCTGCATTGAGAACATACTGTATTTACTGACACAATGTACACTCAGCAGTAATGAGACATCAAACGTTCTAGAATAAACATTTTCAACAATACCCACCTGTTTAATATTGAAGTGCTCATAAATTGTGTTTTCTCTCCTGCAGTATTAATTATACATACATGCTTCCTCTGACACCGTATGTGGAACACATGCATGAGAACAACCTGCAAAGCCACATGTATTTGATACAGAAAGAGCCCACAACCAAGTGGCAGTGACGGCAACAGGAATGATTGACAAATGATTTGAATTTATTCTTAACTCATTCACTGCTATTGACGGCTATAGACGTCATAAATTCATTTGAACTATTTCTATTAGTTAAATCTTTTTTCCACTTTTGTTAACAAGAGTATGAAAACCTAGAAAAAAAATATTGTACATTTAGAACAGATATAAAATTTGTGATTAATCGTGAGTTAACTAGTAAAGTCATGCGATTAATTATGGAAAATTGTAATCGCCTGACGCTCTTAATTCTTAGTAATCTTTTCTTCTTTTTTTATTTTTTATTTGTTTTGATAATCTTTTTTTTTAAAGAAAATATTATTAAAAGTTAGGGGCGTCAGGTGATTAAAATTTTTAATCATAATTAATTGCATGACTTCACTAGAATCTATTTTTTTCATAAATTTTTAAATGAAAAAAAGACAATGAAAAGCAATATTCAAATTCCAAGTAAAGCAAAAGAATGAAAGGGGACAGAAAGAAGTAAAACTTGTTTTGTCTGCCCCTAATCAACTAAAAAAACAAAACAAAACGAAAAACTCACGATTAATCACAAATTTTGTATCTGTTCTAAATGTACAATTAAAAAAAACCTAGGTTTTCATACTCTTGTTAACAAAAGTGGGAAACATTTTTAAACTAATAGAAATAGTTCAAATGAATTTTTGACGTCTATAGCCGTCAATGGCAGTGAATGAGTTAATGGCGTCCATGTCAAGCTGTTGAAACTTGAAGGTGAAGCTGGAACGGACTTTGCGGGCTATTGCATATTGTCACTGGTCTGAAACCTCCTATGTTCAAACACGGTCAATTTCATATATAATGTCAAATATATATTATTGGTCAGTCCCCAAGTAGGTATGTTGTTATCATTATTATTACTAATTTATTCATTTATACAAATGATTGAAGTGTTAAAAAATGACTTGCAAAGTCACTCAGCAAAATGTTGGAAACGGGTTGATTGCTTTGTGGCTACCTCAGCATCGAAGCGAGGATCCTGGTAGGCGTCGCTGATGTTGACGGGAAGTCCCGTGGATGCGACCAGCTCCGCGATGCTGTTGTTGATGAGCCAGTCAGAGTAAGAAGACTTTTCCATACTGTCCTTGAAACTAGCGATAGGAACATGAATAATAGGAGATGAAGTGATTAAGCCGCCGCCTATTAAGCATCTGCCTCTTCTTCTGTCAAAGAAAGAATAATCGGTGTTGACAAGTCTCACAGCCGTTCAGAAAATGGATTAATGGCTGTCAGTGGAGTTGTACACCCCCTGCGATAAACATCGTGTTAAAATCATCCCTAATTGGCCGCGTCCGATCAAAATGCCGAATATTGACAGCTCCATTTATTGGATCTCATTTGCAAGGTGTGCCTGATATGGTGGGCGGTGTACAACGTGTTCATCAAAATGTTCTAAACAATAATTCAATCTTTCCACAGAGATGCCTAGCGGTGGTGAGAATTCTCAAAACCGAATCAAAGACAGCTCCCACAGTCAGCCTGCTATTCAGTACTTCCGCCGCAAACGAGTACCGCTACTTTTGATTTCTTTATTTTGATTTAGTCCTTGATGAAAGCTTTACAGATTCAGATGCAAAATATGGAGAAATACGACAGAGTGAAAAGGTTACCCAAATGAAAAGAGAGGAAATGAAAAGCAAAACTAGATTTTTTTTTTCTTCTTCTTCTTATTTGGACAGATTTAATGGAAAAGGTCGAGCAAAGTCAAACATCATATGTACCTTGTTTCAGCATCAGCACTGCACTTAGGTGACAATAATTCAAAGGACTTAGTGAACTTCACCACCTGAAACATTCAAAAGGCCAAATCACTACATTTCAGTCCACAAAATATGACTGTGAATTAAAAAAAAATAAAAAACAGTACCGGTGACTCAATGTCCTCCAGCAACTGAACAGAACAGCGCTCGCACTTTAGCAATGTCTGCGCACGATGCATGATCTTCCGGACAATTTTCTCCAGATCGGTCTGTTCTTCAAACAGGTCGTTGACGACCTCAAGGAGCGCCTGAATATCGGAAGCAAACAAAGACACGGCTTACAAAGACTTCTGCTGAATAAGAATGCGTTCAGCATGCCGCGCCGTATACATCTCTCAGTAAAGACGCTTTGTCCTGTTCAGCTCTTACGCTGTAAAATCATTGCTATTCTTGAAGCTGTGAAACATCAGAACAATGCAAAAATGATTAGCCTCCCCAGTCAAAGCATATTAAGTCATTGATGTATGGCAGGGCCAATCCAATCTAATACCAAGCACATAAAACCATTTCTCTCCCACAGAACCGTGTTCTCATAATGTTCTCTTCCACAGCGGATCAACGAGTGGCATGAATAAGTGCTTCTCATAATGTTCCCTCCAACCAAGTCCTCATCTAGAATTAGGCCCATCTCTATGCAGGTGATCGGCGAGCATCAAGGGGGTTTGTAGGGGGGTATTTCTGATTCCAGAGAAGGGAATTGGGGCCGGGCAGGGGGGAGGGGGGGTGTCACGAGATACTTACCCGACTCCTGTCGTATTCCTTCCTCGAGGCGGCAAAGAGTTGGGCATTGCAGATTGCAATGCCACAAAAGGGCAGGTACATCTGCAGTACCTGCGCACATAGAAACAAAATTGTCTTATCATCCATCAGCAGCAGCAGCAGCAAAAGCTCATGTTCAGTGCCTGATGGCACCAAATTACTAGTAATAACATCTATCACCTGATCTCCAAACATCTGTTTTCCAAGCTTTCTGGCATTATCCAGCAACAATGAGAGCTGCAAACGGTACTCAAGAGCACACTTTCCTCATTTCAGTTGACCCTGACCACTTCGGCCTATTCCTCCTTGTTTCCTGTAGCTTCTGACACCGTCTCGCACCCCCATCCCTCCTCAATCGGTATAACTCTCAACAGCTACCACCCTGTTTTCCGCAAACCAGGGTGTGCCGCAAGGCTCAATGCTTGTCCTTCTATCGTTTTAGAACACCTGCAAAATCCTTTCTTTTCTTTGATCCTTCCTCAGGTCTCCTGACAACCTCACGACTCTAGCTGGATTCTTAAGTATTCGGTTTCGGTGAACGGTATGGGATTTTTAATAGATTTTAAGTGAACGGAGTACACACTCACATGCACGCACACATGCACTCACACACACACGCACATACAAAATAAAAAATTAAAACAAAATAAAAAACATTTTTTAAAAAGAGAGCAATGATGACGACATGTCAAATCGGTAAAATTACCGAATGAACAATACTGAGCTCTCAAGGAGAAAAAATAAATAAATAAAATAGAACACCTGCAAATGTGGCTTAATCGTCTTTATCTCAGCACACATACAACCGTCTCTCTTCAAATACGAGCTTCCAAAAACTGTAAGACCAGCGGCAGCTAGTTTTGCTGCTATTCAAAATTTGAATTACATGTGAACAGCATCACAATGTTGCAAATGTTGGGGCCAATCAAAAATGTCGTAAAATGTGATATTTTGTCACAATGTTTTAGTATGAGCAGCATATATGTTTTTCAGTAACTTTTTTCCCCCACTTTTGCTAACAAGAGTATGAAAACCTGGAGAAAAAAAATATTGTAAATTTAGAACAGATATAAAATTTGTGATTAATCGTTAGTTAACAAGTGAAGTCATGTGGTTAATTACAATAAAAAATAATAATCGCCTGACGGGCCTGATTAAAAAAAAACAATTAAAATAAGGGCCGTTTAATCGTAATTAATCGCATGATAATTTTATATGTGTTATAAATGTACAATTAAAAAAATCTAGGCTTAATAAAAAAAATAATGAAATGATTTTTTTTTAACTCCTCCCTTCCCCTTCCCCGGTACGTCTTCCTTCCCCTCCCCTGGGCCGGGGGCTCCATCCATGGCCCGGGTCTCGGTGCTATGGGGGCCGGCGGGGGTGGCTGGGGTTTGGTGTCGTGCCCGCCCCGCTCCGGTGGGCGTCCTGACACCTCGGGCGGGACCCAGTATCCGGGGGGCGAGCACTATCGCCCCGCCGGACGGGTCCCATATGCCCGCCGGGGTCCTGGTGGGGTGGGTGGGGGCTTGGTGGGCCGGTGCGCCTCCTGCCCCCGCCCGGTTGGGGTGGGCCCCGCTGGTCACACCTCTTAACTCACTACACTAGGTTTGCACAATACACTTTTATAGACATATAGGGCACATAACACACTTTGGGGGGTGGGGTAGGGTGGAAACACCGTCTTCACCCTACAACTCCCCTCCAATTTTAATACACCACACAACTTGTGGGTGGGGGGGGGCTTGTGGGGGTGCCATCGGTTGGGGGCCGCAGTATAGAGCAGTGCTGCGGTCCCCTGTCCGTGAAGCCCCCCCCCCCCCCACCCCCCACCCCCCGCCCTATCTATTTTTTTTAATGCACCACATACACTCAGCAACATGCTTGGGTGGCGGGTGGATCGGAGCGTGGGAATATCATTTCCATCGGCTCCGGTTCACCTGCTCCTAATTTTAATGCACCACACACACACACTTGTATATACACTGGGTGGGGTCACATTCACGGTTTAGGGGTAGAGTTCGCCAGTCCGCGAGCTGGCGGACTCAGTAACAGGGGTTAATTTTCACAAAGAACGCTGGGGTGACGACCGGGGCCTTCCCCCGCTGGGCCTGGGGTTCGGGGGTGTCGGCCGCCCTCCGGTGCCCCCATCTCCCCCTTCTGCCCCCGGGGGGGTTGTGGGGGGGCGGGGGTTGGGGGCCGGTGGGGTGCCTGGTGGGCCTGCAGTGCCCCGTCCTGCTGCGTTGGGCCGGGGGCGCGGGCCGTGTTGGGGCGGGGGGCGCTCCTGCTCCTGGGTTTGCTCTCCGGCCGGTGGCCCTGGTGGGGCCCGGGGGTCGTCCTTTGGCGCTGCCGCGGCCTGGGGGGCCCTGAGGTGTTGCGCTTGCTCTGTTCCGGCGGGGGTCGACGGCTCCCCTCTTTGGTGGAGATTTTCATGCATGCCAGATCCACCACACCAGCATCTACCGAAACTCAGACACAATCTGTTTCCTCCTCAGGTTATTGAATCGGTGGAGGCTGGTGTCTCGGATCTCACGCGGCTTCGTCTGTCCTTCCTTCCTTTTCTCGGTCTCTCCGTTGGTCTCTTGAGGCCTCCCTGATTTTATGTTTTTTGGATTTGTTGGGGTCTGGATGTTTCTTGGGCTGGGGAGGAGTTCTGGTGGGGGGTGTCTGGTCGGTGCTGGATTTCACCTTCCTTGGTTTTCTTCGGTCCCCTCGGGTCTCCTGGTGTTCGATTTAGGTGAACGGTATGAGATTTTTTTTTCTAATAGGTTTTCTGGTGAGCTAACAAATACACACACGCACGCACGCACGCACGCACGCACGCACGCACGCACATACACATACTCACCCACACACACAAAAAAAAAAAATGTATGTATGTATGTATGTATGTGTGTATATATGTATGTATGTATGTATGTATATATGTATATATGTATGTATATATGTGTATATATATATATATATATATATTTAAAAAAAAAAAAAAAAAGAGCAATGATGATGACATTTCCGAATGAACAATACTGAGCTCTTAAAAAAAAAAAAAGAAAAAAAAAATAGTTCACATGAATTTTTGACGTCTATAGTCGTCAATGGCAGTGAATGAGTTAATTTATATTTCCAATTATTGAATTAAAATGATGACAATATTTTCAACGCATCCTTGCTGATGTCAATGGTTGTGTGACACTTAAGTGATAACACTTGTTACTTTCATTAATAAACTAAATCATTTAACCAGTTACCGTCTCCGCAAAATTTACATTTAATGTTTGTGGAGTTTTTATCATGTCCTTGATATTTAAGAAGAATTGATGTTCCATAATTATTCAATATCGGATTGAATTGAAGTGAATCAAATCAAATCGGGGGGGAAAAAATCTAAATCGAATCTAAATGAAATCCTGTGAATTGAAATTGAATTGATCTGGGAAATTAGAATTGATACCGAGCCCTACTGCAAACTACAAATGCAATAAAACAATTTTTTAATTAATACCGCACTGGCAGGGTCAATCAAAAGTCAGCAATGTTGTCTCCCAACAGGATCCATTACATTTTTAGCTGTTCACAAAACACACATTTTTATGCTTATGGCTTTTTTTTTCTTCCAAAATGATGTTGGCAAACTCAATTAACAACTAGGTAGAGCATCTGCACTTCAATTGTGTTTTAACCCGCTTATGTATTGGAATACATTTCTCGCATCATTTTTATTCTAGAAAAATGTCCCCATTTTAATCAGTTAAAAAATAAACGAAGCTTTTCGTGACAATCGCGACTTGCAGGATTCATCAATTCAACTGACATTTTACCATTTGACTGAACAGTCAAATGACTGACTTACCGCGCCTTGGGGCTGATACAATAAATGCACTCATATATTCTATACATTAATAATGTAATCAAACAACATTTCCTACTTTCTGCCGCGCTCGATTCATAATGCACGTCAATATGCAAAGCACGCGCTCGACTTTAATAACACGGCACATAGGTTGAAATCAACACACTGTAAAATGATCACGGGTCTGCCCCCCCGTAACATATAAAATAAATGAAATTTAGGTAGAGGACCTCCTTATAGCGGCCTCCTCTTTTGTTATCAATGTTTAGTATGTGACTGCCGTGTAAACAACAGAATGGCTACAACAAATGCACTAATATTTACCAGCCCTTAGTCCAACCTGAAGGTGAGGAAGGCGCAACAATACATGAATGGCAAGTTACTGGGCTGCAGCTGCTGATATGCGCCCCCCCCCCCCCCCCCCCCCGCCCCACTCTTTCCGGGAGGGCACAATGTATCAATTACTCATCAGGCCACAAATGAAGATGTGCAAAGCAGTGCCGTATTGAACGCTGCCTTGTTTGTGTAAATGCGCTTCATTTGAGCAATGGTTGCCAAATTGATTTGGGGACCTCCTGCAGTGGAAATGGACACGCAGGAAATACAGATTACATTTTTTAGAGATGATTGCGATGGGGGAAGCCAACCTTAAACATTTCTCGATAATAATATGTGATCTCACTAGTTTAAACGTGACATACTGATTAATATTACATTTATGGAATATGAGTTATGCAGCAAAATCCAGTTGTTTTTTTATCCATCTTAGGGGGGCGGCCATTTTGCCACTTGCAGTCAACTGAAGATGACGTCACAGTTGCTCGGGGCTCAGGAAACCACCAATCACAGCTCACCTGTTTTCTGAAGCTGCGCTGTGATTGGTTGTTACCTGAGATGAGACCTGAGCAACTGTGGGGTCCGCCTTTTGATTTGGATAAAAACGGCTGGATTTTGCTGCTTAACTCATATTTCACTAACACAATATTAACAACAACAAAAACGTGTTTTTAGACTAGTGGGGTTGCATAGAACATATTATTGTCTGGACATTTTTGGGGGGTTGACATCCCCTTTAAAATGTGTTGGCGGGCAGGAAATAATAAATACATCACATCATTTGGTACATTTTCACGTGATAAAACATACAGAAGAGATTTTAAGTCTTGATTGAGGCTATATTTATTTAACAATGTTTGTAAATGGGGTTGTTTGGTTACCTTATTAAGCATACAGGGGCAAAATACAGTATTAGAAGCAACTGTGTGTGATAGACTACATTGCTGTACACCAATTAAAAACTTCAACCACAACAATAAACATATTGTTAATTCAATAGTGTCAATAAAAATACTGTGCACGCATTTTTTATATCTATTTTACTGGCTCCAATTTATATAACCTTAATGTTGGGACCTGCTTGTTTACAATAATAATAGAGAAAAGTGTGCATTCTTCATTGTAATTAACTCATTCACTGCCAAAAATTCATAAAAAAAAAAAGATGATTAAAAATTAGGGGCAAGAGGCGATTCAATTTTTTTTATTGTAATTAATCGCATGACTTCACTAGTTAACTCACGATTAATCAAAAATGTTATATCGGTTCTAAATGTACAATAAAAAAATTCTAGGTTTTCATACTCTTGTTAACAAAAGTGGGGAAACATTTTTCAACTAATAGAAATAGTTAAAAAAAAATACGTTTATAGCTGTTAATGGCAGTGAATTAATTAAAAAAAAAGAAGAAAAGATAAAAAATTTGGGGCGTCAGGCAATTAAAGTTTTTAATCGTAATTAATCGCATGACTTCACTAATTAACTTGCGATTAATCACAAATTTCATATCTGTTCTAAATGTACAATAAAAAAATCTAGGTTTTCATACTCTTGTTAACAAAAGTGAAATTGTTTTTAATTTAACTAATAGAAATAGTTCAAATGAATTTTTAACGTTTATAGCCGTCAATGGCAGTGAATGAGTTAATATATTAAAGGCCACAACAAGTCTAACAATTATTTCAAATTCAAAGTCAGCTGGAAAAGGCTTCAAGTCACCTCACCTGCGACCCTGACTGTATAAAATGGATGCCTGGATCCATTTTCGCTGACCATGTGATCTACGCCAATTACAACCAGTATTGATATTGCTTTTGTTTTGTGCGTTTGACTGAAGCTCTGTCTTATAATATGAACACTATTAAGTAGATGTTGTTACAAATAAAATTACTCCATAACAGTATTTTGCCGTTAGTAGTTTCACTTGAAGCATTCGTTCAATGTTTTTACACAGTGGAGCACCTTGCTCACTTTTTTTTGTTTTTCCAACAGCCCAAATGATGCTGAGCAATAAAATAAGCTTATCCATGATGCTATTTCAGCTGTCCTCTGGAATTCTCTAATAATGATCTTCCGGAAAGGCAGCAGTCATCGGGCCGAGCGGAGGGAGATTCATTAGCGAGGAGGACTTTGGGGATCTTGCCTATGGATCCGTCTGCGCTACAAGCAGGCAAAACGCAAGAAAAGCAGCGCTTTTTGCTAATTGCGTTCCGTTGGGCAGGCCATTAGACAAGGTCGCATTACAAACAGAGCTTCTTTTCTTTTTTTTGCCTAGAGACATGCGGACTGACCAGGAGTAAAAAGGAGCGGTTTAATAACAAAAGGCCGGCTCCTGCGAGACTGTCGCTTACGCTATACGCGCGACGAAAGGCGATCCATTTTCACGGTTGTGCCGCAAACGCACTTTTGCGCCGACAGCTTCTGTCGTTTTCGAGAGCATGAACGTTGACATTCAGGACAAGGTATGACCTTTCCTTCAAAACCATTGATGGTTGATTATTAGCAAGTTATTGACTTTGAGCTAATGCAACATTATCAAAAGGCGGGCACGCAGCGAAGAAGAACTCCTTCTTCTGTTCTTCTCGCAATACAAACAGTGCCGTCTTGGCTTTATTGAGCCTCGTTCTCCCTCCCCCTTGTCTTAAAATAATCTACTTGATCGCGAACCGATGCGCTTTCAAGGAGCAGCCACTCCACTTCGTCTGCGCTGCTGTTAGCGACAGAAGGCTTTGAGGCACAATTGGTCGCTGGTTCCTAAACACGTCCGCGCCGGCTGACTTCCTTGCCGGATGGTTTCAAAATGAAAAAGCTGCATCTTACATATCAAAAGTGAATATGCAAGATATCAAGTGACACAGTTGAAGGTAAGATTATGCACACAAGACAACAACTCTAATGCTTTATAAAAGATAAGGCAATTATACATAGACAGAGTCATTATTAAAAGCTCCCCAAAGGCCTTCCGCGCTGCAGAGGATCATCACGGCACAATTAAAGCAGCGTGGGATTAAAGCCAGCCAGTGCATTGTTTTGATAGCCTATAAGGTTTCACCATGCAAACAAATGTTTAATGAAGACAATCAAAATATTTGTAATGACATCTGATATTGCCGCTTTGCCTCACACTTTGCAGAGTGGAGTGCAATTTCTCATTACTGGGACCTGCAGCAGTGCTACACAATAGCAATTTAACGGAGTTGTGTGTAAATGTTACCGTTCGGAACGCATTACTAATTCATCTATCGCATAGCATTGGTGTGTTGTGAATGCAATGGTAAAGCCACTTAAAGCGAACAGCAATGACAGGATAATGCATTAAATGTTGTGTAATGTGTTAAGAAAATTGGACCCATATTGGTAACGTTTTGTTTTTGCTAGACGGGAACTCTCATGCAAATTTGATGCTTTTTGTTGTTGTTGTTGTTTTTAAAGAGGAAACAATGCAGCATAGCGAGTATGATTTTTTTCAATTTTTAGGGAGTCAGAGGAAGAGAGGCAAGAAATTAACATACAAACATATGAGGAGGGCATGAAAATACATCCAAAAATGATCATTTAAACCTGTTCCTGTGTCTCTTAGCTCCATCCTATTAGTTTTTTTTTTTTGTTTTTTTGCTGTTATACAATTAAAACCCGAAATTGGAACATCATACTATGTTTTTTCTTGTGGAGCACAAGTGGCGGTAAAACAAAATCCGGTCCACATTGTAATTCATATCAACAAGCAATAAAGCCACTCTGTTCCATTCTCGCCCTGTTTCTCATCACACTTGCACAGTTTTTGGCCAGGAAAGTGCCCGAGAGGCAGCCTAACGGCTGGCCATTAAGCATCGTAGATGATAACACCAAAGTGAAGCTGAACGCTGAGCGTGCGGGCAAAGTAACAAACAAAATCCATGGAGACACCAACCGAGGGACATTTGCTGCGACTTTTGGCAGGAAATGTGGAACACGCTGAGACACTTAGCATCAGAGCAAAGATTCAACACGTCTGATAAGTGGCTGTATGAATTATTGATACAATATAGAGTATGTTATAACGCATGGGGTCCAAAGCGGAAATATAAATCATAGCCTGCAGTTCATCAGATAAGATGGATAGAAGTTGTGCGTCCATATGATTGGTGGAAAAAAGACAACATGCGATGGAAAGTGTCCCCGGTAACGGAGATTATGGAGCACTTAATAGCATTTGGTAACTTAAAGTCTTCCAATGTTGACTTAAAAATATATCAAATGAACCGTTAACTCATTCGCTCGCAGCCATTTTCACGGAAGTAACCCCCTTCGCTCCCGGCTGTTTTACTGGATTTTGACTGATTTTGCAAGGCCCACAGACTATTGCGTTCTATTGCTACGAAAACATGGAACCTATCAAAGAAAGATTAGAGTTTCTTCTTTCATCAGGAAAAAAATAAAGTATATTTCTATCCATTTCCGTTTTGCAGCAATTAGCATTAGAAGTTGGCTAAGTTTCATCATTATGCACAAATCTGGTTAAAACACTGGGGAAAAGAGCTTTTTTTGCAACATGGGCCTGGTTGATCTCTTATACCATGCTGCCACCTGCTGGCAGTTTTTGTAATTACTTCTGTATGCTCTAGCTACAGAGGTGGGCATCGAGGGCCGGAGTCCTGCAGGTTTTGCACGTTGCCCTTCTCCAACACAGCTGATATATGATACGCTCATCAGCAAGCTCTGCACAAGGCTGATAACGATCCTGTTGATTGGAATCAGCTTGTGTTGGAAGTGAGAAACCTCCAAAACCTGCAGGACTCCGGCCCTCGGGGACCGAGATTGCCCACCTCTGCTCTAGCATAAAAATAAATAAATAAATAAAGTTTTTGGGACCGTGGCTATAATTAAAGTCGAACGTTTTTATACGTTTTAGGGAGCAAATGAGTTAATGACGGTTAACTGATCATTTTCGAGTGATTCGCTGTGGAGACCCCCCGTTGGAACAAGCCAAAAGTCTCAGCAACAAAAAACAACCACATAGTCGGAAATGTGTGGGAATGCCCATCCCTAATTGTTACCGCTTTAAGATTTCCATTCTAGAACACATCAATGCTAAATTGAGAACAAATGAGAAAGTATGCAATGATGCCATTTCCCATAAACGCCTTTAATAAGGCACCAAAAAAAGAAAAGACAAAAAGGAAAATTTGACGTTATTAAAGAAATAAAACAGAATAACTACAGCCTGCGTATCTGAATTGTGCTGTGAATGGGATACTTGCAGTATAAGCTTACACAAGAGTCTTTCAAGGGAAGAACCAATTAGAGCGTTTCATTGCCTTGCAAGTGAAAAAAAAGAGATTCCTTTCTGCACCTGTAACACGACCTACAATATTAACAGAAGCCCGTATGAAAAAAATCATTTCATAGCAGCATGGCTCTGTTCATGGATCAACAACACCAGAATCCTGCCAGAGACGCGGAATATTTGAATTTGCCACACATGAATCATGACGCTTGTGAGCATCGCATCTCGCTCATGCACTCGCTTTTTTTTTTTAATCTATTTTAAAAGGATGGACAAATCCAGTCTGACAAAAAACATTTTTTAATGAGGCTCCACAGCAGTTTTTCAGTCAACTTTCCACACGGACACCCGCTATCAAGATGGAAGGCGGTCTTCCAAGTGCCCATTTCACAGCCGTAATCTGCGATTGTCCTGACCAACTCTACATCATCTTTCAGTTGCTAATGAATTTACTTTGCGCGCTTTGAACTCCTGCATGGACTCCATCAAATCAGTTTATGCTTCCGCCATCTCAAGGACTGTGTGTCTCTCTTGCGACGATTTTAAAGGGAACGAGAGGAGACTTTTCCATATTTCCACCGGCTGCAAATCAAGTCAGCTGTGTTCACGCCCATAACGGCGCAAAGCACCCTTTTTTTAACTGCACCAAGTCACGTGGGTATGCGAAAATACCAACACTTGGTGTACAGCCGACCCATGCACACAGTTAGATCGTGAATTGCGCTGCTCATGAAACGTAATGTGAGATGTTCAAAATGCACTGCGCGACGTTTTTTTTTTTTTTTTTAAGGGAGCGGCAACGATTGAGAGCACTGAGCACAGTTCGATTGCCTCGACTAAAGCTATTTGAGTGCAATTTTTCTTGTGTCGAAAAAAAAATGGAGCTGGGGCCTGAACGGATTAATTTCATTTCCACACATTTCAATGGAGAGCGATGATTTGAGATATGATTAATTCAAATAAAACTCGTATTTCACGGCAACAATGTACTGCTAAATTAAATCTTAAATCACATGGAGTATTCAAATGTACAAAAATAGATTTTTTTTATTTTTTTGCATTTTTTCTAGAAACAAAAACTAACTGTTTTAAAATCATCTCAACCTTCTACACCTTTAGCGAACAAACGTAATACCTGTTTTGACGACTGCCAGGCATGATAATCGGCTGCGAGGCAAGAGCATATGAAAATCAAACAAAGAAAAATCAACTCGTAATATTGATATGGTCCGCAAATGTCAACGTGACAACAGCGGCACACGCTCGCCGCCATAATGAAGAGATTACCTTTTCATCATCTTCAGTGAAGATCTCCACACTTGAGGTCTTGTTGATGGCCTGAGCGACTCCGATAATCTCCCCGTCGCTGTTGCGAATGGGCATGCACAGGAGCGACTTGGTCTTGTACCCCGTCAGCTTGTCAATTTCATCACTGAACCGACGGTCCTGCGAGCCCCGCAGACGAGGACAGTACATGATTAGCACATGCAGACCGGAGCTTTTTTTGTCACAGTTAAATGCCATTTTAAGAGTTCTGCTTCTCTGCAGGACGCCAAAATTGGGAAGAAATTGAGTACCACAAAGCTTTATATTTAAAGGACTTATCTCTCACGTTCTGTCAGTTTTATTGTCATCACTCCTTTATTGTAAATGCTAATGCCTCCTTTAATCAATTGCTGTGATTAGCTTCCTTTTTTAATTGAATAGCTGTATTTTTGGATATGCATATATGCAGTGTGTGTGGTTTGTGTGTTTTTAAATCATTTTGTTGTACTTTCGACTGCACAACAAATATCCTCTTATGGGACAATAAAGCGCTGAAGTGAACTAAACTGGATTTAATCTGTTTATATTTCGGGGGGGAGGGGGGCTGCCTTTAAATGTGCCAGGGTTTTGTGATGTACTCTTGTTTGGCATCGTTTACACATTTCATATGAAAGATCTGACTGAAGTCTAATCGATGTATTTTTAGTGGAGGAGGAAAAAGGAAGATAAAAACAATGGAGTGGGATCTCTGTGCCCATTATTGTGGATTTGACTGTATCACATTCCATTTATTTTAGAGATTCAGTATGTAATACAGTGGATATAAAAAGTCTACACACCCCTGTTCGAATGGCAGGTTTTCATGATAAAAATAGTTTTGCCCAAGATTAATAATTTATTCACGAGAATAATTAAACTCATAAATCAAGGTATCACTGTATTTGCAGTAAAATTATTTTCTAACCACTCCTGATCAACTGTCAAGGCACACTGGTTGGGAATCGCTGACCTGGTGTGATGTAAATCAGTGATTGTGATTTCCCTTAATTTGCTTGATTTATTCACGACAGATGTTTAATTCCAGGTACGTATAGTGACAGGCAAAACAATTGAATGTTGTTCTACTTGATGACAGACAGACCTACCCACTTTTTGTGTCATTTTAGCCTTGAAGTTTTTCCCAAATGCAAATCACAGTAGGCCTATGTGCCTTGGATAAATAAGTGTTGGGAAACACAACAGTTTGTTACATTGCAAGAGGTGGCATTTTGTTAATATATGGCATGTAGTTAGGCAAACCAAAAAGATGTTACAAAACATGTCTAATTGCAAAATATTAAGGTGATCGTTCTGATATTTTCAGAGGGTGAAATGGGCATAAGTAAGGATGTCCACATAACTTTTGGTGATGATTGATGGCAGTTTTCTGACATTAAGCAACATTAAATTGCATTTTGCTCACTTAAGCGTTTTAGTCTGTTTCACTGACTGGATGTTAAGGGCTGGACTGGCCATCTGGCTTACAGGGCAGATGTCGGGTGGACCGGCCTCTTTTGGGGTCGATGCGGTGCTTATTAACTCATTCACTGCCATTGACGGCTATAGACGTCAAAAATTAATTTTATCTATTTCTATTAGTTAAACATTTTTTTCCCACTTTTGTTAACAAGAGTATAAAAACCGAGATTTTTTTTATTGTACATTTAGAACAGATATAAAGTTTGTGATTAATCGTGAGTTAACTAGTGAAGTCATGCAATTAATTACTATTAAAAAAATTATCACCTGACGCCTCTAATTTTTAATACTATTTTTTGGTATCGTGTCAGTCGGTTAAAAAATTGTATTGTAATTGATCGCAAGAATTCAATAGTTAACTCACGATTAATCATCAATTTTATATCTGTTTAAAATGCACAATAAAAAATGTCTAGTTTTTCATACTCTTGTTAACAAAAGTGGAAAACAATATTAAATAGAAATAGTTCAAATGAATTTTTGACGTCTATAGCCGTCAATGGCAGTGAATGAGTTAATTACTGTCAGTGGCACAACTACATGTTAGGCAAGAGTGGCCAGCGTGACTAAATCAAAATGCCAGGATAGATTTTTTTTTTTGTGCCAGTCCAGCCCTAGTCGAAGGAGATTGAAGGCAGTGATCATCATCATCATCATCATCATCATCATCATCATCATCATCATCATCATCATCATCATCATCATTAGGGGTCACCTGGTAGGCGTCCGGAATATTGACCGTCTCCCCATGCTCAGCCACGTATCCGATGATCCCTTTGCCCCACGGCACCTGCACGTCCGAGTTCATGGAGGGCAGCACGGTCGTGCCCGCGTGCACGTCGAAGAACTTGGACGCGAGAGTCTTCTTGTTCCCGGTGCCCTCCACCAGGAACAGGGAGCACCGGTCCGCGTCCACCATGATGCACACGAACACCAGGATCTTATAGCTGAGGCTGGTCAGGTCCAAGTCGTTGGAGATGTCTTTGACGAGTTCCAGGAAGAACTCCCTTTCGTTGTTCTCCTTCAGGTAATATTTGAAATCCACGGCCGTGGACGGGTACTGCGGGATGTTAACTCTGGACTCGAGCAGCGCGCTCAGGATGTGCGCGGTGGTCGGAGGCAGCGAGCTCGCCTTCCTCAGCAGGGCTCTCCTGCGCATGCTGCTCAGCGGCTCCTGGGCCCGCGAGTTGACTTGCTCGTCGTAGGTTCGGTTGACGTTGACGGCTTTGGAGCGGGCGAAAGTTTTGCGCAGCTCTTTCTGCGAGGCTCTCCGCTGCAAGCCGTCGCATTTGCTCGCCCAGCTGACGTCCCTCAGCGCGGCGCCCTTCTCGTCCCTCGGCTGGGCCGGGGTTGCGGCCGCCGGACCCAACTTGGCCCCCCGGTGCTTCTTGAGCCACTTCTCTACCATGCCATGAGTGCCCTTTCGGTTCAGGTAGTCCTCGAATAACTCGGGGTGCGAGTCCAGGAAAGTTTCCACGTCAGAGAAACACACCATTTTGGCCACTGCCATACCTGGTCTCCGGATGTTCCTCGGCGAACCAAAGCCACGAAGTCGCACGGAGAAAGATCATCTATGAGGCTGGGCTGAAGGTCCGGGTTAGAAAATCCTCGGGAATTCCACAGATGCGTCGGGTTGGAAACACCCCGTGTGCCAACATCTCATCTCCAGCTTCCACTCAGAGGATGGCTCTTCTTTTAAAAGCATCTTAGCTCCTCCAAGTTCATTATTGCTGCTCACTGAAGGGATGATGCCCGTGCTGATGAACTCGAGAAACAAGCGGTGGCGGGGAAACATCAGAGAGATCCATCCACAAGCGAGCATCAGTGCGATGTGTGTGTGTGTGTGTGTGTTGTTGTAAATGACTGTGTTGCCTGTGGTTGGCTCTGCCCGCTGACGTGGGCTTCGTCATGGAGCTGAGCTGGGTCGCAAGCTCCTGCAGGCTCGCTCCAGCATCTGAAGCCTGTGGACATGTCAACTGCTCGCTATCGTCCCAGAAACGCTCCAAAAAAAGCCTGCAAAGTATAAAAACACGTACTTAGCACAGACAATTATTTATTTATTAGACTATTAAAAATTCATTTAATTCAGGAAAAGAGCATTGCCATGACGATGACTGCAATTCTAGTCCAACCATTATGTAAGAAAATGTATCTTAACATACGCGCCTCATAATAAGTGTTAGTTATGCAAAGGTATTTTATTTCGTAAGCGGAAGAATGCTGGATTCTTGACATGGTGTAGTTGCGCTGTTGAGCACTAGGGAGCGCTATTACACAAGTGTCATCTATTATTTAAAAGTCTAACATGCACACCAAGTGTCTGCTAAAAAAAGTACCACAATCATGACCAACATTAACGTTGTAGGCCCATGTGTTCATTAAAAACGAGGGAGATATTTATTCCCAATTATGTAAACCGCTGTAAGATAATGCACAATTTCAACATAAGAGAAAATTGTTACCTTTACGTCCAATAGAGGAGGTCACACTAATGACAATCAAATCATAACAATTTACAGAAATAGGCCTTTTACACTCTTTGTACACTCAGTGGGTGAAAAGTGATGCCGATGTCCTGACATGACATTCACAATGTAAGATCTTGGATAGTATTTTATTCAATGTAACAGAGTAAAAAAACAGTGTAAACAAGTAATGTAACGTTCAAAACTAGGATAGTCAATTGATAACAGGTTTATGAACTACAAAATAAATCTAGAATAAACATATCACAATCAGCAGCTTTCACAGCTTCTACATATAATGTGAATACAGTATGGTTTAATAAGTTATACCAGTATTTAAAAAAAGGAACCTGTTAAAATTAGGACTTATCAATCACTCCACCAAGGAGGTGGATTATACAGTATCAAAAACGGAGAAATCGCTGTGATAAAACTGTCCATTGTTAAGATGAAAATGACAATTCATCATGATTGTTGGCAATGTTCTTTACGAAGTTGCAGATTTAAGATATTCTATAAGGTCGGCACGCTCATTCTTCTTCTTTATGCCAGAAAAGATCATCTTTGTTCCAGGAATGTACTTTTTGGGGTTCTCCAAATAGACGTTCAGGGTGTCCTCACCCCAGATAATGCCTAGAAGTAAAAAAAAATTAAATTAAATTATATAAATATCTCTATCAAAAATATTTAAAAATGGTCAACAACACTGTCATCAGAAATACACAGTTACCTTTGCTTTTGTTGGCATCTGTATAGCTGTAACCGTCTGCCTGGCCTGTTTTGCGACCAAACAAACCCCACAGGTTTGGGCCGACCTTGTGCTTTCCCCCATTCTCCACTGTGTGACATTGGGCACACTTCTGAACAAAGGACTTCTTCCCTTTAATGATGTCTCCAGGCATTTTGTCTGTGGATATAACACACACATACGGATCATCTACAAGCCATTTCTTTCTATTACAACACAAATTATGTGTACACAAAAATGAACAGTGGTTTCCAGTGGTGCACTACTGGACACAACCAGCAGGAGGAGCTCGTTTACAAGTTATGCAATTTCCTGGCGCCGCGGTTACAAAAGCTCCTTTTCAACATTACTCTTTGAAAGCAGGTAAAGCCCACATTAGTTTTACAGTCCAATAAAGAATAGGTTAAAATATACCAGAGAAAGAAAACACACACGCACATTTACGGTGATAAACCCGAGTGGTTGTAACTTAATTTAGCTAAAAGACTTAATAGTGTAACGAAGTCAAGTGAGAGTAAAACGAGAAGCCACTCATGTTAGTTGTAAAATAATAACCAGCAAACAGTACTGTCATGCTCCTAAAGATCATAAAATCAAGATCGACTCCGGCAAGCAGGAACCCACGTTGTCCCTACAGAGAAAGCGGCCGTTTGGTTGATTAAGAAAAAGTTACTGTTCGTAGTATTAACATTTATTTTTATGTAGAATTGCGATATCCAACTCTTACCTTTAAACGGTTCTACGTCAACCAACTGTACAACTATTGGTCGTCAGGTTTCACCTCTTCAATGAGTCGCCGGTGACTAACACACACGTGCCTCCTCCCCGGTAAAAAAAAATTACGCCAATGGACACGTCACCAGTCAGCTGACCAACTACGTCACATGCATTACACCATCTGTGCAGTTACGAAACGGGGTTTCAATTTGTTAAATAAAGGAATAAAATAAAATAAAAAAGTTACTAAACGGGTTTGTGTTGTTATGGTTTTCTGATTGTTTCAATAAAAGTTCAAATCCCCCAAAAATAAATGTTACTAAGCGAGGCAAGCAAACTCATCCACAACTGTTCTACTGTTGAAGTTTAAACAGCAACAACAAAAACAAGATGAATGACATTCTCATCACTTTAATAATGTCTGTCTGTCTGTCTGTCTGTTGTTTAGTTAGTGTAGTGTTTTCCATACAGTCGCTGACATTGGTGCAGCAATGCCCAGTTCATTGATCCGGAGCACCAAATCATCAATGAACCTCTGATGAAGAACCTCCGTTCAAATTCCCACATTTCAGCTGCTGGTCATTTGAACTCATCTGTGCTTGAGCACGATTCAGTTACTGTAATAGCAAATCAATCAGGTTCAATCTTGGTGAGTGCTTGAGGAAAATCTGTGACAAAACCTGGGATGAGTTCACTGCTTGAAGCTTCCCAAGAACTCTGCAACATGGACATGTTTGACAGGAACTGATTTTTACAGTGAAGCCTTATCTTAAGACTGCCTCTCAAGTTACTAGTAAATCATATTGACATGACAGCCTAACATTCTCGGTGCCTGGATACTAATGGGCACTAAAATTTCACAACTCAGTTATTCAAGGTCACATTTACCCATTATATGGATTGGAACTGATTGGCCTTGCGCTTTTTCTCTTGTTTTGACATTCAATACGCGTGCAGCGTATGTCTCGGACTTGTTCTGATGCCTCACATCAACACAACGTTGGTCTTGTTAGTTCTGTGGCCACTGTTCTCTGCTTTTATAGTATCTATGCACCACTACGACTCAAAGCATGCACAAAATAAACGCAGACTTTGACAGACAAATTTTGTCCTGTAAAATACAATTCCACATTATTTGGGCTTACAGTTTGCCAGGTCACTTGTGATGTTACTTAACCCGCTATGATTTTTCCATCACCAATGCTAATTTCATGAATTTTAATCAACTCACAATGTCTCCTTACTCTGACATACTTGGTACTTGTGATTATTTATTAACCTGTGGAGTGTTTGTTTAATTATTCTTGATTATTTCATTATTATTATTTTTTCTATGAATGGCACCTATTATAAAATGATGTAGGCTACAACACCATTATTTTTGCCTTATTTGCGGTAGTTGACAACATTCAAATGACTGTATATTACTTTACTATAAGGAGGCTTTCACGTTATTTTATGTTGGGAATTTCCATTTAATATTCATTGTAGTATTTGAATTATGATTTATGCAATGTTGAGATTTATCTATTGTCTCGCAGTGACCGGAATTACTTTACTAATTAACGTAATTGTTATATGTTGTCTGTTTCTGTGTTTAACAACCTTCGAAAGGACAAAGATTAGGAAAATAAATGGAAGCTTAAAACTCAGATTGGACTAATTAACCAACCAATTAACCAACTAACTAACTAACTTTGCAGTTTGCATTAAGACAGCGGCCAAAACTTTCTTAATATGTGTCACCGGATAATGGATTACCAACCAAATAATCTTTGAAATTGTATTCACATACAGTAATTGGTACGAGAACCACCACACTCGAGGTTTCTGAACGTTTCTGCTTTTAGAAAGAGTTTATTTTTTATTTTTTTAACATAAGCTTGCTTGTTAGCGCACTAGTTTAACATAGAGGTTCTTGAAAGTGCCTGCTTCAAATATAATGACATTATTCATTCATTTTGGTAAATTGTACCTATACGTACGTATACGTTTAAGGTCATTGAAATTGCCTGCTTAAAAAGATGGTTTCGGACATTTTTAAGATAGTTAGCGTCCTGACTACGCTACATTTTGTGTGTGTGTTTACTACTACACGGTTTGTAGCTACAATACGAGTTCTATTTTGAGTCTTTACGACGCCATAACCATAACAGTCCATGTTTTGGACCAGCAGCTGTCCTGTCCCCACCACTCGATCCATTCCGTTGCTTTGTTCCCACCCAAAGCCGATCCTGCTGCAGGGAGGAGCTAGCAGAGTGCGGCTGAGCCGAGCCGAGCCGAGCCGAGCATCACAACTCGCATACGAGGAAACGGGCAAACACAGCACTTTTTTTTTTCCGACTTCCCTCTGTCTTCTGGCCTACGTACCAAACATGTCTGCTACGAGAAATTGACGCACTGGAGGTGGACTTTCGTTAAAACGGCTAATCTTGGAGGAGTCCATCGTCGCTTACCAGGCAGGGGGGAGAGCAGCTCGATTGTTTCCTGCGCCAAGAACTGTAAAGACGTGGTCATTACACCACCGCATCTGTGGTAAGGCAATAAGCTGTTCTCTCTCTCTCTCTCTCTCTCTCTCTCTCTCTCTCCGTCAGCACGACCACTTTAGCACCGTAGCTAATATAATGTGCAAGAAAATGCTATGATTCGAAGTGTGCAGCTGCGTTTGTGTCCATCCTCACAGCCGGCGAGACTCGAGCATCCTTTTTTTGTACAGTATTTTGCATCCGGAGTGAATCACTTGACGACCAGCCAGACATGACCACCACCTAGCTGACTTTGCTAGCATCTGCAAAGTGTGTCGTAAATTTAACGGCTTTGCTTACACTGCTCACTTGCTGGTTCACATTTTTTTTTGCTTTTCGTGGGCCCTTAAAATAGGGATGCCATTGAGGAGCAATTAAGTATCCAGACAGACGACTCTGCATGATATCAATGATGTAACCTACTCTTTTGTTTTGTTTTTTATAAATCAAAACTAAGCAGCAGGTCTAAACCATCTTTGCGTGTGTGATTTTTTTGGACGTTTTATCCATAAAGCACAATCTGTATTCTTAATATTCCATCCATGTTGGGGAGGTTGGCGGCTTGCCCATAGAGAAAGTTATCCAACTTCTGTCACTTTATGGAATTGCTCCACATTATCTGCCAGTTTTTGCTGGCCAAGGTCGGCCAGTGACTTTGCAGTTGTTTAAAATGGCATCAAATCACATGAATTAATGAGAAGCAGTGATAAATGGAAACTATTTGGGAGTTGTGGTTTTTTTTTCTCGCAGCACGCTCTCTTGTGACCATATGCAGTTGAATTTCTTTTCAAGTCGAAAATGTCTTGATCTCTTCTCATGCATATTGTTTTCCCTTGTTGGCTGAAAATGATAGAATGGAGAAATTCCCATTTATTTGCATATTCATAACAGAATCACATCCTTGTTTTCTCAAAAAGTGCTCTTAATGAGTCCTATTCCACATTTGCTTTTGATCTATCTTTGAAAAAAAAAAGAAGAACCTGACTGTTTTTAGAACAGTACTATGACTCATCGGTAATGTGGTCTTTATCTTTTGCCTCAGCTTGTCAATTCACTGCCTAAAAGACGCGATGTGGTGTCGTCAATGTACATTTCTTCCATTGTGTTGGAGACTAAGCTTCTTATTCACAGTCTGTTTTCCAGTAAGACAAGTTGCCAAAAAAGCATTGCAGAGTAAAAAAAGCTCTACCTAGATGATGTAATGAATGCAGCCCAGGATAAACTGGCTCTGTCCAGTTACTGTTGTTAGGAAAAAAGATGAGCCTCTCTTGAACGTGACGTGACTCCCCCTCTCTGCCTCCTGATGTCGCGTGACGCCTACTGGCTGGCTACTCTGGTGATCCTTGTGCATCATTTACTACTAAAGTTGTGGATTCAGTCCTCGTAGATGAAGTCTTGTTTTTGTGTCGGTCCACTTGAACAATGTAACAGGGAAGGGAGATTGGCATGGGTGGGTTTTTAAGGAGAGTGCTTGTCTTTACAGTGATATTGCGGATGTGTTTCAGTGTGGTGGCAATATAATCAGAAAGACAAAAAAATCGATTCTCATTTAGTACGATTCAGAATCGATTTTAAATGTCCCAAAATCGATTTTATTTAAATGATTTTATACCGTCGTCCCTTTTTTGTGTGTGCCTTTATTGGGAGCGCTGTTCATGTTGTACCCGATTTGGCCACTTAGGGGCAGTGTGGTTCCACGCGGTCTGATGCAACTGTTAAGTTGTAGCCACATTAGAGAGTAGAAGGAAAAAGTCACGATCAAGTTATTCCAATAAAAGTTGTTTTTTTTTGCTGCGTGGAGACATTCTTTTGAGTGATAAAAGTGCTGCGAATAGCGCACTAGTTAGCATTAGCGAGTCAGACTGGAGTAGATCATTACGATTCCTTAAACATCTATAAATTGAAGCAAAAATCATTGTCAATCAAATCAGTCTGAAGCAAAAATCGTTCTTAATCGATGCTACTCGCACTATCCGGATTCTGTGATACTCCCCTGAGGGAGAATTTTGACTTTTCAACAGCCACCACAAAGGTCATAGCATATTTTCCAGCAGAAGACCCGCAGGGATTTATCTTGTTCAAAGATTATTCAGGAGAGCAGATTGTCGTTATTCTGCTGACTGAACCTGCTGCTGTTTTCCACCTTAATGAACGCAATTGATAACGTTTGGAATACTTGTTAATGGATAAATAATAGTCATGCATCGGATTCATATAGCACTTTTCGAGACACTCAAAGACGCTTTACAATGGAATGGAAACATTATTCATGCATACAGTGGTGGCGGTAAGCTACTTAAGTAGCCACAGGCTGACGGAAGTGTGGCTGCCAGTGTGCGCCTACGGCCCCTCTGACCACCACCAAACATTCGCATCTTCCATGCACCAGTGCGAGTAGCACTGGAGGCAATGTGTGCGAAGTGCCTTGCCCAAGGACACAACGACACATGGGGGGGAAGAGCGGGGATTGAACAGTCGACCTTCTGGTTACTGAACGACCGTCTCGACACCCTGAGCCACGGCCGCCACAATAGCCCGATAGCAAATCCTGTCGTTCACTGCCATTTTGCATTCAAGGGGAAGCCAAGTCAAAATGTTTCTTTACGTTTTGTTTTATATGGCCCCACAAATCACAACATGGTATTGTGATTAAAAAAAACAAAAACAACCCAACTAAAAACAGACAGACTGCAAAAATGCTGCTTATTAAAGTTGTAAAGCAAAAGCGCCCCGCGGGCCGTGCCATCGTAGTCAAGCGGCGACAGTCACAAAAAGCGCTGACATTCTCCGCTCTCATTCGCAACAATCACGGCGTGAAGGTGCAAAAACAACAAGTGCACTCCCCTCCAGCGAATGACACAGACAAAAACAGTCCACGGGTCCACACAATGCTCACCAAGCAACAAATAAGTGTGGAAAAGCACAAACCAAAGAGAAAACTGTTCCTCAAAATTACAAAATATTATATTTTTGGGGGGAATGGCCACATCAACCCAACCACAATGCACCAATAATTTTGAAAATTGCCTTAAAAAAAAAAAAAAAAATATATATATATATATATATATATATATATAGCGTTGAAAGTGCTCTTAAAAAAATTCCATGTTGCTATTTTTAGAGTAACTATTTTGTGACATCCATGTTTTTCTAGTCTCCCATGTTTCACTTCGATATAGCCTGTAAGGCATTTCAGTTACGTGGTACCTCAGTCTAAACACTAGGGGACACTATGTAAAACGCAGATATGAGACGAAACAGAAATAAGAGGCGAGGAAGAGTTTGGCGGATGTGAACTCGTCGGAATATGGTTGCCATATCACCGCTGCGCGTTAACAATAAAACGAAGCGAGTAAACACAAATACAAAACTGCTCAACAAGCCTCGTCTCGGCAAACTGCGGCCGACTTGGCTTGAGCTAGCGGCACGGCGCAGCTCCGAACTCGGTTCCGACGGCTTGTCGCTAACATGATCTTGACCTTGATCATGACCTACATAATAGCCATTACATTTCTGTAATCTATTGTTAGCATTCTACACTTGCTAGCTTAAAAGGTTTCTTTTTTTTTTTTTTCTCAGAAAGTTTTCTGATTGAAGTTAGTAATTAAAAATCCCAAATGTTTGGTAGAATGTGCAATACCCACTGTGTTGAACAAGCACAAGCTTTTCTTGCTTATGTCCACATTTTATGGACAGCTAACTGAAAAAAAAAAAACAGTCAAGGGGAAATAAGGCTGTGGGTGTTGGCACATTTCCAACCTACATGACACATTTCCCCTCCACATCATGCACAGGCTCAAATGTTAATAATAAGTTATTTAAATTTGGTAGTTGACCCGTTGTGCAATACTAATAGTGTGAAAGTGATTCAACCAAGTGTAGCATGTTGCTCTTATACTTTCTACACTGTTGACTTTCCTAACGTCAGTTAAGGCATCTCTTAGCCTCGTGATGTTTTGAAATTTGATTGTAGATTAGCTAAGTATTGCTTACTGTAATTATAAATTCCTGGTCACCTGTGCGTAGATACTGTTGTGGCTGCGTCTATGTGGTGACGCTTGCTTTGTCCCTGCGCTCACAGAGAGCCGTAATCACGGTGACTGGATTTAGAAGATTAAGCTCATGACTAATCAAGTCCTGAGCCCAGAGTCCCTCACATGGCAACTATCTTCATACGGGAACGGCCTGGCTGCCCGGCCAGAGAGGACTCCATCATACGGCCCCGAGAACGCGTTCTGAACCGAAACATTACCAAAAAAAACGTCTTCACTTCAATTCAAATGCAATCGACAAACTACAAGCTTTCCCCGGCAAAGCAATCCCCCTTTTGTCTTAACGCACCTGCCCAGACTTCCCTTCGATGTCTTCATATGATCCTGGAAGGATTCTTCCGGCATCCGCAGCTCTGTTTGTCGCAACCATCTTAACTCATTCACTGCCATTGACGGCTATAGACGTCAAAAATTCATTTCACATTTTTTCCACTTTAGTTAACAAGAGTATAAAAACCTAGATTTTTTTATTGTACATTTAGAACAGATATAAAATGTGTGATTAATCGTGAGTTAACTATTGAAGTCAATTATCGCCTGATGCCCCTAATTAAAAAAAAAAAAAAAAAAAAAGATTATTAAAAACGAGGGGCCTCTGGCAATTATTTTTTAAAATTGTAATTAATCTGTTCTAAATGTACAATAAAAAAATCAAGGTTTTCACACTCTTGTTAACAAAAGTGGAAAAAATGTGAAACTAATAGAAATAGTTCAAATGGATTTTTGACGTCTATTGCCGTCAATGGCAGTGAATAAGTTAAAAATACTAACAAAATAATGCTGTTTAATAACTGCCACAGATGTGTTTCGCAATAGTTAACTCACGATTAATGACACATTTTATATCTGTTCTAATAATACAATAAAAAAATATATAGGTTTTCATACTCTTGTTAACAAAAGTAGAAAAAATGTGAAACTAATACAAATAGTTCAAATGAATTTTTGACGTCTATAGCCGTCAATGGCAGTGAATGAGTTAATGTCGTTCACGTCTTCAAAACGGTTTCCCGTGATGATCCCCCCCCCCTGTCTGTTTGCAGTGCGGTTATCTGAATTACGAACAAAACAGTTCAAACTCACAGGTCATCAAAAGTTAACCAGTCTATTTAACCTGCTAAACCTCTCACTTCTGCCTATTATGCGGTTCTATTAAATAGGCTTAGCACCACACACCACTCTGCGGCAAGATTTAGAACGCTATCTTATCTTGTCCTAGCTGGGGATCTTAGTTGGCTTAAGATGGAGAAGAGAAGAGTGACAATGTTAAAGGACTTGAATAATACATTATCGTGTGTGAGCGTAGCGCACAGTTGAATGCGTAATGCTGAGGTGTGCCGAGCTGCTCAGTGGACTGGAGTTTCCCCGGAGCTCGACAGAACATCACAGCGTTAAAAAAACGCCGGCTGTTTGGATACGGTACTTATTTGTTTCGTACCATACAGTGGGGCTGTGATAGCTTGTTTTCAGCAAATGACAGACATTTAAATTTGCTAAAGCTCTATGGGATTAGATTGCATTACTCTGATTTTATCCAACTATACAATCCAAATCAACCCCCCCCGCCCCCCAAATGGTTTTTACACTCATTAATTTTACACTCACAAAAGGGGAAATCCAATCGAAGTGACTTCAAGCAGACACGCCTAATCATCTTTTCACAGTTAAGTAGCAACTGGGAAATCGTAATCTACCGGTACATACACTTCACGATTCAATTTGATTACTGATTATCGAAGCATCACAAATCAATGCTGATCATTTTCTTACAGTGTGACTACTTACTTATTATATTTCCATGATTAAAATAAATTACAGATAAATCTACTTCCATTATGTTGATTAAAAATCGGACACGCTAATAACCAATGTTTCACGTCAAAGCCAACGGGGGTGTTTCCCACCTAAAAAAAATAAATATAATAAATAAATAATAAAATAAATAAATATTTACATCCACTAACTACAACATGGACAGTAAAACACTAAATGAAACCCAGATTATCTCTAGTTCTGATTTGCCCTTTTTTTTTGTATCCGTCTTTATACAAATACAGATTTAGAATAGTGATCTGATTAACCAGGAGATTGACACCAATTGATCATCTGATGGCGTCTGTGGTGGTCAGAGACTCGTGATGTGTCTCAAGATAATCTTTGACTTTATGCCAAGCACATTAGCCCAGAGAAAATCCATCAATCCGTTTGCTCTTAATAGCGATGGGGCGGTTCCGCAAAAAAAAATTGGGGCGGCAGGATTTGGATGGCGGGTACTTGCGCTCGGCCATTGATGTTTCCATCCGTCAATCCATCCATCCATATAAACATTAAATAGAGACAAGCGCAGTTAACAGGAAAAAGTACAAAACTGATTTCTACCAAACTTGGTAGGCAGATGGCACATGATGCATAAATTGAGTCATTAGGACATCAATGAAAGGAAATAGTCTAACAAACAAATGGACAATATTGACCAGGGTGATTAAAAAAAAAAAAATAGCACCAGTGATGAAAACAATTGGGTATTTTTTTTTACAGGACACTAATAGTACGAACTTCCTGACTCTTGTCTTTCAGATGGCGACCAATCAACAAGCAACCAGCTAATCTGCAAAGCCTACTACTGCCTTCTACGATGTCCCACTCGCAGCGAGGCGCCCACGGCCGCGCCATGAGCTCCGAGGAGAGGAGCTCCGTGATGGTCAACAAGACCTCCACACCGGTGCACAAGAGCGCGTCGTCCTCTTCCTCGTCCCAGCGCGACAGCCGGCAGGTACGGTATCGTTAAAACGCAGACAAGCTTGCAAGTAGCTACAGACGGCAGTGACCACCAAAAAATAATGTTCGCTATCAAAGGCAAAGTTTCTCCAAACAGAATCTGGACTGGCACCAGGAGAGATTGGAGACGTAGAACTGCGTGTTGTCAGCGTAGCTGTGGAAATTCACTCCGTCCCTACTAATGACGTCGCCAAGATGGAGTGTTAGATTAGGCCTCTTAATGGTGAGATAGGTGACTTGAGCGAGGCCGTCCTGGCTTGGAGCGTTCCTATCCGTCTACACTCTGGCACACTTTTCTGGTTGAAACCAGTTAAGACCATCATTTTCACATGGGCTAGGCTAGGCTAAGCTAGGCCGTAATGGGTGGGCGGCCAAGGCAGTATAAGAGAAGATTGTAGAAACCATTTTGAACAGATAATGTCCGACTTCCACATCCAGCAGAAAAGGCTCCACATCTGTGTACTCCATCTTTCTGGCATCCAGTAAATAGTTCAACTGAGAATATGTAGTCTCCTGCTTGTTATTATTAGTACAGCGAGCATTAAAGATAAAAGACCCGGTGAAAGTTCCCCTCAGAACTTTACAAGAGCATACCAATGAAACAATAAAGGACCTCAAATTGAACCTTGAGGCACACCACGTTACTTCATAGACTTTCAAGGAGCATGTATCTAAACTTAAAATCGGGTCGACTCTCCTCAATGTCCATAACTCCCATTTGCCCCTGCAGAAATCAGAATGAAAGCGGAAGCTATGACATCACCACTTTCCCATCGGCACCAGGTTCTGAATATTTTATGAGGGACCGGTGCAGGCTTGGTGCTCTTGCGGTCATGTGGCAGACTGTGGCATGCTGGGTAGGAGCAAGGGGGGAAAGGGAGTTGGCTCGATGAGAGCCGCTCGACTTTTTCGTTTTCAATTCCATGACGAGTTACTACTTTCTTTTGTGCCGATTTGACATGCACAAAGGCTGCATTATACTCCTTAAAGGACGCGCTGACAATTCCAACAAAAGTGTTGCACGCCGTTCGTTTAACAGGATGTTTTGGCTCCCGTATCGCCCTTGCATGCTGAATTGCGTCGAAGTGTGCACGAGAAACTCATCGGGAGTGGGACGTTGCCCTGATATTTATAGTGCTTACTCAGCCTAACATGTCCAGAAGGAGCGCTCGTCCTTGCTCGGTGGGCGTCGCTGTCATAGTTAGGTTCATTGCAAGGGCGTAAAAATTGGTACAATGCTCTTTTTGCAAATTGTGAATGAAAAGACGGATTTGTACCAAAATGCTGGAAGTTCCTGCATTTGGTTTCGCTCTTGCTCTTCCACTTGTGGCCAAGTGAAAGAAAGGGGGGGAGGGGACCAATCTATTTACACGCTCTTCTCTTGCTCATTCAGGTTTAAGTTATTCTGCAGCGAGATCAATAAACGCAAAGCAGGGGGTGCGGGAAATCAAATCGGCGTCGTACATTTACGCGGCGAGGGTTCAAAGAGCAGGAGCGCTCTTAGCGCGGACAGTAAAGCAAAAGAAGGGAGCGACTTCCTTGCCTGATTTGGAAGCAGTCTAAACCCGTATTGTGACCGCAAAGCCACAGAGCAGACCTCTTTGGTATGCCCACTCGTGCATCCATCGCATGACCTTTAATCATCCCGCCCACGTCCGGGGAGGGGGGGGGGGGGGGGGGGTTCTTTCCTGGACTTCCAACCAGAAAAATTGCGTCACAAAAGATACATTTCAAAAGAATAAGAGATAAAAGTTGTGCTAAGACCACTCATGACTACTTCACCTTGAATCTTGATGTACTTTTTTTTTTTTTTTGCTAATTAAGTTGTGCGTCCCCAATAGCTCAAGGCCACCGACGCGAGGGCGTTCGCATGAGACACGCGACCTCATTATCAAACTGATCTGATCAGATGGTCTTTTGATTAAACAAGCTGTAGTCAAGCAGGCGTCCTCAGATATACACGCCGAAGGTCACATCCAGCAAATAGTCACAGTCAGATTTTCCGAACCTCGTCTCTGGCCGGCGGGGTCGTACCTGTCCCCGCCTGACCTTGCATTGTCTTTGCTCTAGAGACGCGGCTTTGATTTACAGACCCACTAAAGTCAAGAAGAGCATAGTTGGGAGGAAGCTAATGGAGGGGAAATACTCAGAGCGCATGAGGGATGTGATGGGAGGAAGGGGGGGCGGGGGGGCACAAACATTACGCAAGAGAGACGAATGAAGGGTTTCCTCCATTAGACCGCGGGCTTGAGCGTCCTCCTGTTTTGCCTAACATGTATGTCTCTCTCGTCTCGTCTCCTTCCGGATGGAACGAGCAGATCAGCTCTGACACTGCATCGTTTTGTTGTACTTCAGGAGGCAGACAGCTGGGAAATCATCGAGGGGCTGAAAATCGGTCAGAGCAACGTCCAGAGGCCAGATAAACACGAAGGGTTTATGCTGAAGAAGCGGAAATGGCCTCTGAAAGGCTGGCACAAGGTGCGCCCCCCCTCATTGGCGGATTTTTGTTCTTAGAAAAAAAACGGTTTCAAGCCGCTCGCTGGTGGAAAGTCTGCAGTTGGAATAATTGCTGCTTCACACAGAGGTTGCTCTTCACTACCCATTCAGCTGTTAGTTTCTTTTTATACAAGGCCAAATAAGTCCCTAGACATCACACCAGCACACATTGCACCATTTTGAAAGCAACACATTTCAATTGAAGCGAGCTACAAACACAGGATTGCTCACTAGGGAGCTACAGTCAGGTTTTGCCCCATTGTTTTTTTTTTATTAACTAACACAGGGTTGTTGTTTTCCTCTGCAGCGATTTTTTGTTTTGGACAACGGTATCCTGAAGTACTCCAAGTCCCCCATTGATGTAAGTAACCCTGACTCAAACCCCCCCTCCGGGGCACAAGCTGGACCGCCTGGCAACGATGATTCAGCTGGAATGTTTGCAGCAAGAGTTTGATTGGTTTTAACTTTGTATGTTACAGAAACCAAAACGGACGCGTACTAGTAAACTGTAGCGATGAATCAGTCATGAAGACTATAAATGTAAAAGTGTTTTTTTTTGTAGTATTAAAAACTACTGAAGTGTAGAAAACAAAACCGTTTTGATGTGTTGAGAGGTAGCGTGATGTATCAGACTTTTATTTTATTTTATAGCATACAGATAACATTGGGAAATTCTGTTGAGTTAGATTTTTTATGCAGATTAAAACTAAAAAAAATTATATTTATTCATATTTTTATATTTACAATTTTCCACCTGGTTTCTCAGGAATAGCAATAATGTTCCCGGGTCAGTTAGACCCAGGGGTTTAAAATGTAAAAAATAAATTTAAAAAATCACAATATATATTTTTAACAAATGTCACCATGAAGTACTACTATTTGTAGTTCTTTAACTTTGAATTGGGTCAGTTTGACCCTGGCTTTATTGATGTTCCCAAAGCACCCTGATAATGAATTATAGCGCATGATGATGAACCATTTTGTCTGTTGATGAAATATTGCAAAAACGACTAACATGTACTTTTTAATTTTACCCTGGCTATTTTCGATGTTCCAAAAGCATTCACATAAATGTAAGTAACCATTTTGATTGAAAATATGTCAAAATGAACCATTTTAATTGGTGAGAAGTATCAGTAAAAAAATATATATATATATATTAATTTGTATATTTAACTGATGAGATGTTTCATACTAATATTTATACTTTTTCACTTTAAAATGGGTCAATTTGGCCCTGAATGCGTAATATTCTAAAACAACCCAATAAACATTTTTTTATAGCTTATTAGAAAACTATTTTCGTTGCACATACATCAATTTCTTAGTCTGTTGATGTGAAGTCTCATAGTAAAAACAAAACAAAACGTCGTTGTAAGGGTGTGAATTGCCTAGTACCTGGCGATTCGATTCGTATCACGATTCATAGGTCACGATTCGATTCCGATTAATCCCGATACAAATCGATTATTGCGATTTTTGGGGGGTAACTCAAATTTAGAAAATACAAATCAGTAAACTTGTACATGTAAACTGTAAGATTTGTATGATGTATTTATTTATCTGAAAATTCAGGCTTATAACTGAGCCACTGCATTTAACAAACAGGTTGCAGTCTGAAATAAAATATTACGGCTTAATGCTCCATTAGTATAACATTCTTCCATGCTTAATGTGTGAATCCTAACCCTAAGTAAGACGTTTTGTTGAATGTTCCCATAAAAAAAATTTGATGTTTAAAAATCGATTCGGCCGCATATCGAATCGATTCGAGAATTGCGGGGTGTAATATCGCGATATATTGCCGAATCGATTTTTTCTAACACCCCTACTTTGTTGGGTTAATTTTACCCGGCATATGCAAATAGTTTTGAAAGCTGTGAAAAACTCACATGTTCTTTAACTTGAAAGTGAATCATTTTGACACACAACATAACAGGAGGGTTAAAAAAAAACCTGCTGTAACTCAAAATCTTGACGTGATAAGAGAAAACCTGAGATCGGTTTTGGATTCTAAAACATCTGTCAGACCCAACTCAATACAAATTGTGTTGCCCAGTAAGAAAGGAATAAAGTAAGGCACAAAATGAACTTGTTAACCTTAATCAACATGTGTCTCAGATCCAGAAAGGCAAACTGCACGGCAGCATCGACGTCGGCCTCTCTGTGATGTCCATCAAAAAGAAGGCTCGTCGTATCGACCTGGACACGGAGGAGCATATCTATCACCTCAAGGTACCGCCAACCGTCAATATCGTCATCTCGGTATTGACAATACCCGCCCGAGACCAGATGAACGTTCGTTTCACTTCTTAGGTCAAATCCCAAGACATCTTCGACGCCTGGGTGTCCAAGCTGCGACATCACCGCCTTTACCGGCAGAACGAGATCGTCCGATCTCCGCGGGACGCCTCCATGCGGATGTTCCCTTCGTCTGCGGCCGCAGAGTCCCCGCAAGCTGCTTCGAGTGTCGGACATGACGGCAAGGTATGCGTCGCTTGTGACGCAAACTGTAGGCAGAAAGTTAAAAGGTCATTGTGGTCTCTGCACAGTGATCAGTTCACCGACTAATGGCGGCGTACGCGTGGTCGAATGAGTGTCTATTGCCGTAATGGCTACTCGACAGGCAAAATGAATCTGAGCATTAGGATGAAGGAATCGTTTTTCTGTCTGGAGTCCAGACACTTTGTGTCCCACTTCCGTTATCAATGAAAGCAGTCGACACTGGAGAGTATTTCCAGCGAAGGTGCCAGCATGTTAGACTAGACTGTCTAAAGCGGGGGTGTCCAAACTTTTTCCTCCGCATAGAGAAAAATCGAAGGATGCAAGGGTCACTTTGTTTTTGTTTTTGTTGTATTATTTATTTTTTTATCAAGTAGGTCAAAATTGCGTATTGTTTACGTATTAGTGATTGTTTGTTTTTAAACTTCTACCGTAACAGATTTCTTTATATCAGCTGAATTCCACATTCTTGACCAAAACAGGAGCAATCTGCAGTTACGTTACATTTATGTAATTTGTAAGTGAATTTGCTTCTTTGGGATATTTAGAAATGCTCTACAGTAAATAATTTTTTTTTTTTTGTGCCAAATGTCATTTTTAGTATATCCCACGGGCCGCTGAACTCATTCACTGCCATTGACAGCTATAGACGTCAAAAATTAATTCAAACTATTTCTATTAGTTTCAAATTCTTTTCCACTTTTGTTAACAAGAGTACGAAAACCTAGAAAAAAAAAGATTGTACATTTAGAACAGATAAACAATTTGTGATTAATCGTGAGTTAACTATTGAAGTCATGCGATTATTTACGATTCAAAATTGTAATCGTCTGACCCCCCTAATTTTTTAATAATGTTTTATTTTTATTTTTTAAATTGGGGGCATCAGGCGATTATTTTTTTTAATTGTCATTAATCACATGACTTCACTAGTTAACTTAAGATTAATCACACATTTTATATCTGCTATAAATGTACAAAAATAATTCTAGGTTTTCATACTCTTGTTAACAAAAGTGGAAAAAAAAATTAAACTAATAGAAATAGTTTGAATTAATTTTTGACGTCTATAGCCGTCAATGGCAGTGAATGAGTTAAAAATGGACCGGCGGGCCATAGCTTGGAGACCCTGGTCTAAAGCATAACATCCCATAATTGCAATCAAGCAAAAAGAAGCTCTTGAAGCGTAAGAACTCCATGACTTCCTGCTGCCTTCCATAATGACATATTTCCCATCCCTTCAAACATTGCTCAATTAGTCTGCAAGTTTTTCTTCCAGTTGCACCTCGTTTCGAAACTAAACAATTACTAATGGAATAGGATGTTTTTTTTTTTTTTTGTTCTGTCTGACCCTTCGTGGTTCTGTATTTGTGAAGCGTTAAAAAAAAAAAACTCCACCTTTGGCACCATCTTAGGGTTTTGGCAGCCATGTTGAAGTTAAGAGGATGAGCTTCGTTTAGTCAGAGAAATGTTACTTTCTATTTCGGGGTTATTTTATATTCCTATTTATAATCTCCTTCAAAGCACACTAAACCCAGCGGGTTGCCATGGCAATCGCCGGTCCCCACCAACAGCAGCTTGCCCGTCTCCTACAGCAACGGTCAGAGCAAAGTGGCGGCGTGGCTGCGGGAATCCGAGGAGATGGACAGATGCGCGGAAGGTGCGTTCTGGCGTCCCCCCCCCCCCCCCCCCCCGTTCGAGACGGAACTCTCTTCGTAACGTGTGTCCAGCTGTTTATCCCCGATGACTTAATCAGCATCTTTCAAATCATGAAATCATTTCAGATCTCGCGCGATGCCAGTCCAACCTGACTGAGCTGAGTGGCCTCTTGCAGAGTCTGGAGATTCTACAAAGGACTCAGTCGGCACCCAACTTTGCAGATATGCAGGTTGGACAAACACAAATACGACTTAGGAGTCTTGTGTGACTTTTTTTTTTTGGGGGGGGGATACACTGTATAGTAGCTGGTCTTTGTTTTTACCTGACAAACAACACGAAATATGCATTGAGGAGCTAAGAAGCCTCTTCGGGTGATTCAGGATCCAATCATGTTTTTCCACACCATCAACTGCTTAAGCGCCATTTTGTTTGCGACTCATTTGTTGGAATGCTGTCTTGATTTCTAACGTCACAACAGTTCATTTATGCCGGCTCGCTCCCGCGCGACTGTTGTCGTATTAACCACCCTATCGCATGCTGTGATCCGTATTTGCCACATAGAACGCTTGTGTAGAATTGTCAAAGAAAGAAAAGCGCATGAACAGAAGATGGAGGACAAAAAGTGTCGGCAAAGATGCTAAATTCCAGCTTCAGGTACCTTTTTTTGGTTGTTGTCTTTTTTGCTCTTATTTGCTCTTATTTTGAAAAAAAAAAAAAAAACCTTTGCTTTCAAGCACTTTACCCGCACCCTCTCAACACACGCTTTATAAACGCATTTTGACTGAATTCCTCTCATAATATGCATTCGGCTTCACGGTTGATTAACCCCCGCATCATCTCTCTTTAGGTCCCGCTGTCGTCCAGCATGTCGCCCGTCCGCCTCCACTCGTCCAACCCGAACCTTTGCGCCGAGATGGGAGACTTTCAAGCGCCCGCCTCCCGGCTGACAGACAGCGTCGAGTGTACGAGTGACTACATTAAACTGCAGGAGGAATTCTGCACCATTGCCCAAAAAGGTAAGCATGCAAACAAAAAACGACTGAAAAGAGTGAACGCGCCTCAGGGTTTATGATTTGAAAGGATTTTGTCACGGTGTGGATGAAGCCGACTTAAGTTAAGTCTTGATCAAAATAAGTTTATACAGTCTAAAAATGGCATGGCCAAAACTCAAGGTAATGAATGCCTGGGCCAAACTCATCCATCTTAGAGTAGGTTAATGCACGGTCACCTTGGCAACAAGGATAAAAGATTATGCTGAACAGTATGACTGAGTCAATATCGCTATAAATAGCCTCATTTAGTCATCATAAAAATGGAACGGAATCGTGAAAAGCTTAGGTCATGTTTTAAATGGCCAAACATTTGCAAGTATACCAGCACAATGAGAAGTCTACTAAAATGTGTTTTCTTCATTTCACTGGAAGTGCATGATTTTAGCATGTCACGCACACACTCTACTAACAAGTGTGGGCAATTAATTAGGGGTGTACCCCCAAAAAATCGATTCTCATTTAGTACGATTTGGGATCGATTTTAAATGCCCCAAAATCGATTTTATTTAAATTAACTTGCCTTTGTCTGTGTGTGCCTTTGTTTGGGGCCGCTGTTCATGTTGTACCCGGTTTGGCCACTGAGGGGCAGTGTGGTTCCACGCGGTCTCATACACTGTTAAGTTGTAGCCACATTAGAGAGTAGAAGGAAAAAGTCACGATCAAGTTATTCCAATAAATAAATTCGGGGCGTCAGGCGACTACAATTTTTAATCGTAGTTAATCGCATGACTTTACTAGTTAACTCACGATTAATCACAGCTTTGATATCTGTTCTAATACAATAAAAAAAAAAATCTTGGTTTTTATATACTCTTATTAACAAAAGTAGATATAGTTCAAATGAATTTTTTACGTCTATAGCCGTCAATGGCAGTGAATGAAAAACAAAACATCAACTAAAAATGTCCGCCCTGTCGGCAAGTTCATATATTTTGCAGTTAAATGATAAAAAATAAAAAAAAGTGAGAAAGCACGACCTACATGCAACGTGAAGCTCAACGGAGCGTCCCAATCAAATACATCAAATTCGACCTTATTTACCACACAAAACAATATTTGCACATGTCTCATATGCGCGGGGTGGCTTAAAAAAGCATGCGTGTGTTCTTCTTTAGGCAAGCGTTTGGAAAATGAGGCATGTCACATGTGCGATGCCGTGCGGCTGCAGTTGACTGCCAGCACGGGCTCGGAGGCATTGCTCCGTTATATAATGTGGTCGTCCCTCCCCGTCGTCCCTTCTGCCCGCTCACAAGGCAATTTTACATCCCGTCGCACCCGCGCGCTACTAAAATGTCTCGGAGATTTGCGTTTCAAACATTTCGAACATTATATTAGTTCTCATTCTTACTCTTATGTCATATGTTTTAAGAATGGTGCATTGCATTTACGCACCGAGCTTGAGCAGCTGACGCTAAAAATAAATAAAAACATAAAAACATATAAAAAAAAAAAATAAAAAATTATAATTTAAAAAAAAAATAAATAAAATGATTTAAAAAAATAAAAAATTAAAAAAATCATGCTGCATGATTAATGATTGTCATTTTTTGCGTCATTCTGTCTGTGCGCAGTCCACACTCTGCTCAAGTCGGCCTTCAACACAGTAGCCATAGAGAAAGAAAAGATCAAGCAGATTCTGTCCGACCAGGACCAGTCCGACCAATCAGCCCAGATCAACTCCCTCAGGAAGTCCCTGTCACAGGTAACGAGCCTGTCCTCCACCTTACCCTCTGTCAGATACTTCTGCTGGCTATTATGCCACTGGTTACCAAGAAATCAGCGGGAAAAAAGTGCTGACTACATACAAACTACAACTATACCGACTCTACAATTTTCTGAAATGTTGTACAATATTCCGGAAAAAGTCACCGCGCTCACAGCATAAACGATGTGCGGGATCATTAAGGTCCAATCATCTTATCTTCAAAGAATTGATGAGGAAAAGAAATGTGCCGTGGACTTCATTAACGTTGCTCCTCGGGCTGTCTTTTCTGCCCCGGTGACTTTTTACTGTAATTGGACTGCTCCCTCGTTTGCTTGCTTCTGCTCTCTTCATAGTGAAAAAGCTCATGTGACAACGTTGTGTAGAAAATGATAGTCTGCCTAATGATAGTCTATGTGGCAAAACTTAATTTGTTTGGAGTTTAGATGTTTCTGGGGTTGGTGAAAGATTCTGGTTGGTAACCCGGTGGGTAGTAGGTGATGTCTTTCTTTTTCTTTGATCCTTCCTCGGGTCTCCTGACAAACTCCACGATTCGAGCTGCATTCTCAAGTATTCGGTTGAGGTGAACGGTATGGGATTTTTAATAGGTTTTAGGTGAACTAATGAGTACACACTCACATACTCACGCACATCCAAAAAGAAAGAAAAAGAGAAAAAAAGAGAGAGAGAGCAATGAAGATTACAGAATGAACAATACTGAGCTTTCTCTAGAAAACAAAAAAAAATAAAAATATATATATAGTAAAACTTGAATGGTCACAAATCAATATGCTTCTCTGTTTGCATTTGAAGCTGTGAAATGTTTGCCGTCGCACTCTGGCAGCTCAACATAAATTGGCCGGCGAAGGCTGATTTATAACAATAACATACGCTGGCGAATCAAAACGGTAATCACTGTAATGTAATTTCCTTTTGATTGGGCCTCAGAGGTTTTATGCACCGCTGGTAGAGATGTAGTAAATGTAGTGCTCATAAATTAGTATAACCGAGCAGAATTGGTCAGATTCTACAAAGAAAACATAAGTACGCTCTTTTGTGGCAATGGCGAGAGAATGAATGGGTTTTTTCTTGCGACTCAACTGTGCAGCCCTTTTTTTTCTTTTTTTTTCAAGTGTCTCCTTATTGTGGTTTTCTTTCATTTTTCATGAACAATCTTCAAGGCGGTTGAAACGGAAATCTAAGAACCAATAACCTTTCCTTTCTCACAGGTCCTTTGGTGGTTCTTTAGATTTTTGCCATGGCTCAGTATCCATCTATCTTGTAACAACAATAACTTTCCCGCGTTGTCAGCCATTATTATAATAAAATAAAAAAGCCAATATTTCACAAGTTCTTCCAGGGTATGTACTAGGGGTGTGCCCAAAAAATCGATTCTCTTAAAAATCGCGATTCTCATTTAGCACGATTCAGAATCGTTTTTAAATGCCCCAAAATTGATTTTATTGAAATTATTTTATACTATCTTGCCTTTGTCTGTGTGTGCCTTTATTGGGAGCGCTGTTCATGTTGAACTCAATTTGGCCACTTAGGGGCAGTGTGGTTCCATGCGGTCTGATACACTGTTATGTTGTAGCCACATTAGAGAGTAGAAGGAAACAGTCACGATCCAATTATTCCAATAAAAGTTGTTTTTTTGCAGCGTGGAGCCGTTCTTTTGAGTGATAAAAGTGCCGCGAGTAGCGCGCTAATTAGCATTAGCGAGTCAGACTGGAGGAGATCATTACGATTCCTTGCACATCTATAGATTGAAGCATAAATCATTGTCAATCAAATCATTTTGAATCATAAATCGTTCTTAATCGAAAATCGATTCTGACTCGAATCGCAGGCCCAAAAATCGGAATCGAATCGTGAGACATTCAAAGATTCCCACCCCTAGTATGTACACCTCTAAGCACAACTGTATGCCAATAACAATTATACTTTGGGCTTAATTTGCCGTTTTGGTCATTTCCTTTTTGCCCAAGGCCGTGTCCCAAAACGCAGAACTCCGAACCCGACTGAGCCGCATCCACTCAGAGTCCGTCCTGTCACAGCAAGTCGTCAGCGTGAATATCATTTCCACCCCTGATGAGGTACGTGACTGTGTTCATTATGGCACCGACGGTGCTAATTTAAAGCCCCCATATTGATAAAACAACAGGAATGCTCGGTGGTTGTGTTATTGGTTTCCTGCCTTATTGATCGATGGCCTTACAGACTGATGGTTTCTTCAGTCGAGGCCCGGTTCCGTTTGAAGGGATCGTTATTCAATGCGGACGCTGGCGTAAATGTTATGAGAGAATGACTAATTAGGAATAAATGGAAGCTTGCCCAAAAAAACAACAACCCCAATGTCACGCGCTTGTCATACGTGTCTAATTAACGCAGGTTGTCGAGCAGATGGGGATCCCGCTGACTCAGCAGGCCTCTAACGAGAGCCGACTCTCCATGTCGGAGTCCGTCTCCGAGTTCTTCGACGCCCAGGAAGTGCTGCTATCGGCCAGCTCGTCGGAGAACGAGGTAAATTGGAGGGCCGTGATGTCGGCCCTGGGTCAGTTAGCAATTAATGAGAGCGGCCTGCGAGGTTAAAATAGCCCATTTAGCGGTAACTCAATCGTAGTCAGGCACTTGGAAGGGCTCTTGTTAATTGGGGCGGATGCCTCGCACCTCGTTTAGCTTCCATTTGGGCTTTCATTTCGTTTTATATTTCATTAGAACAAAGCTTGAAAGCATCCTCTCTCTGCCTGCTAACTCGCCGTAGCCTCTTGAGGGGCCGTAAAAAAGAGAGAGTTGCTCTCCAGGCATGCATTGAGCCATGTGAAGGATCGCTCCCGGAGGACATTTGTCACGCCGTGGCATGAAGACAGACCCGAAGCATCAGGAGACCGCCACGCGGGCTAATACAGATGTGCTGGCATGAAAAACGTGCTGCAGTGCCTCTACCGCGTGGAAGCAGCCAAACCTGCCTACAGTTTGAGTCTGACTATTCTACACCCCCCCCCTCCCCCCTCCCCGTACCTGTTCTCCTTAACAGGGCTCAGACGATGAGTCATACGTCAGTGACGTGAGCGATAACATCTCCGAGGACAACGCCAGCGTGACCGACAACGTCTCCAGACAAAGTAGGTCCAAATCATTCTGAACCGTCGCTAGCTTCGATGAAGCATTTTCCAGTTTTGTGTCAGAAATAGAATGCAAATGGAGGCTCCTCGGGCGCTGGCAAGGCGCATTTATCATTGTGGTTGAAGCCACTGACTTGACTCGGCTGCTCCGTGCCAAGATCTTTTCTTAGGCTTTATGAGCCGCCTGTGCGGGGAGGGACGGGATCTCCCCTCCTTCCTCCCCCGTCACATCCCACACCTCTTTAGTTATACAGTCTCTCATCAAAGGGAACTCCTCGGTTAGTGTCATCTAGGAAACAAATCTAGCTTTGATTTCAAGGTCAAGTAGAGCGAGGCAGAGGTAGGCTTTAAAGTCAACAAAACAACACTCGGCAATGCTGATGAGCGAGCCGAGCCAAAAATCTGCAGTACAACAAAACTGAAATCTTCATATGATGTGAGATTTTGACACTCGCAGACAGGTGCATAGTGATAATAATGATAATAATGTCATTTAAGTCGTTCAATTATCATTCACTGCCATTGACGGCTATAGACGTCAAAAATTAATTTGAACTATTTCTATGAGTTGAACATTTTCCCCACTTTTGTTAACAAGAGTATTTGTGATTAATTGTGAGTTAACTAGTCATGCAATTAATTACGATTAAAAATGGTAATCGCCTGACGGCCCTCATATTTAATAATCTTTTCTTAAAAAAAAAAAAAATTGAACATTTGAAAAAAATAATTACAATTATTTATTTATTTATAAAAAAATATATATTAGAAATTAGGGGTGTCAGGTGAATAAATTTTTTCTTTCATAATTAATCGCGTGATTTTACTAGTTAACTCACGATTAATCACACATTTTATATCTGTTCTAAATGTACAAAAAATAATAATTCTAGGTTTTCATACTCTTGTTAACAAAAGTGGAAAAAATATTAAACTAATAGAAAAAGTTCAAATGAATTTATGAGAGTCAACGGCAGTGAAGGAGTTAAAAAGTGTTCTTTAAACACAAGAAAAGACTTTCCAGAAGGCCAACGGGCTCTTTGCACAAATCCACTACTTCCTGCACTCAATAGCACTCCTTCATTTCCTGTCTCATGAGTGGACAAGCTGATTAATTCAGGTGTGCCTGACCTCAGTAACCACGACGACAATGCCGAGAAGCTCCAACCATAATATACCGAGATTCACTTCTGCATCTGAACAAACGATTTTTCATGTTAACTCATTCACTGCCATAAATTCATTAAAAAAAAGATTATTAAAAATTAGGGGCGACAGACGATTAACATTTTTAATTGTAATTAATCGCATGATTTCATTAGTTAACTCACGACTAATCACAAATTCTATATCTGTTCTAAATGTACAATAAAAAAAAAGATAGGTTTTCATACTCTTGTTCACAAAAGTGGATTTGTTTTTTTTTTAACTTATAGAAATAGTTCAAATGAATTTTTGACGTCTATAGCCGTCAATGGCAGTGAACGAGTTAAATGTAAATGCTATCTGGATCAGACCATGAAACGTTGTTTTCTGATGCCGCATACTCAGAGATAGACCAATTATGTTTTTTTCAGGGCCGATACCAATTATGAGTAGTCAAAGAGGCCGATAACCGATATTTGGAGCCGATATTCATTTTCATTAAAAGGGGAAAATTTGGAAAAATACAAATTCCAACTCCTAACTTTGTTGAAATGTCTTATATGTGTATACATTTTTTTTTTTCAAATTATTCTTCACAATAGACTTCCGGTCTTAGATCATCCTAGCCAGTACGTACCACATAAAAAAAATAAAAAAAACCTTACGGAGTGTTTTCTCTTCTCAGTGGCCAACGGAGACTTTGCCGGCTGCGCCTTCCGTAACGGGCGGCGCATCTGCCTGCCGGCGCGCAGTCCCGACACCGGCAACATCAACCTGTGGAACATCTTGCGAAACAACATCGGCAAGGACCTGTCCAAAGTGTCCATGCCGGTGGAGCTCAACGAGCCTCTCAACACGCTGCAGCGCATGTGTGAAGAGCTGGAGTACAGCGAGCTGCTGGACAAGGCTGCCGAGACGGAGGATCCCTTCGAACGCATGGTAGGCCGCTCAAAATAACACCGGGGGAAAAAAACATTCTTAAAGTATCATTATAAAGACACACTTTCAAATTTAGTAGTCAAAAAAACTTGACTTTATTGTAAGGCCATATCTCAATAACCATTACCCACATCCAGAGCCGGGTTTGAACCCGTGGGTCGACGGTGCGAGCCGCCGTACCACCGTTGCCCCCTGCTAGGCGACGGGATGCTCCGATGCTTCATATCTTATTTATAAAGAATGTTGGTCCCTTCAGGTTGATGTTAACGGCGGTGTTGTTTTCAACTTGCGGCAGGTTTTGGTTGCCGCCTTCGCCGTCTCGGGCTACTCGTCCACGTACTACCGAGCAGGAAGCAAGCCATTCAACCCGCTCCTCGGAGAGACGTACGAATGTATAAGAGAAGACAAGGGATTCTGTTTTTTCTCAGAACAGGTACAGTCGCGCTCACGCGAAGTTTATTATGACGTTACGAACAGCGGTGCCTTGAGATACAAGCAACCCGATTTATGAACGCTTGTTGGGGCCAATTTTGGGCTGTGACATGCGTGCAAAAAATCCTTAAAACGAATTTTGTAGAGTATCCTTCCATTCTCTCCCAATTAAAGTGTACTGTGAAACGAAACATCAACGACAATGTTATTGTGACTATTTAAATCAACCACACAACTTTGCATTAAAGCCCAGTAGCATAATGCTCGCACGTAATGGAAAACACCATAGACAAGCTAACAAAGTAGCATCTACATGACAACGTTGCAATGCTTAATGGAACGACTATTTAAAGACAAACGGTGAGACACCACAATTTATATTACTGCAGATTACCGATTCACTAACAGCAGCTGTGAAACAAATGTTTAGTGACGGCATGATTGTTATACTGCCCCCTTGTGGCCAGGTCGCACACACCAGAAGAAGCCACGACGAACGAATTGATGCTCACACAAGCTGTTTAGTTTTTTTACAGTGAGTTAATATTTTTATATTAACTTAATATTTTTATATTAACTCAATATTTTTTATAAAGAACAATATTACAAAAAAAAATTTTTTTTTAGCTGGAAAGGCTTAATGACATTTCCATTCATTTAAATGAGGAGAGATGATAAAATTTGACATCAGGTGACATACTTAAAATTTAATGTGAAATATGAATATTTAGTCAAACAAGATTGATTATAATTCCAATAACATCAAATAGATCGCTTTCGCAAAGCTTCATCCATATGCAAACCACCTGTGATATGGTATACCATCATTTTTTTTGGTGCCTGTTTTCTACAAGACAACAAATGAGTCTATAATTGCATTATTCACTCTAGGTGAGCCACCATCCTCCCATCTCTGCCTGCCACTGCGAGTCCAAGAACTTCACCTTCTGGCAAGGTAAGCCGCACCTCTTGATTCGTGAGGGATTCTGGATGGATGCAATAATGGAAGTAAAGTGGATTTAGATAATAGTTGTTGTTGTTGTTGTTGTTGTTGTCGTTAGTTTTGCCATTTTTCTTCCCACAGATGTGAGATGGAAAAACAAATTCTGGGGGAAATCAATGGAGATTTTGCCAGTCGGGACAGTGAGTCTCATGATTCCCAGGTAACCTCCGTAACCACATTCTCACTATTTGAGAATGAAATTTTCACTTGTAAACGGGACACAAAAATGGCATGTGGTCAAACACTGCAAATATCTCATGCACTGTTGTGGAAGTAATAAAACCCTCGCGGCGCAACTATTTTTACCTCTGAAGATAATTAATGCATGAGCAGTGAAAATGTGGAGCTATTGAACTAAATACACAACTCGATCAAACGCCTTCCATTTCCGCGTGTTCTTGCCGCACCAAACAGGACGCGCAAAAAAACTTTCTCGCAACGATCGTCGTCTTCCATTTTGCTTCCTTTCCGCCTGCAGATGTTTGTTGTTGACGTGTTCCCCCGCGTGTGCTCAGGTTTGGCGATCACTACGAATGGAACAAAGTCACCACGTGCGTCCACAACATCCTCAGCGGCCGGCGGTGGATCGAGCACTATGGCGAGATCACCATCCGCAACACAAAAAGCAGCGCCTGCCTCTGCAAACTCACCTTCATCAAGGTCACCGGAGGTTGGATTGCGGCTCGGACGCGCGTGGACCGCATGTGGTGATCGCGGACCGTTCTTCTTTTAGGGGAACTACTGGAGTTCTAACGTGAACGAGATCCAAGGATTTGTGATGGACCAAGAAGGGAAAGTGATCCACAGGCTTTTTGGAAAATGGCACGAGGGGCTTTATTGTGGCGTCCCGCCTTCTGCCAAATGCATCTGGAGGCCAGGTAGGCAGCTGGATCGTCACTTCAGATGTTGACAACGGGGATACAGAAAACCCACCGCTCACCTTTTGTGCTCGTTAAAACGTTATGGAAGAAAAAGGGAATTTTCCGACGCTGTGAAAGTACCCTGAATGCACCATTTTGTTTGCGTAGCATTAGCAACTAGCTAGTGTTTAACGTATGCTATTCTGCTGTCCCTAAGCGTCCTTTAAGCTGCTTAATGACACTTCAGTTGGAGTTAACTGTAAAACTAAACACACGAATACAAGACATGCTTTGTTTTTAAAACGTCGCTAGCCTAGCGTTAATGCTAAAAGCGAAGGGAGGGTCCCATTCAAATGCTAACCGGAAGTTAGCATCGACTTCGGGAGTGTTTTTCCTTCAAATAACGAATATTCACACACAAATGCTGTGGGAACACATACCCACAGGTAAGATAACGCTACACAAAGGCACAAATTCTTCCAAATATGTGAAAAACAAGTTATTTTAATAGAAATCAATCGCAACTTTCTTCTGTGCTCACTTTAATTTGGCAATTTGGCCCTCAAGAGGCCAAATTGCACGGGGACAGTCAGTATTTGTTCTTACAGTTTTTTTTAGTTGCTATTATTTTTAATTTATTCTACTTTTATTTTACTTTCTTATTGTTTTATTTTGTCATTGTCCTTTAAAATTATATTTAAAGTTAACATTTCAAGGATTCAGACTTTCTTTTCTCAAAATTCAAGGATGCAAACAACTTTTTGTTTTGCCTTGAGATGGCACAAAATACAATCCGCGAGGTCCCAAGTAAGCCCAGTAAATCCCAAGACTTGTGAAAATAACACAAGATAAAAATATACAGTGTAAAAAAAAAAATGTTAATGCGTTACAGCAGTTGTAAACAAGTAAGAATGGTTTTATTATTGACACATTCATCTATACAATAACCTGGGGGGATAATTTTATTTATTAAATATATATATTTTAAATAATCGATAATCAGTATTTTTTATGGCCTAAAAAATGCATATCTCTCGGAATAAAAGTACTACTTTGTGCCATAAACACATTTTTTGCCACCATCTTGTCTATAAGCATGTACAGTACAACTCGTGGCAGGGCTCCGTCCTCGTCCCACTGTCCATCTGATGTTGATCTTTTTTTCTGGCTAGGCTCCATGCCCACAGACTACGAACTGTACTACGGCTTCACCAGGTTTGCCACTGAACTCAACGAGCTTTGTCCCGAGCTGAAAGACGTCCTGCCGCGAACGGACGCACGGTTCAGGCCCGATCAAAGGTCACACGACCGCCGACAAACACAAATGCCACATAGCTGATTGCAACTTTTAGCAAACGTGCACCACTCTGCCTCACACCAGGCACCTAGAAGAGGGAAACTTGGAGATGGCCGCCTCCGAGAAGCAGCGAATCGAAGACCTGCAGAGGACCAGGAGGAAGTGGAATGAAGAAAATAATGTCAGGCAGGAGCCCTGCTTCTTCAAGTAAGACAATAACTACCGGGAGACTCTTTCAGGGTATCTTACGAAACCTCGCCTGTTCATTCTCATTCATCGTCACGTTCGTTTGCATAACAATTTAGTCCCTTTCCGACTGCGGCGTATTCGAGGCTCGATCACGTGCGTCACGATGACGTGGAAGTTAATGGCAAAGTGGAATCGACTGTCCTTGGCAATACGAGGAGGAAAGAAGTCCAAAACAAAACGAGAAACACGACCAAAAGCCACCACTTTCCCCCCATGCGGCTTCGACAAAGACGCAGCTTAGTGACACATTCTCAACTATCATCAAAATTGTGTTTATTACTGTTCAAGAATTTTGCAATTTTCACCTTTTTAAACCAAATCTGCATTAAATCATTCATCATCATCATGCCAAAATTTCTTCCAACTTACTCCCTTCACTTTTTTATTCTGCATACTAGCGATAGACTAATTATCGGCCAGGCCAATAATCGTTTTTTGAAAAATATCGGCATCTGCCTTTTTACAAATCTGAAAGCCGATAAAGCTGGTATCTCACTTAGCAGTGAATACTTGCGAACCTAGCAAATGTAGGGTTTTCATGAGGATTTTGTAGATGTTCACAGTTTTTACTTGTTGCAAAGAATTTTCAAACATATTCAGACAATGAATTCACTGTCTGCAAAGATCTTTTGAAACCTTTTGCAAACCCTGACGAAAACCCCAAAATAGCTACATTCGCATGCATTTGTCGCCCAGTGAGATACGGGGAACTTTTCATTTATGGATTTATTTAATTTCCCACTGTATAAAAATTATGATGACACTGGAAACTCTCTACATCTTTTGTTTAAAAAAAATGTTGAGATTTTGAATTTTTTTATTTACAGTAGAAAACTTTAGGGAACTATTTATTTACTTGGTTTTTAATTTAACTTAACGCATGCTGATGACCCGGGAAGCTCCCTGCAATTTTTGTTATAATTTTTTAAACAAAGCTGTCAATTATTTATAAGTAAAATATATATTTTTTTAAATATGTATTTTGTACTTTTACTGCAAATGAATATTGGCTTGAAATATCCGTTATCGGTCTCCGTGACTACTAATAATCAGTATCAGTATCGGTCTATCACTACTGCATACCGCTCTCAAATCCACTTCCTTGTCCTTCGCGCATATTCTTTTGCTCACCATCGAATTTCCCGGTACTCAACTGCAGTCTTTTTGTTGTTGCAGGAAAACGGTTGACGCCAATCACAGGGAACGATGGGTCTCCAACAACTTGTACTGGGAGCTGCGCAAAAACCCCGGCTTCATCAACATGGAACCTACAGTGAGCTTGTGGTAGCACACGGGGGACGGCCCCTCGCACCCGCTCTTCGCATTCGGCGTCTGACTGCGCACGTTGAGATGTGAGGAGAAACACAAAAACACGAACTTGGACGTGAGCCAGCCCTGCCGGGGGGGCTCTGCGGCGCGCCCCCATTGGAGGAAACCTCTGGAGGAGGGTCACCTTCATTGCGCTTGCGAAGGTACAAGCTATTCTAACGACTCCCGAGTCGGCCTTAAAACGCGGACGCCCATACTTAGCTACGACCACGTGCATGCTTAAGAGTGCTTTCACTGGCATCCGGCCATATTTAATACATCGTTAATGTTGTAGAAAAATAAGATATTTTTCTAAAAAATATCTGGGCAGATTTGATTTATTTTGGCCTTTTAATACGGTTTGTGATGGGGAACAAGTCGTCGAACCACGCAGCTGAGCGCACACGTACCATAACAGATATTGGTCAACGGTTCAATGTCTCGTTATTTTCAGCTTGTAGCCACACGCACACTCTCTGCCCTGCTGTGTCATGTTAAGCATCTGCATGGAAGCCGCTCCGTCCATATATAGTAATAAGCTTACTTTACTATATTGCAGGGAGATCCTCTAAACCAGGGGTGGGCAAATTGTGGCCTGCTGAGCATTTAAGCATTATGAAGACCCCTGTGATGTTAGCTGCAGTTGACTTTTTTTTATTTTTTTTTATATAAAGTAAAAATGTTTTAAGTTTGGTTAATTTATTGACAGATTAGAGATATTAATTTAGCATTTTTTTTTCAAACTCAGTTAACTAAAATGTATTCAGTCTTTTTTTTAGTCATTCAATAATTTATTAATTTATTGATTGTAGATAATAATATTGCCATTATTTTCCGCTAAAAATTATTAAAATATATTGTCTTTTTTTGTTGTTGAAAATATTAGTGGTGAATGATGATTGCCATTTTCATCCTGTAAAACCAAATAAATAAGTGGGTAAATATTTTATTGGATTGAATAGTTGGTTAGATTATAACTTAATTACTTGTAAATAATGCTGTTGGGAAATGAGGATGAATTATTTTATTACTAAAATAAAATACTTTACATACACATTTTAATGACCTGGCCCATCTGTCCATTTTAAAAACCAAGTTTGGCCCTTGAAAACCAGTTAACAACCCTCTCCCAATTCTGGATTTTTTTATTATTTTTTTAATGTTGAAAAATGTGCCCACCCCTGTTTTAAACCCACGCTGAAGCGGGACCGTCCATGGAGTTATGCCAAACACCAAAACGGTATACACGTTTTTCTAACGGAAAACACAAGCGGCTTCATTTATTTGACCTTAGCCCCAATTTTTGTTGTTGTTGTATGACTAACAACTTCTCAACACACTTACAAACATATTGAAACATACAGTTTGCTGAAAGGGGCTCTGGATCACAATCGAATTCATTCATTAAAACAAAAGACTTTAAAAAGGTCAATACGTGTACAGTACATCATGTGCAGGCAGCTACTTAGTTAACTCTTGAGACAGCAGCGCCATCTGCTGTCCATTCAAGGAAAATACCGCTCATCAACTTATATTTCCAAGCTGAATACTAAAACGGATTACAGCGACAACTGCTCTATTATTGGACATTTTTCAAACACTATCGCTGACATAAAACAAATCCAGAGTAAAACGACACTTTTGCTTATCATATCTCCTCTCACAACTAGTATTCCGTTTCACGTGCCGTGCCTTACCGCATTTAAGAATGACACACACTGCTGGTAACAAGTTCCACCTTTCACGCCCGTTTGCACCTGCTGTGATTATGAAGCCAAAAGGACAATCTGTGTCCTTGCCAAACATGTCCGACCGTAGATTTGCAAACACACACGCTGTAAACAAAGTTCTTCGCTATGCTACCATACAACGTGCCACCTGACGTAACTGTAAATACAGCACATCTGGGACACCTGAAAACGGGTCCATCCATTTATCCATTTTCTGTAGCGTTCGTCCTTTTTCGGGTCACAGGTGAGCTGGGGCCTTTCCCGGCTAACTTTGGGGCTGGCTGCCAACAAATGGCAAAAAAAAAAGAAAAAAAAATGCTTATTCATACTAAAACAAAAGTGAGTGTTGACTCCCTGCGGTGGTGTGTGCGTTGGAGACGGACGCTCCTACAAAAAATTTCGAAAGACAGAAAGACAAAAACAGCCCTCCCCCCCATCTATTCTTCCACCTGCATGTGTAGCCTGCCAATGATTGTTGCAGATGCCTTACAGAAAGGTTCTGTTGTCGTCGTGGGTCGGACCGCGTCCGCTCGGTTTCCTGATGGTACCTTCTTGAAAAAGTGCAATTGAAACTAAAGTACATATCTTTCCATTCAACACTGTACACTGCTGCTACATCGTGCTTGGACTAATAAAACCGGATCTTCAGTGTGTGGTTTATTCACCCAATTGGATCTCTTTGTGTAAACGTGTTGAAAACATAACAAAACAACCTCATATTGTTGACTTGAGGGAAAGTGCTTGTTTTGAGTCGTTTTATTTTCTGACTTGATACACATGGTTGCAAGTGGAGAAGGGTACGCGTCGAGTATTGATTTTGTAAAGTTCAACATACACAAGTTATGGAAACGTATATGAATCTTTGACAATTGCAGCGGAACCTTGATTTAACCGCACATTTTTGAGTTGTACCCGTGTTACATATCACAGACATACAGCACAGACGAGAGCGGGCTCACGTGCCAATGTTGGCAGGGGTGACCTTTCCCCATCAAAGGCAATGTATGGATATACGTGGCAGCCATGTTGGTAGGGGTAAGCTAACGGTTAGCTTAGCATCGCCGTTGAGTGTCATATAATATTTGAGTCGTATGTGTACACGTCTCTCCAACATGCTAAATGATGTTATGCAATCCAAGGCGTTACACAAACTTTTGCACTCCACCAACTTTTTCAGTTGGTCGCCGAACGCTGTTTACGCTCCTGCCCTAGTGGCTTGTTCTAACGACCTGTGCCGTATAATACAATGACAGACTAATTAACTGACTTATCTAACTTTCTTAGCGTCTTCAATTGGTAAATAAATACCATTTCGAGGTGGCGTTGTGTTGACGTTGGAGGTCGACAGTCGCGTGAGGGACGAGTCAAGCTGGGCCGCCTTGAGCCGCGGCGCCTTCCGCCCGTTGTGTGGGTCAATTTCAAAATACAAGTAACAAGGCAATTGCATTGACGTCAATGTCTTACTTGGAAGGCTTTTATTTTGAAGGGCAGCGCGTTCCGCGGATATATGACCCTAATCGCGGCGCTTGGTGCATACGGATCGCTTCAAATATGAGCCGCGTTGCACCGCTCATTTAAAACACGTACTCGCGCCGAGCGTCCGGATTAATTATTTACCAGCACAGGCTGTACAGTTGGCTGCAGTTATGGGAGAAAAAAAACCCACCAGCAAGGTACATTTGGATAAACTTTCAAAACTGATTCAAGATTTCCTATTTATTTACAATAATTTTGTACTGCATTGTATGTTTTTGGGCCATGATAAAAGGTACTTGAATTTGCACCCCCCCCAAACTCCTATAGTCCATTAAATCGAGGTTCCACTGAATTATAAACATAAAATAAACTATTAACATAGATAATGTCCATCCACAGTTGTTTTCCGTTTGTCTGTGTTCAAATGTACCTTCCAGTGCAGTTTGTGGGTTTTACTTGGTGGCGGCCATGATCTTGATGTACTGGAGGGCGCTGTGAGCGGCGGCGTTGTGCGCGTTGCTGCGGGAGATGCCCGTGCCGTGGCACACGGTGACGGGGGAGGTGGACAGCTCCACCAGGCACTGGTACTGCCCGTTAGCCGTCAACTCGTCTGCAAAGCACAGCCCCAGGTCCTCAGAACAGGCGGCGCGGTTGCCATGGAAACAAGCAGGTTTGTACCTTTCGCGTTTCTACTTCAGCGAAATGATTTCAAATGGTGAAGAAAAAATAAATAATATGCAAAACATGTCGGTTGTATGGAAGGCTTTATCATACCGATGCCCAAATAGGCGACGTCAAAGCTTTGCTCCTTGGACAGCTCGGCCATCAGCTGAATGTAGTCCGTGTTGGGGATGCTCAGCGGGTTCCTCCTCAGGAAGGAGATCTTCTCAGCCGACGAGTTCTTGAGATTCTCGAATCGCACCCTGGGTTTAGGCGTCTGTGAGACAGTCAAGGGGGGGGGGGGGGACCTCATGAGTAGCTACATTCGGCGTGAAGTTAGGCACGTGACGCGACGCGACGCACCCATGTGATTTCAGAGGAGCCTGACAGACTCTGAAGCTTGGCCACCATCTTCTCGGCAGCTGCCTTCTTTGCCGCTTTTTTGGAACTTGCGGAAGCTGCTCGATCAAAAGACGAGCAATGATGAACTACGATGAAGACGTGCGGTCACCTTGGCGTGATTTCACGTTAATCGACGCGCCCCTACCCGTTTCTGACAGGGACTCCATCGTGCAGGTGACGGTGAATTCTCGCCTGTGTGGCGGGCCGGTCTCCATTAGCATGATGTACTCGGGAAGGCGCCAGCCTCTCTGCAAGGACAGCTCCTACCGGGGAAGGAACATTGGAGGGAAAGTCATCTTAGCTTGATGCTAACAAACAATACAACACCAGTGATGGGCTAACAGTTAGCATCAATAGTTCCTGCCGCTATTTTTGAAACGTTATGAAGACACCTGCGGGTTGAAAGAGCGAAGTGAAGATAAAGAACAGAGTAAGTTACCTGCAGTGTGCCCACTGAGTTGGGGTTTGATTCTGCTGCGACACCGTTACTCTCGGACTTCACGGGGAAGCTCCTGCAGGAAGGACATCACCATCAATCGCCACTATACTTTTACTATTCGACAGGCACCCATTTTTTTATCTTATCATTTTCAAATAGTTCTAGACTACAAATCGAGTTTCAAAGTAAAAATAAATCAGTACTCACACTGCAGCCGTGTCCACCTGTAAGATGCGTAGTGCATCCTCAGCAGCGACGTGCTTCGCTGCCTTTTTACTGGGACCTTCACCTGGAAGACGCAACACAAAATTACATCACTGTCAAATATAAAGGGCGCGTTTTAAATGAACTAAGTACACACAAATGGCTACCTTTGCAGCAGACATCTCCGACGGTCACGCTGAACACGAAGCTCGGCTGGTGGGCCTCGCCTTCAGCTTTCTCCAGCACGTAGACGGGGATTTTGCCGTGTTTGGCGCCGTACTCATGCAGCATCTGGATTGGGGTCTTGCCGGCGGCGTTGGCCCTTGGGACTGCATCTTTACTTAGGCTGTGTGAGGTCACACAGAAGAGATGAAATGTCATCACTGGCACCTGGGATTTTAATTTCCTTATGCAGCCTTTTGTTGGTTATTACTTTTTAAATGGGAACATTGAATCCAAATGTTATTTTGATGGTAACGTTCCACTTCCATGTTGAATTCACATTTTAACGGTCTTCTCATAATGTCATGCTTAAGCCAAATTTGAGCTATCACGTCTACAAATTACTCTTAATTAAAAAATGTTAATGCTAATATCCCACTGTAATGCTAATTAAGGCTATTTTGTGACGTCATCGCAATAAAGAGGTCCTTCGTTTACGACACATCCCATTGTGTACGTAAATCACGTGACGCTACATTGTTGACAGTGTAACACACACTACTAGTAAAATCGTAATTACAATATTTATACAGTAACCACTTATAGGCCATAAATGTAAAACATGGAATTTGGGGGCTGGGTGTGGAAGTACGTCATCGTGGAACGCGAGCGTGCAGTGTTCGTAAACTCGAAATGCCGTCGTAATCTGAAGAGACCCTCATATCTGATGACTCTTCCGATTCTCAAGCTATGTCAGCCATTTTAGCTTTCACTTTACCCAAGCAGCGGCCCATTTGGTTGATAACAACTTTTCACGATATTGATACATGACATACAACAAGTAACCCTAAAGGTTTTCGTTAAATGACCCTTAAGAACTTGGTAAGAACGTTACCAGTAAAAAAATATATATATATATCATAATTTGACGTAAACTTTTCCCCTTATCATCAACAACGTCGTATCTCAACATATCAATATATTGACAATATGGGGGGACGATACGAACCTCGATTCAGCGGACGTGATGGCAGCCTGGTACATTTCCTGCGACATGCTTGCGCTTTTGTCGTCTTAACTTATTAGTTGAATATTTAGTGAATAACAATCAATATCTAATAACACATAGCTGGACATGTAAAAAGATTACTTAAATTAAAAGGAAACCCGGAATCGGGATGTTAAAAAGCCTTCCTTTTTTTGCACTGGCTGATGATAGGCGCTGCAATGTGGTAACAACATCCGGGTTAGTGGGGCCAAGGTACGTGACGTCACTGTACGTGATGCAAATTGTTAGCGCCCCCTGTTGGTTGGTTAAGTAAGTAGTAAACGGCATTTACGTACTCAAATACTTTTGGTGAAAGTACTACAAGTACTGATTAATATTCACGCGTACGTAAAAAATTAAAGTACACACTGAAACGTAATCAAGTACAAAAATAGTTTTGATAACTTGATTTATTAACTTCTATTGTTTCATACACGAAAAATAAATAAAAAGGCAAAGTAGATATTGCATTAGTAAGGTCTTTTTCATGCAGAATGCACCTTTTTCCTACTTTTGCTTCTATGTACTTATTTTGTAGTATTAACAGTATTTTTTCTTTGTATGGTTATATATATTTATTTTATTTTGTTTTGTCTTTACTGCATGATTTGATTTGTATTCCATGCACAGCTCTTATATGCAGCGATGCTTGTTTTAAAGTGCTTTGTAAATAAAGCTGAGTTGTTAATTTCCCAGCCTCACAGTATCATGTTTAACTGTTAAACGTGTATTTTTTTTTTGCATTTTTTTTTTTGTACTTAAATTCTGTATTGCAGACTGACCTGCCTTTTCTCAGAAACAAACAAAAGGTATTTCTTTCATGTTATTTACTGTACTTTTGGTTTAATAGAAACTTTATGTATAACGGACAAGTGGTATATGTTATTTGGTATCAACCATCCCTGAAATTTGATATTGGCTTTTTGCTATAAAACCTTTAATGATAGTATTTAGGTAATTGGTGTAAAAAAGTGTCAACAGCACTGATTTACAGAATTAAAAGGTCCCTCATATGAAGGTTGGTCAAGGAAGTTCAGGAGGAGGCTCTTCAGGAACGGGAAAGACAACATTCTTCCTGAGACGGGAGTCACATCGAGGCATCTGCTTCTTGAAGCCATCCGTCATCTGACTCACATCGTCGTGCACTTTGGTCAGGATATCCACCAGGTGACAATTCCTTGATTCCAAAACAAGTGCATCACTTAGATGATGAATTAATGAATGGCTACCAACAACTGTTTTTCAGAGTGCATCTTTAACGGCGTAGTCAAAGTGGCTTTTGCTACACATTATACATCGAAAGGTGCATCTCATTAAGAAATATAGTGCAGTGAGTGTAAAAAGCATTGTTTTCATGGCCTCACATACCTGGGTACCATTTTGATCAGGTTTTGGCACAAAGATTGAATAAACCAAGTGCCACGCTTCTTGTTTCTGAAAGAAACGTACGATGGGATGGACGCCACAGCCAGAAGATAGTCCGCGTCACACGGGATGGATATTTTCACAGGTGCAGAGTCGCAGGTCAAGTTGCCGTCTGCATGGCAGTCACTCGGCAAGGCAACGGGGATCTGTTTGGCAGAGCCCTGGCATGCCTGGATGAAAAACAATTTGGGTTTCCCCACTAAAGAGTAGCACCGCAGTCCGTTGAGCGGTTTCATGAGCTCCGTGATTTTGACGGTGCTGCCGTCTACGCCGTACACGCCATCCTCGAACCCGTGGCTGAGCACGCAGCACACCAGGCAGTCCATCTGACTGTGGTCGTTGCCGCTGAGCTCTTGTATTAATGAGAGGATCTGTTCCCTGTTGCAGTCATGCTGGATTTGAACCTTGAAGCCGAGCCATTTAAACACCTTCTCCAGACAACCTGAAGGAGCCAGCAATAAGATTTTCGACAAAAAAAACATTTAGTGCAGACATATTTTTAAATCCAGAACTATTACATATGTGCCATTGTTCAGCCAATGAAATTGTCCGTTTAATATCAGCAGGTCCCCAACAAATGAGCACTCGTGAATTACGAAACAAAACAAAAAAAGTATTTCAAGACATTAAACAGTGTTTAGGCATCCTACCTGCATCAACCATGGTGCCGTCCCGTTGCTCAAGGGACGATTTCTCTTTCTTGAAGTGAAAGTTGTTAACTATTAGGCAAATTCCACGCTTTTCTGAACTCATGGCGTAGGTTCCCACAGCCTACAGAGAGACGAAATGAAATGATGATGTGACAACATTTATGCTTTGTGCATGACCACACACCTCGCCACTTGTGTTTGTTGACGATTCTGTGCCCAAACAGGCTTGCTCAGGATCTCTTGTCACTGTGGGGAAGAGTACAAGATGGACGCTGCATAAGATTAACAAAAAAATTATTTAATACAGTGGAACCACCAAATCCTGCCTCTCAAGGAGGGCTGTAAGAATTGCAAAAACAATCTACAGTAATAAAAAAAAAAATATCCTCAATGTTGCGATTGCTTACTCTTTTTTTTTTTGGGCTGCTAGTTTAAGTCATTCACTCCGAGACATTTTCACTGAAGCAACCCCCTTCGCTCCAGGCTGTTTTACTGGAGTTTGACTGATTTCGCAAGGCCCACAGAATATTGTGTTCTATTGCCATAAAAACATGGAACCGACCAAAAGAAAGATTAGAGTCTCTTCTTACAGCAGGAAAAAAAGTATATTTCTATCTGTTTCCGTTTTGCAAAGTTTTATCATTATTCACAAATCTGTTTAAAACTGTGGGAAAATCTCTTATACTCTGCTACCACCTGCTGGCCGTTTTTGTGATAACTACCATTCTTCAAGCAGTTCAGAGGCTGCATCAAAGCCTTCTGTATGCTCTAGCATAAAAAAATATATACGTTTTTTTGAGCAAATGAGTTCATGTCGGATGGAAGATCTGTAAAACTTTTATGCCGAAACAGTTTTTTTTGTGCAACAGTGGAGTTTTCTTTACTGCCACTGGGGATTTTTTTCAAGGCCCTCTTATATATTTTAAAAGATGAACAAATGCATGAATTTCAGAGATTTCAAAAGGTACCGTCGCTCCGGAGTTTATGTCGCAGCAGTTAACATGTGCATCATGAAGACAAAACCTAGTATATTAATTAATATTAGTTAATTCATTATAGTATAAGTCACAGTTTTTAGGGACATTTATAATACAAAAACCATGACCAAGAACAGTAGAACTCGGACTCACATCCAAAATCCCCATTCCCCAATCACCCTGACGACAGCGAACGAGTTTCAGATTAATTAAAAACGTTTGCTTCTAACTGCTGCGGGCGCCAAATCTACCAGTTAAATACTTATATGGGCACGGGTGAAACACTCATACACACTAATGAAATGAGCATTTCATATTTGGGCGCATTTCATAATCACAGGGCTCAATATCGGAAGGTTCTCCACTGTATAGTATTCTGATCAAAAACGTTAATTCAGTAGCTGACCACAATAGATGTTCATAGTTACATTGTGCGTCGACGCAGCTACTTTCTTGAGTGGTCAATCCTCTCAGTCCACATGACAGGTCCTCGTGGTTATCTGGAAGACAGCCCGCACTCACAACCTCTAGAGAACACATTGGGAAATAAAAGTTCCAAAGTTAGATATCATTTCGTGTCATGCATTTGTGATTGTGACTCAAGCGTCATACACATCCAACCAAAACGTAGTTGTCATGACAACCTTGACACACTCTACCCTCAGCCGACGATGGCGCTTCTGTGGAAAAGCACATAGCACATATTTGATATTTTATATATTCAACTTGAAATGTATTAATAAGAGGGGAAGTCAACCCCCCCAAAAAATTCCTTTTTTTTTGACAAATATGTTCTATGCAGCCCCACTAGTCTGGTTAATATTGCGTTAAGCAGCAAAATCCAGCAGTTGTTATCAATAACAGAAGGCGGCCATTTTGCCACGTGCTCTCGACTAAAGATGACATCACATTTGCTCAGGGCTCATGCAACGACCAATCACAGCTCACCTGTTTTCTTAAGCTGTCATCTTCAGTCGACAGCAAGTGGCAAAATGGCCGCCCCCTGAGATGGTTAAAAACGGCTGGATTTTGCTTCATAACTTATATTTTAAAAAAATGTAATGTCACGTTTAGACAAGTGAGGTCACATATATTGTCAAGAAATGTTTAAGGTTGACTTAAATTTACCTGACAGCTCACTCGAGCAAGGAATCTGAGGCTCGGAGAACGGGTTGACCTGCTCAAAAATATCACCGATCAAATTGCGTGTTGTGCGAAATTCTAGGTGGCCTAATGGTCCATAGAAGTCATAGAAATAATAATAAGATGTGCTTGCAGCACTGTTAAAGAACTTACTTGATTTTGTTCAAAATAGGACTTGGATCCCGGAGGCGGCATCTCCTCAGGTACAGAGAAGTGGCAATTCACTGTAATTAAGAAGAAAAGAAAAAAGACAATAGTTCAAGTATATTTTATATAATATCATTTTAGCGCTTTAGTTGTGTCATCCCAGCAAGCGCATTCCCGTTTGCCATTGACTGACAGTGGTCTACAGACTACCTGCTGATTCTTTCTTAGTCCAATCTTCCTTAAACTTGACGATCTTTTGTTTCCACACTGGGAGCACAGGCGAAATGATTGTTTCCAATAAGTCCAAATTGGTGTTGCTGAGAAAGTCCATGCGCTCCAGTTCCACGAAGACATCCAGAGTTGATTGCTAAAGCAAGTACATTCACAAAGTTGGTTCTGCTCGTCAAACACATAAATACAACATAATAAAACGTGCAAGTGTGCTGCTGCTATAGGCCACGACCTACTCGCTAGGTCAGGGGTGAGCAACCGTTCCTATCAAAAGAGCCATTTTAGGCCAGATACATAACCAAAAATGTGTTTGGAGGTGCAAAATATTTGAAGATTGCGATGAAGGAAACACTGCGCGTTAGTGGTAGTCTAACGTACTGAGGTCCCAACAGCTAATTAGAGATGCAACGCAACACAAAAATGTGCAGCATCCAATACGTTGGCATTCATTTTCTTCTACCTTTCATCTTTAGCTTTTTATTTTCATACTTTGTTTTTCATGCATTTTTAGACTTTTCTGCCTTTCTGTTAAATTTCTGACATTTTTGGCTATTTTATCAATACATTATGGCCATTTTCTGCCTCTTCTTATTTTTTGGAAATGTTATGGCTATTTTTTGTCATTTTTTTCCTGCCTTTTCTTGCCAGCAATTTTCTGACATTTTTGGCAATTTTGTGGACATTTTATGGTAATTTGGGGGATTTCTTCTTTTGTCTTTGGACATTTTATAGTTTTATACGTTGTCATGTTTTCTTTTCGTCTTTTAAAAAAACAAAACAATTCTAACAATTTTGTGTACGTTTCATGGCAATTTTCGGGATTTCTTCTTTTGGTTTTGGACATTTAATTTAAATGTTCTTTTCTGCATTAAAAAAAAAATACATTTTCTGACTTTTTTGGCAATTCCAAAAATATTTTATGGTAAATTTCTACCTTTGTTTTTTTTGTTTTTTTGACATTTTCAGTTACCTTTTGAACATTTTGTTTTCTTCCTTTTTTTTTATTAAAATCATTGACATTTTTGGCAATTTCATAGACATTTCATGGTAAATTTCTGCTTTTCCTCTTCCTTTTGGACATTTTTAGGTGATAGTAAAAAATAAAAAAAACTTTTCATAATTTTCTGGCAACTTCAAAATTTAGACTTTGACATTTTGTGGAATATTTAGTTATTATTTTTAATCTAAATCATTAATTCATTTTAAGAATATTGTATCTAAAAAATACTAATAAAATGTTTTAAAAAAAATATATATAATAATATAAATAATAAATAAATAATCTTTTTTTTTTAGGTCCAGCTGGAGCCGCAGGTTGCAGACCCCTGCACTAGATGATGATGCAAACAGCAAATGCACTTCATCAAACCACATTACAGTATTTCTTTACATACTCTTTAATTATAATTTAATACACCACAGTTCTGGTGTGAGTGTGAGTCTGAATGGTTGTTTTGTCTCTTCCCTGAGACACTTGTGAGGTCCTCTTTATCTGGAATTTCTGTCACTGTCAGTAGACAACATGAAGCTCATGGCATCAGTATTTTCCGGGCATGCTAAAATGATGGAATCCTACTTACACAATTGTCCAGTTTTCCTGCTGGAATCTTTTTGTCTAGCAGGAACTTCACGTTTTCAAAGTCTGTATTGGTCATGTCCATCGCAAGGTTGTACAACAGTTTCCTGAAAAATGTGCACAAATAAACATGCCTGGGTAACTGGTCCGCAATTAGTTAACGTATGACATTTTACACTAAGTGTACTTTTGACATGGATAGCGCTGCAATGAAGTAAATACATATGATGCTCCAACTGATGTGTGTAAATAGCCAACCTGAAAGGAGAGATGAGGTCCGCGGTGGGCGCTTGGAGTTTCAAGTTTTGGATGAGTCTCTTTTGTCCGATGATGGTGAGCAGCTCGGTGAGCAGCTGAGGTCTTTCAGCCGTGAGGTGGTCCTGCTTGACCAGGACGGAGAAGAGATCTTTGGCCGTGTTCACCGAGGCGGAGCGTGAACCTTGCAACAGGTCAGCGGAAAGGAACACCAACGCTCTGACTTCAATGTTCGTCAGGTCATTTTCCGCCTTTAAAAGCAGCATCTGGAAATCCATGTCCTGAAGTAAATAAAACACGCAGTGCTGTTAGACGCAGATATGATTCTTTGTTGTTGTTGCAAAAATATTTCTTAACTCTTAAAGTAAAATGTATGTAATCTACTGTAGTATCAGATGAACTCTGCTCTTGTGTGAAGACAAAAAAAAGGTCACCTTGCTCCTGCCTCCTTGCGTCTCTCACTTCTTGTGTCTCTTCATCCATCTCAGGGGGGCGGCCATTTTGCCACTTGCTGTCGACTGAAAATGACATCACAGTTGCTCGGGTAACGACCAGCCATGGCTCAGCTTCAGAAAATAGGTGAGTCGTGATTGGTCATTACCAGAGCTCTGTGATGTCATTTTCAGTCGACAGCAAGTGACAAAATGGCCGCCCCCCGACATGGGGGTGGATAGGTGGATTTAAAGAGTTAGCCAAAAGTCAAATCAAGTCAACTTTATTTATATAGCCCAATCACTCAAAGGGTCTCAAAGGTCTTCACACACCCACAGTTGACAAATATTCACACACCCTGATCTAACCACAAGAGGGCAAGGAAAAACTCACACACACAAAAAACATCAGGAGAAACATAAGAAACCTTGAGCAGGGCCGCACATGTGGGAAATCCCCCTTCCAGGATGACCAGGCTGCAATGGATGCCGAGTGGGCAACAATTTACGCAGTATGTGGTGCTAAACAATGTTAACTAAAAGTGCGAGAGTCCATTCACTGCAAGAAGTCGCCGTCAGGGAAGTGGGTCCACTCCTCACCCAAACCAGGCCGGTTGGTGATCTCCATAGCAACAACTCCAAGGTGGCCTGCCTCAGATCTTGTCCCACAAGTTTGTTGGCCTCTCTTTTGGAGCTTAAGTACTCTGTATTCAGATTTCCCCCCCCCTCTTCCATTTAAAACTACACATCAAGAGAATCTGAGCGGTCACGGTAGAATTTCATTGTTTTTTTTTTCAGGAAGGAAATTGATTTCTATATGTTTCCTGTTCTCTTCTCCAGATGACTTAAGTCAACTTTATTTATAGTAGCAATGTGACACAAAGATTTCTCAAAAATGACAATCTGTCAAAATGCTGAGTTTAATTGAAACTGACATCATTACATTATCCGGAGTACAACACACCAAAAAAAAGAAAGAAGAAAATCGGATGATGAGGTCCAGAGAAATTGAGTTTTTGTGTTGTGAACTTGAAATCTGAGTAAAATGGTATTAACGTGACGTCATGATTTCTCCCCCGTTCTCCTCGACCCTTTCATGTTGTCTTCTGGAATGTACAAGGCTGACTGAATCTCAGAAAAAGTCAGTGGTGGGAATTAATGAAATACCTGTACAAGTACCTATGAAGTGTGTAACACCTTTGTCCTAGTGGTCAACTACTAGAATGCAATGACCATTTACTGAGGATGTTTTTTTTTAAATCAATCAATTAAAAATCTTAATCTAGAATGACTGGGGGGAGGGGGGAGGGGAAGGGGGGTAGGTTTGATATTTATGATGATAAAAGTGTTTTGTGTTCAGACCTTTTTTCCATTTACAACCAGACATCTTAACTTGAAGAAAACTGAGAGGTGAAGGGAGAATTACTTCCCAAGAAGAAAATGGATTTCTAAACCGTTTCCTGTTCTCTCCAACGGCTGACTCAACTCAACTCAACTCAACTTTAGTTATAGAGCACATAAAGCAATAAGCAGATATATATATATATATATATATATATATATATATATATATATATATAAACAAAGACAGTATAAACACTAAATTAATACAGCCTAAAGACAGTATAATAAATATAGGGGGTGGGTAATGTGCTCAATGCAGTAAAAATAACAAAGATCAATTTAAGTAGCTAAAACTCAAAAATATTGAATATAAAAATAATTTTAAAAAACATGTTCATTTCAGTGTATTTCATTCCGGTGGCCTGACAGTCACATCGTGGGCATATGTCACTGTTAATGTACAACCCTGACACATTTAGCTTATCTAATTTGTCAAAAATAAGTATTTTACTACTTTCCCTCTTGACAAAGGAAGACGCAACAGAAAAAAAAATGTGTCAAATTTCTCAAAGGTGGCTCATGCGTTTATGTATTGTACCAGCCTAACCTCAAGATGCTGGCGATAAAAACCTAACCTTCCAATCTGCTAAATCACTTATGGGCGTAAAATTTCAAAGATGAATTCATTTACATGAAAACAGTATTACCAGACAGGTCCTCTTTAAAGATGACTCCAGTGAGAAACATTTTGTTGATCTGTGACAAATATTAAGACAGTTATGACTGTTTAAAAGCAGTAAAAATGCAACAATTCCTGGGCAACCTCTTAATGCAAAGTCAATGGAGTTTGAGATTTTAAGGTGTGACCTTTTTTCTTCGTCTTTTTTTTTAAGTAAAATTTGTGTTTCAAACTTCCCCTTAACTGTCATAAGATTAATCCTATTTTCAAAACGCTGTTATGGGAAGCTTGTTTAACACGTAACAATGAATGATTTTAATTATTTCTAATAACTTCTACTGAATCTACTCACTACGCAAAGCAATAGGTAAATCTCAGCATAACAAAAAGCATCATAATTTGATATTAAATTTACATACTAAAATACTATGAAAGACTGTTTTTGGTAGTTAAGTAATGTACTAATGCAAAGTACTGTATATGAATGTAGTAATACATCAAATAAGGCCAAAAATACAGCAAAAAGTCATGGCTATTTTTGCTCTAGAATGTGTACATAGTTTAATTGAAATTCATTGTACTTCTTGTACTACTTCCTACTCCTTTTGAACATGTAAATGATGATATTATTGACGAAATATTGACTTTCTTCCTTTAAATTTTGACTTCAAATGTGGCAAAACTTAGGGGGGGAAATATATGTGGGTTTTTTTCGTTATACTCGTCAGTTTGTAGCTTGTAGGTTTGCCAACCACAAATACGGAAAGAGTCTTCGAGTCAAGTGCAGGTCTCTAAAAAAATATTTTTTTCTTCCCCCAAAGCGTCTTAGGTCTCTACACAGTATCCGAACAAACGTTAGGAAAATTAACTTCGTCATTAACGACTAACTCTTACCTGTGTGGACGTGACTTCAATCTCAGCAGCTCAGACACAACACTTTCGTCGTCCACATCATGGGAAATAACTTCATGTGAAGAAGTTGTATGTTCTTCTGAATGAATGGCGCCTCGCCAACACGACGCCGCGCACTTTGAAGCGCTTTCTGTGAAGCCAATTCGCGTAAAAGGAACAAGAAAGCGAAAGCATATTGTCGACTTGGGTCCAAACCTCGTCGAGGCACCGCCCACAAGAGAAAATAAGGAAATACAGTAGCCTACTTACTTTTGTTTGTCGCTTTGTGAGTCATTTCAGAATTGATGTACTGTACATTTTCTTTCAAGCACACCTGCATGCACTCCCGTGGAATTACACAAAATGCTGTGTACATTTTAAATGTACAAACAAACTTGTAATTGTTCAAATAGTTTGTTTTATTCGATAGAAATAAATAGTAGGAAATAAAAATACGAGTCCTGCTCCGATGTGTCTTTCAACACACATACTAAAACATTTTTAGCTATCGAGCTCATTGCTATTTGTCAGCGTCAAGCCCAAAGTAAAGGCAAAGGCAGTAATAATAAGCAACCCAGTGGTGTCATTAAGCTTTATTAGAGTGGGTTTCAAGTAGTTTTACTCTTCGTGGTTTTGATATGACCTTTGTGTCTCACCCGGAAGCTAAGCCACAACCTCCAGTTTGCTCCTGAGCTGTCGAACTCGAACGACCCTGAAGATGCACACACAGACGTACACGAACGCACACCGGTTACGAAATGGCAAGTGTGGTACGAAACAGCATGACTATGAGTCAGTATGCGTTATCTACTTTGTGTTGGTCAATTAGATTGCAAGGTAGTACATTGTGAAAAGTTCAGTTATGAATGCTTTAAAGCAATGTCATTTTAGTCATTCAATAAAAAAAAATTATAATCATTTAGTCATTTTAGCTTGAACGGACACAAAAAGTGGCAAAAAAAACCCTAATAATAATTCAAATAACTATTTGAGTATTTCATTATATTTTCCAACATATTCATTTAGCAGTTTTGCATCTTTCTGAAGTAACTTGGAGCATAACCTGCTGCATTGTACCATCTTGGATATACCTGATATTTTTGTTAATATCTCTTAATACATGTCCAACCCATTCAACAACTACAGTACTTTTAAATGTGTACAATATTGTAATCTGTGTGTAAATTGTATGTTTTGACTATAAATTACATACACACAAGATATATAGTGCATTTGTAGGCCCTATTTGCTGTGTGAGGTTATTTTTTTCCCCCTGGAAATGACACAATTGGCTAAAGACAGTAAGCTGTTGTGTTATAGGAGATATTAACATCAATTGTAACTATTAATGTTTAATCATAATTATTCTGTTAAAGAGGTAATCATTCAACAATTTAATATTGTGGTTCAAGTGTAATTCAAACAGACATAATTCAGTTAATATAGCAACATGCCAAAGACACTGAGTATTAACTTTGTAAATGATATAGGTTCAAAGATGGATTACAAAAGTTGCACAAAACAATGTGTTGTTATTGTTTAATAAAAAAAAAAACTATGGTAAAATGACGTGAGGATTTGTGTTTGTTAAAAATATTACTAACGATTGTACCATATTATTATTATTATTATTATTATTATTATGATGCTATTCTGTGCAGCCTACTCACTGTCCGTGGTGAGGGAGTGCACGCTGGTGACGTGTCTTCGTCCGAGGCCGTGGCTCCTGGACATGACGCAGTCCAGGTAGATTTCCCAAAAGACCCGAGCCAGGTCCCAGAAGAGGGTCGTGTGCTTGCCGTCGTCCGACGCCCGCAGCACCTCCATCAGGTCCCAGAAGCCGGCTACCGTGTCGGCCACCCTGGGCGAGCGCATCTCCAGGAGCCGAGCTGACGCCGAGTCCCAACACTGCGGGTTGGCGCGGGGCACCGTCAGGGGGTCCACCAGCCGCGGGTCCACCTGACCGCGCAGGGGCAACGCGCACACGCAGCTCAGCACCAACATTGTGGCCGCCGGCTTGTTCAGTGCCAGCGGGGCCACCTGCGGGGGCCATTGAGCACCGCAAGGCACCATTTGGCCTTTTAGAGCATAATAGCACCAAATGGACTCGAACGCAAAATCGACCACTTACCATGAAAATGCGTGAAGATGACAAGTGTTGACGGAGAATCGGTTTCGTCCTTAATGACGTCACAGCTTTCCTTAAGCACTACCACTCAACTTGGTTGTTACCTGCATGGGGCTCAATCTAATCTAATTGAAGGGAGCAACTATGTACAGTAGTCATAAATGATGGATGCAACAGAGTACTAAGGAAGAAAAGGAAGGACTAAACTCTCTCTTGAATCACTTCGGGGGGGCTGCAACGAAAGCTCACATAGTCAACAAGTGTGAGGGGGGGGGGTGGACACAAGACATGCATAATTACATTTATTTAACAAGTCTGTAACAATAATCACAGTCTACAGCTCTAGAAAAATTGAGCAGACTATCTTCTGTACAAAAAAAACAAAAACGCTCTTAATGACAATATTTGTATAGAATTTGAGACTATGTTGTCGGTTTTCTTTTCATTCAATGACATCTTTTTTTTTTCTTTTTTTCTTTAAGAGCTCAGTATTGTTCATTCGGAAATGTCATCATCATTGCTCTTTTATTTTATATATATATATATATATATATTTTTTTTTTTTTTTTTGTGTGTGTGTGTGTGTGGGTGAGAATGTGTATGTGCGTGCGTGCGTGCGTGCGTGCGTGCGTGTATTTGTTAGCTCACCAGAAAACCTATTAGAAAAAATCTCATACCGTTCACCTAAACCGAACACCAGGAGACCCGAGGGGACCAAAGAAAACCAAGGAAGGTGAAATCCAGCACCGACCAGACACCCCCCACCAGAACTCCTCCCCAGCCCAAGAAACATCCAGACCCCAACAAATCCAAAAAACATAAAATCAGGGAGGCCTCAAGAGACCAAAGGAGAGACCGAGAAAAGGAAGGAAGGACAGACGAAGCCGCGTGAGATCCGCAGACACCAGCCTCCACCGATTCAATAACCTGAGGAGGAAACAGATTGTGTCTGAGTTTCGGTGTGTCATTCAATGACATCTAATGACAACCAATACAAGTATAACGTTGATTTTGTTTTTATTTTTGCCTTTAATAATAATTAATTCACAACTACAAACTGCAACCACAAAATTAAGTAAATTGTTAAATTACTACCTCTCAGACTACAACATTTAAAATTAAATATGCATTTATTTGAGTATAGGTCTAAATATCATATTATGGCCACTCAGCTATATAAACACAAGCTCAAAATTATTCGGATTAAATTTTGAGTTAATGTGCATTTTAATTTGTTGAATTAACATAAATTCTTCAAATGATATTTTCACATTTTTCCTTTAAATTTTGACAAAATGATTCATAATCTTTTCCAGCAGGCTTATACAATGTAATAATATAAATACTGAAAATGACTGAAGAAAAAGATCATTTCACATTCTACTCACTGTATTGTCGTTGTACAGTTCTATGACGACAAACACATCAAAATAAAACCATACTGTACTGCAAACAGAATAATGAGCATTATTGTTCAATTATTATCTTTCTGACAGTGATGATATTACTAAATAATACTAATTCATTAGTCAAAATGGTCATTTGTAAATTGTAAAATATGGCATTTTGTATCATCATGTACAGAAATGACTGTTTTGGTATTCTAGCTCCTCTAAACTGATTCATTGATTTAAAATTAGCCTGCTAATTAAGAATCCTGTAATCACATTTAAAACTCTTTTCGGATTAAATAAGTATTTAAATGAGAGTTTTATGACGACAGCATGTGTAGCTCTTTACATCGGCCAAATAGAAGGGTTGAGTCAAGATTAAAAGTGGAGACGATGCTGCACAAGTTCCATTTCCAGTTCCATTTGCTTTTACTGAAATGTCAGGCGCATGCGTGACGTCAGACGTCATTATCTTCACAGCGAGAGGCCGACTTTAAATGTTCCTGCTGGGATTCATACACAGTCATTCATCACTGTGATCACACTTACAAAAAGAAAAAAAAGACAATATCGCTCCGAAGTATTCAGTTGAGAAACAAAATGTACAAGTAAATTTGCACTTAGAACAAACTGTTATCGTCATCCAGAAAAGCCCTCCCTGATTGGTTGAAAACAGCAAGAGGGTAAAAAAGTTTATTTTTGTTTTTTGATAGAAGTGTTACTTCGCTGCCATCTTTGGTGCCAGGTAGCGATATATATATATATATATATATATATATATATATATATATATATATATATATATGTGGACGTTGGCTAATGTAGCAGCAGAATGGACACCAATCACAGTGCTAAATGCTAATGTTTTAAAGCATAAATCAAAAGTTTTATTTTCTGCCTGTGCTAATCTAAACACGGTATTCTGCATTTGAGGAATAACAATTAAGAAGACTAATCTAACCGGCTTCCGCCATGCATCTGCGCTAACATTTATGTAGCAACGCCCCCTACTGTCGATTGAAATGTATGAATATGAAGTTCAATGAAAGATCTCAACTTTTTGGGGGCGAAGAGGGTCTCTTAAAATGTTGTTATTGACCCATTTGTGTATGTAATAACCTGACTGGAAACCAAAATATTTGATAAATTTTTGCTGACTTTGTTCACGTAAATACTAATTTAAGGAACGTGTTGGAGAAAAAGACAAAAAAAGAAGAAGAGTTAAAAGGAGTCAGTATTTTATTGACCAGTCCAAGTGTACATGATGCAGTGAGATAAGAGAGGACAGTGGACGAGCAGACGAGAGACATGGAGTCAACACACCCACCGCCATCTGTAGAGGACAACAAGAAGAACCCTGCACGAGGCCTCGGTATGTACAGGCACCATTGAGCGTGATCGTGATTAAAAACATTAGATGGGACACACACACACACAAACATACATACAGAAGTGCTCTCATTTGCTTATTATTCATCATCGTAAATATGAATCAGCTCTTTTCGTTGTTGCTCCTCTTTGAAGCAAAATGAAACAAGATGAGGGAGCGGCCGAATCGAGAACTAGATTATTTTCAGCGTTAGGTTTTTCAAATTTCACCTCTGTCCCTTTTTGTGCAATATCTCTCTTTTGCATAGTAAATAAAAGTTAAATGTTTCCTTGTTGACATGCACCTTATGTTTTTCTAGCATATTTTTCTTACACATCCTGGGGGACTCCCATATAGAATTATTATAAGCCCACTATACAGTAGTGATTGCATGCAGCGTTTCCTGTAGACTGGATTCCTACTATGAGAGTAAAAGGCGAAGCCGGATGTCGTGGTTGTGTGGATGGGTGAGCCCTGGCTGGACACGACAGAGGGCAAAGTGCTCCGTGTGCAACATCCATATGTTCATGGTGATTGCTTCTTTGGCTTTTTCTTCAACGTCAATACTGAGAGCGGACCGCGTGTCGCACTCCATCTCTGACATGCTTCTCTCGGACGCCACACGGCGAGGCTCCGGAGGTTACATTTTTTTTGGCCCAAAATCGTCATTATTAGTGTTTCAATAGCCTGCTATAAAACATGCTAATGTAAAAAAAAAGAAGAAGAAAAAGTTATTGGAAAATCATTTCAATACAACAGAATATTAGGGCAACGTATGTAAATGTTCATATTTTTTCAGAGGTGGGGAAATATTCAGAGAAAAAAAACTTGCAATTTGCGACTTTATTAAGTGGCAAATTTCAGAGAAAAAAATGTGCAAATTTCCGACTTTATAGTGGAAAATTTAAGACTTTATAAAGTGGCAAATTTGCGAATACACAAAGTGGCGAATTTTTGAGAAAAAAACTTGCGAGAAAAAAACGTGCAATTTGTGACTTTATTAAGTGGCAAATTTGCGAGAAAAAAAACTTACAAATTTTCGAGAAAAAAAGTTGCAAATATGCAACTTTATTGTGGCAAATTTAAGACTTTATAAAGTGGCAAATTTGCGAGAGAAAAACTCAAAAACTTAAGACAATTACACGTAGCGTAGGATTTGTTGGTAGTTACTGTTTATAAAATAAAAAAGCAGGATGGAGACAGATTTATTTTTAATTTAAACTTTACTCGTCATACACGGCAGCTAGAGCGACAACACTTCCTGATCCCCTATCAGCTGACTAACACTAACCAATCAGAAGCTAGCATACTTTAGGTAAATGCAAGAGAATGACGGCGAGCAGCAGATTCAACACATCAACTTAGCTACGTGTACAAAAAAACAAAACAAATGTACGAATGTGTAAATAATAATTCTGGAAACATAAATGTACAAGTAAATATACATTTTAACAAATTAACTTAAATGCTTAAAAGCCTCAAGGTGTGCCTGTGGACCTTCGCAAAGGCGCTTCAAAGTGCAAAAGCTGAACGTGATATGGTTGATCTCTGCTAAAGCAATTAATTACTATCACTTTATTTGAAAACCCGACCAAAAAGTATTGGCACAAACATCCGAGTACGCTACGTGTATTTCTTGTAAGTTTCAGAGTTTTTTTTCTAGCAAATCTGCCACTTTATAAAGTATCAAATTTGCAGGTTTTTTCTCACAATATTACCGCCCCGCAAAAAAATTTTTTTTTATACATGGCCCTAATACGCCGTCATATTTCAAAGCTAAAATGCTAAGATTATGTACAGTTTTTGACACTATTCACGGGCCTGCGTCTCACATGCAACCCGCTGTCAATCATGTCGTCATCGTTGGAATGACGCTATCCCCCCCCCCCCCCCCCCGTGTTGCTTTCCTGTCTCTTTGGAAGGATGTGTTTTTTGCTGAATATTCACAGCTTACGTAGTAGCCATGCAGAGCCCGTGTCGAGGTGCTCTTCATGCCGGAGGGCCAGCAAGCAGCGCTGGACGTGAGGAGAAAAGGTGCCAGGTGTGTGAGAGCACCTGTGCGCTGGCACTGAAAAACGGAGGGCGGTAGACGACGAGCTCTGTCATTCTACAGATCAGGCTTGTGTGTGATGAGTGGTGTGAAAAGGCTAAAAAGGTTGCGCGCGTCTACTGTCACTACGATGGAATTTGTTAAAATGTCCACTATATCTGTTTTGTTTTTTTAATATATATATAATTATTATTCAAGTAAATCTAATGCCAAAGGTCAACAGCAATAAGTGCAATCCAGCTGTCAGGTTGCCAACTAAGGAAGCCTTGGAGGAGTCCGTCTGTGTTTGGCGTCCGCCCTTCAGCGTTAAATGGCTGAGGCGTTGGGGTCGTACCGCCGTTTCTTCACATTTCTTGCAAGGAGACAAGAAACACATGTTAGCAACTTCGCATCTGGGACGCGACCGGTGCAACATGGACGTGCAGCCTCATTCTTTTGTCTTGGTAATCGACTATTAGTGGACAAAGGAACGATAAGGTGTGTCAGAAAAGTTCCAGGACTGGTGTCACAAATGAAATACGATTTCTTCAGGCAGGAACTGTCAGATGCTCATGGCATTTTGAGGGGGCATGTTGTCATGGTATCGCATCCACAAGTTTTCCGGCCCAACTCGAAAGGATCTTTTTGTACACATTCTGCTTGTAGTTTGGGTTTGAAATATATCTTTAATGACGCTAATGCTGGAACATTTCTGACATACCTCGTATGTTGAAGTGAGGGGAGGAGCTTAAGATTGTTTATAGCGCTGTCCAATAGAAAAGCAGTGTTTTGCCGCCATCGTGGCAACAAACCCAAAACAAAACAAAAAAACAAAACTTCTTTGTGCTTGTTTCTGATTAACAATTTTCATGGATCAATGTGACTCGTTCTTTGTTTAATTAACATATAATACAATAATAAAACTGGCATATCTATTTTTTTTTAACACAAAAGAAAAAATAAGCCTAGAGAGAGAAGAAACATTTCTTAAAAATATATATAGACAAAATAAATATAAATATTTAAAAAAGGATGAAAATGAGGCCATCAGAAGCTTTATCTCAATCTCTAAATATAGTTTAAACATGAAAAATACAATATAAATAGTATTTTTTCTTAATTATTTTTGATGTAAAGAAATAAGGCCAGCATAAGACGTTTTATGCCAATTTTAATTGTACATTTTTAAACCCATTTGAAAAATACAATAAAATCAAAAAAATTGTTGCGCTTGTTTCTTACCAACAATGCTCATAGATCAGTGTGACCCGCTCTATATTTAATCAACGTGTAATAAAATAATCAAACTTGCATATTTTTATTTTATTTTTAAGAGAAAAGAAAGCCTAGAGAAGAAAATTTAAAATCTAAATTGATGAAAAAACTAAATCTAGATTTTCCAAGTGGTCAATTTGACTTGCAACATAACAGGAAGGGCTTATGTCGGTCCTTGTCACATGTGAAGCGCTTTTTTTTCCTATTAGACAAGGCTACGGCCTTACTAAATGAAGCTCCTGACTTCAACGCAACGAAGAACGGAGGATAGGTTCCTGAAAAAGATCAGCGAACTCGAGATGTTTACTTCGGAGGACTAAAAATCAGATCCAAAATAAAAAAATGAAAACCGAAATCAGGTAAAAGGCTCCTCCTCCATGTTGACCAGTGCAGCTCGACTGCAACGAGGGCCCATCGGGGTGTTGACTTCCACAAACCCTTTCAGTCGCATTGCATCATGCTAAACACATACTTCCCACATTACAAATGTTTGCCTCAGTTGAGTCGCTTAACCTTTGAAGGTCTGTGAATGCGAACAAACCCCCGTTGGCCCCTTTGCAGTCAGCTGGCGCGTGCATGCAGACGGCGGCTGACGACGTCTTATTAGTCGCGGAAAGGAAGCTGACATACAATACGTTCTAAATAATCTACAGAGGGGCGAGAGACATCAACAACAACAACAGCAGCGGCGGCGGCGGCGGCGGCGGTGTCGGCAACTAGCACAACAATGGCACAACAACAAATAGGACAACAGGAGTGATGCACAACCTCCCCGTACTGTGGCTTGCTGTGGGGCTCCTAGCACTCATCGTGTCATGCACCTGATCCAATAGAAGGCCCGTTACGGCCCAACTACCGCATGCAGTGCAATGCGCCGTGTGTGTATACCGGTTCTGTCAAGCAGGCAGCAATGGCGGCCGGTGAAAAGGGAAAGGGGGAGACGCGAAGTGTGGGGGGCGAGGGGGGCGGGTCTTCTTTAAAATGAAAGCGTCACCCTCGGATAGTGAAGGTTTGACATTTTGCTTCTGCTTTCCTGACCTTTTCCAAACCCGAGTGAACATGCACACACTTCCGCCAAGAATGTTATGTGTACACTATGTGTTTAGGATTAAGCTACGGATGATTATGGAAAGGGGCAGTATCATCCCCTAAAGCCCCTAAAGGTGGGACAAGATATCAATATTGCGCTATCGATCATGATTCTCTGCCGGCATCAACACAATCAGAAACACTGACCTACATTTACAACCTATATTTGCTCCATTTGCAAATTGTATTAGTTTATTCTCAACAGTGTGTTCTCTTTAATAGTAGAATTTCTCTTGTCTGCACTTTTTCCAGTACATGTGGATGTTTATTGTCTTTTGTTTAGTTTTGTTTTTTGGGGGGTGGTAAAATATTTACCTCTGCTCTTTTCTTTAATCGACATGATCCATTCATATATTTATTGCATTAATTTAGCCGTTCCCCCCCCCCCCCTTAAAATTGGTCAATAAAAATGTATTTATTGATTTTTTGTATTGTTTTCTAAATAATTTTTGTTTCCTTTTATTTAATTACATATTTTTATTTATAATTAAATAATGCATAGTTTTTTCCAAAATATTAAAGAAAAAAAATCTATTTAGCATAAAAATATACTTAAATTATTGATTTCATTTCTGAAAATTATAAGACAGAAGATATTAGGAATATAAATTAAATATATATAATTTTACATATACACACGCATATGATTTTAAATAATAAATAAAACAATATGTAAAATTAATTCTAAAACCTGCCTCGAAACAGATTTTTATTCTTTGGATTTTTAACACTGAGAGACTCTCACCTTATTTAAGTGACTTTATTTATTGATAATTTTATTTTATTTTAACTTTGTAATTGTTTCGTGTCACAATCTTATACTCAATTTGTGTTATGTACCGCACTTTCTGTAACCTGCGGTTGTTTTTAAAGTGCTCTAATAAGTTTAATAATTAAAATACACAGAAAAATGTATTACTTTATGGTAAAAAAATAAGTATTTTACATAATAATAATAATAGATTTTATTTGTAACGCACTTTACATTTATAAAAAAAACAAAATCTCAAAGTGCACAGCACAGGCAATAATAAAAGCAATAAAAGCACACAGTAAAAACCAAACAAAAAAAACAGTCAATAAAAACCAGAAGAAAAAGTTAAAAGCTCAAAATAGAAATTAATCAGAGAAAGCTTTTTTTTTTATTTTTTTAAGGAAGGTTTTGAGTCCTTTTTTAAAAGCTTCCACCGTCTGTGGAGCTCTGAGGTGGTACATAGATATAACTCTTTTTGTTCTGTTGCTTCATACTGTACATGAGATACCTGTCGAATACCCATTTGTCTGTTTAAAAATCAGATATGACCATTGAGCACAAAAGCCCAAGAGAAACACAAATTCGTGCTAACACACTGAAGGACAATTCTCCATTTCATCTTAAAATAACAACAATACACCTCTGAGGCCTCTTAACTGTCATCTCAGCATGCACATCAAGCACCGAGCTCGGCCCGATCTACCCAATCAGTTTGAGGTTCTGCTACAGATCCGCAGACCGGCCGGCGCGTGCGGAGCTCGCCCGCCCTTGAACGTCCTCTATGCGCTCTCGTCACGCCGCAAAATGAACCTCAGCTTTTCCCGGCAAAGCGTGCTCGGCGTCATATGTGGTCGGCGTGCATATTCTGCAGCAGGAGCTCAAACCCTGGCGTCTAAAAGCAGCGAGGATGCTGGAGGTCGAGCAGGAGAGGCATGCGGGCGTGTTTGCTTACTTAAAACCCCATCCAGTCCCCCCCAGCACTATGGCAGCCACAAGGATGGCTCCGGCGATGGAGCCTATTATTAGATTGGTGGCACTAGGACCTGCAAAGGGTTATGGGGGGGGGGGGGGGGGGGGAAACACATGAGTTTCTATGCTGGCTCGCTGTAGCAATAACATGTAACTCGACACGATTCCACATGATTACAACGTCTCGCATGCTTCTCTAGCCCCATTCTAGTGTTTACATGGTGTGATCATCAGTGGCCTGCTGGGGGAAGTTGAGCACCCATCAAATGTTTGACTAAACAGATTGATGGGTGGTGTCTCTTTGTGTGGCCTGCAATATGCAGAGAATGCTTTTCGGGGGTCAACACACATGAAGGTCAGGTCACTATGTGGACACTTCTTCTGCTTGTGTCCATCTAAATGCCCCACATGCCCCAGAAAGGAGAGGATCACAGGAGCAACCACATGACGACTAAGAAGAAGAGAAAGAAGAGGAGGCAGGTGAAGAAGAGGGCTTTGTAATGGGGAACACCAGGAAGCGGTAGGAGGGGAGGGAGAAAGAGGGAGTCGGGGATAGGGGGCGGGGTCCATCAATCAATCACACGACACTGAAAACAACCAATCATAAGACATGATCATATGGTCATCACCAACACACAAGAAGACACAAAGCCACCGGGACGCACACACGGGCTCAGGCCGGCTCACAAAAACCGCCCGCACACTGAGGCACCACTATGAGAGGAAGAGCTGTGAAAGGGTTAAAAATGCTTACTCTATTCCCCACCCTGTGCCTCCAAAAATCACCCCCAGGGCCAGAATGGTCCCTGCTACTGCCCCTATCAGCCTGTTAGTGGCCACGCTCACTGTGTGGAGGGAAAAGGAGCATGGTTACCACCCTGGCAAAAGACAAACGGCAGGCCTCTGCTTCAAGAGTCCTGGATCAAGTGATACCCGCCAGCCCGCGACCCTTAAAAATGCTGCGTCCAGGTCCTCTTCGGCAACGTATCGAGTGGATAAATCCAATTCTAACAGTTGCTGTTTAACATGTAACACGAAGACAGATCTATTAAGTCGCTAGTTTGTAAACTTACGCCTCTTAAAAAAGTACTTAGTTCCACCATTATGGCAAACATTAAAATACACTAGCGTAGTAGGCCTAATAACAAACGTTGCAGGTTTTGATAACTCAAGCAAGATAGGTTTTTTTATTTATTTAGTTAGTTTTGGAAATGATGTTTAAAATTACCATTTGCACTGGGCTTGCATAAAGGGATATAAAAAAAAAAGCCGTACTTAAATAATAATTCAATTAAAATGTATTATACACGTACAAGTTAAAAATAAAATAAATAGTTATTTTTAAAAAACAGAAAGTCCCAGCTAAATACAACTGTACTGTACTCAGGCAGAGGTTCTTTCATGTACCACTAGAGGGAACCCACGTACCACACTGCGAATCACCTAGTAACATGGCAGAAAAACGGAGAATAATATGCAGTGCAAATAAACTGGCATGTTTTGTAAGAAAGAAGTGAAAACTGACCCTTGGGCCCTTGAGTTGGAGTAGTTTCAGGGAGTTTAGGAGGGTCAGGCATACTACAGTCTGTCCCCGCCCACGTGGTGTCACAGGTGCATGTGGCTTCATTGTTGCACACCTGTACGCAGCATACAAAAGTCACTGACACAAAATGGAAAATGTCACTTTTGTTACTATGCCGAGCACCAGTTATGACATTATGTTTCCTAGTAGTTTGTCATTCACATCATTGTGTTTATTTTTTGAGTCCTTTCACACCAGGACTCACCCCGTGGGCGGAGCACACTTGTCCATTAGGTCCAGTTGGGCAGGTGCTAATGTTGAGTGACTGGATGGACAGACACTTATGGTCAAGGCACATCATTGACGGCCCACAGGGACTCCCGTCATCCACGTAGCCTAAATCGGTCTCGTCGTCCAAAAGAACGTGTCCACCGCTGCAAAGAAAGGACAGTGGGCAGTGTTGCAGAACTGTCATTTTATAGACTCCTTCTGACCGAAAACAACAAGTTCACCTGCAGTCTATCAGCCTGCCTTGATGGTTAAAAGAGGTGGGGGAGATATCTCCTTTCATTGTTCCAATGCGGGGGTTGCGGCCGATGTTGGAGCACAAGAGATAACCGCAGAAGACATCGCTGTGGAAGTAGAGAGAGGATTTTTATTCATATTCATCTTCCCAAACAATTAAATTACCATGATACCTACTGTTTCATTTGAATGTGGTTATTAATACTCGTCACTCACAACACAGTTAAAATGTTAGCTGAAAACTCCCAGTATTGCTAACGTTCATCAATTTATTGTTTGCTATCTATCTATCTATCTATCTATCTATCTATCTATCTATCTATCTATCTATCTATCTATCTATCTATCTATCTATCTATCTATCTATCTATCTATCTATCTATCTATCTAGCTAGCTAGCTAGCTAGCTAGCTAGCTAGCTAGCTAGCCATCAAGCTATCTATAGTATCTAGCTAGTGATAGCTAGCTCGATAGATAGATAGCTTGATAGCTCTAGCTATCTATCTATCTGGTTATCACGCTATCTACAGTATTTCGCTAGCGATAACTAGCTAGATAATTAGCTAGCTAGCAATAAAATGGTGAACAATAGCATAAATAACAATAATAATAATAATAATTTAAATTAAATACATTTATTTTGAATTCATAAAGTGCTTATTTGGACACTCGAAGACGCTTACACAGCAGAGAACAGCAATGATAACAGCGCGACAATAAAATAAAGCAGCTTTATTGTACATTAACATTTTGAATAGGAATTAAACACATTCAAATAATGAAATATGTTTATTAATGTTGTGAATTAATACCATTTGACTGTGTCACAATTAAATATTCTTGGTAAATGGTAAATTATCTTTCTATCTTTGTTAACCTTGTAAAATGTGATTGTGTACCCACATGGTTTGGTGAAGTGTCTAACCAGAAATTGCTACATAATTGTTTTTTTTTCCCTGAACTTGGCATGGCCTCACTCTCTCAAGAGTAGAAAAAACACAAACTCTGCGAAGAGGTCAGCAGGAAAAACTGTCACAGAATCTCTGATCATTCCAAAGTTGCAGCTGAACGCTGTCAAATAAATCCCAGTTGAGTAAAAGTTCAATAAGTGCTGACATGCTGCTCAACAAAGAAGTAACAATTTCACCACTCCTGTCCGACTGAAAAATCCTAACTTGCAGGAATTTCAGAGGCTTTGGAAGTTACTTTCTCCGTTGGAAGCTATAGAGATGCAAATTTAAAGTCGCAATATGTGGAAAAGGTTTCGAAGGAGCTTTCCCTCTTGGTACTCACTGTTTGCTGCACTGGATCCATTTGTCGCCGTCCCTCCCACAGTTGCCCTTGTCAGTGCCCTCGGTGTTTAACTTCTCGTAGCAGAACTTTTCTGAGCCTCCAGCCTCTGATGAGAAAACAACCAGAGTAGGAGGAGCTGTGTGAACTGTACTGAAGCTGAACTTCCATCAGTGAAGTCTATTCATCTTACTTGGCCCCCAGATGTATCTGCACTGGTTCTCTCTGGTCTTACACTCGCCACTGTAGCATCGTCCCTTCAGATGGCAAAGTGATAAAGGCATCCGTGCATGGTGCCAATGTATCTTATTCTGCTAATGAAATCTCTATTTACATGCCTACCTGGTTCACCTGGCAGAGGTATCCATCTTGTTTATGAAGGTTGGGGGGGCACTGTGAAGACAAAACACACACATTTATATACTACAACTAAACACAAAACAAACAAATGCAACTACAAATTAGCATTAATATATCAATGCAAAATCCCTCGTGAATGCAGAGTGATTCTTTGAGCTGGAATGCCACAAAATGTTAAGATTTAAGGGCTACAACATGCATTAACAAAACACAGGATATCAATTTAAAAAATCTTGTCGTTCTTTTATGTAACATTAACTTGAGGTTTTTTTCCTGAAAATTCTTAATTAAAATGTATTTACTTCATATAATTAATTAATTAATTAATTAATTTCGTTTTATTTATTTAATTGCAAAAATCTGTTAATTATGAATAGATTAATAATGAATACTACAATAAAAAAAATACAATTAAGCAATTTCAGTATTTTTTTATTTTCAGTATTCAGTATTTCAGTAAACTAAATTGGTGGCTTGAGGTGTGAGTTTAATTTGTTCTGTGACCACACGTAGGGCCTATCTCAAATCATGTTTCCCCTTTGAAATGAATAAAAATGCAATTAATCTGTTCCAGCTGCCCTAAAAATAAATAAATATAATAATAATAATAATAAATTTATATAAATAATAAATTAAAAAACATTGTAATAAAATATTTACAAAATGTTTACCTTATAATGTTGTCATTCCTTAAAAAGTGTATAGTAATGGCATAATAAAATAGACTTAAATATAATTCGACTGTCACAATGGCCATTGTGCTGCTGCCTGCCTTAGCCACTTGTGGGCAGTGTAAGACAGACAGACGGATAAATATATATATTTTTTAAACACATCAGTTATGAATCACCATCTGTCCATTTTAAACACCAAATTTGACACACAAATTTGCCCCCTCAAGTGCTATAGCGGCTCTGAACAGCACGGGGATGACATCACACCATTACCACTGTACTTCATCAACTTCACTGTGCCCCTCCCCCCCTCAAGCCTCTCCATAACCTTACGCCGTAATTGCACGTCATCACATAGAAAATGGCAGCGTATGCACGAGCTGTTAACTTCCCTTCCATTACAACATAGTCCATTAATCACTAGGTCAATGAGGTGACATTGCCGAGCGCGTTCAGCGGCGAAAGGTAGTAAAGTGCTATATAAACATAAAGGCCATTTATCAGAGGAATATGATTGGATGCTACCATGCCGTGACATCATTACCCCATCACTGCTTTTCAATGTTCTAAAGCAGCAGCGTGCCAACTACTGGTGTGATTTCGTATCAGGCCACATGGGGAGACCGGACAAAAAAAATCTGAGGAGTGCTATTCAACAACACCTGTCCAGAGTCCCCAGAGCAGGTCTCTGAGATATCGCAGTCATTCACAGCATAGCGGCAACTGTAACCTCGTGGGAAGAACTGGCAAGAAAACAAGCGAAAAAGCATGTGAAGGAACATTTCCGAAGTGCCACCTAATATGCTTATTTTCCTCATTTAAATACTGTGCATTCAGTCAAGCTGTTACCAGGCACGTGGTATTGCAGCAGGGGCCGTCACTGCAGTGCGCCCCGTTGGCCAGCGAACACTTTTTGCAGCATCCCTTGTAGCACTCCTGAATATAGAAACGGAGCTGCAGCTCTCTGAACACACACATGGACTGCAAACACATGTGACATCCTGAGGGAGAAAAAAAACAAAAAAACTCACAGCTCTGGCGCCGCAGTCGCACTCCTCTCCCACTTCCACAAATCCATTCCCGCACTCGGTGGCCTCGAACAACTGCCAAAATACATCAAGTGGGTATGAAAGGTTCTGTAAGAGTGATTTGGATGCGTTCACAGCGATGCGGAGTGGTGAGCATCAAACCTTTGTGGGCCTGTTAAACAGACACGAGCCTCCGCCTTTCAAGAGGAAGTCCTTGTAGTCTGAGATGCTGCATTTGGAGAATTTGCGTGGGTGTTGGACACTGTGGAGTGGAGAGCGAAAACATCTGTCAAGTACATCTGGAAGAAGTGAGCAAAGACCCTGGAAACATTTCTCTTGCGTGTGTAAACATTGCCGAGACAATCAATGCAGACAAAGCTGAATCGCACTAGTGCAGGGGTCACCAACATGATGCCAATGACAGGCAGCGAGTAGCTTACCAGTAATGGGACATTGTGATTTTCTAGGAATGTATAAGTGACCTCTGGGCACTGTAAACACTTGCAGAGATTTATAGAAATAAACTGCTGCATACTGATATTGATCCGTTTCCTATCTTATTACATTTCTGAGAATGATTTGACAAATTTGAGAATATAATATAAGAAAAAACAAGAAGTAAGTATGGAAAAAAGGTTTCAAAGAGCTGGAATATAATGTACCATGCAAAGTTTAGCAGAGGAATTTTGCAAATATTATTTTTAGTGTCACTAGTGATGTTAATTTATGGAAAGAATCAGACATTCCCAATGTCCCTCGGACCATTTCCAGCTTCCTGCCACTTTACAACCCGATGTGACACATCCAACAGAGAATTAATGCTGGACATTACCCAGTGTCCTCCATTATGCAGCCAGTCCACGAGTCAGTGCAACCGCATTCCTCTGCAAATCAGACATGACAGGAAAGGGCACAGAATCAGTCATGACATTTCAGGACTTTCTATTTTTACCTTTTTTTTTTTTAAATACAGTTCCTGTAGCAAAATTACAATTATTAGTCTGTAACATATATAGAAGACAAAAACAACAATGGCAGTAACTGATCAAATGATTTAGTTTATTAATGAAAGTAACACGCGTAATCACTTAAGTGTTGCACAAATATTGATATCAACAATGATGAGATGAAAATATTTTCATAATCGAATTCAATAATTGTAAATGGAAATGGAAAAAGAGCAATGAATCAAGTATTTCACAAATGTAAGAAAACATTTGGAAATTCAGGTGAACAGTAAATTTCAAGAAAACAGTAAGATACAAAAAAATCTATTTAATTAAGAATTTATAGGAAAAAGAGATATATAAAAAAATCGATTCATGGTTTTATGATTTAATATCAATTATTAGATTTTTATTTGTATTTTTTTAACCCAGTCCTACTAATTACATCCTGCAGAAATCTGAAATGAATGAAACCCAATACAAAAGCTGCTACAAGAAAGAGCTAACTAATCAGGTATTAGATCACTTTAGGTGGTGCAAGTGTGCCTAACGTTATGGCCAGTAATTTCATAATTTGGCAAACCATGAATCAACATATTGTATTTGATTTGTGCACTATTTTCGAGCTAGCGGTAGCGCAGGTCAGCAGCTCGTTTAACGTCTCGCATCCAATGCAATTTACAGGCACTCTTGCGGTCATATATTCAACCCTGCACTTTTAGAAGATGACTTTTACGGTATGAAGAAGTTCAAGCCTTGTGAAAGTGAGCAGGTCACACGGAAAACAAACAAAAATGTGCCCGGCACGCGGATCATGTTTATTTACGGAGCTTTTAATATATCTGCTGAGCAATTTCAAGTAGTTAAATCCCTAAAATGATGACAGCTCCAGATTACTCTGGTTACACCACAAACATCTTTACTGAAAATTTCTCTTAAAACCTCAACCCTCTGTTTGCTAACGTGACCAGGCGTTGGCAATATTTTGCCTACCGATCTGGGTAAGCAATCTAGCCTGCCCTCTTTGGTTCACGCAAATCAAATCAAATGCATACTTCTCTTGGAGGCGGGGTCCCACTGTATGGCCAGATTCTGAGCCAGGCTCTGGGATAACGAGCCGGCCATGGACCAGGTGCTGCCGTACTGTGAGAGCAACAGAAGTTGGGTTTACGCCCGCTGACCGTGATCACCGCGTGACAGAGGACATTCGTGCGCAATCTGACCTCATTGACGCCGACCCCCCGGCTGACAGAACACATGCCTCCGAAGTAGGCTGCGCTGCTTCTGCGGTAGTGAAAGGTCACATTTCTGTAAGACAAAAAAATGAAGACGTCAATGGGGTGGGGGGGGGGGGGCACCACATGAGTGTCAAAGGGCGGTTTTCCGGAAACGTACGAGAAGAGGTGCACGGCGTCTGCGTGGTGCTTGATGCTCTGCTGGCGGTATTTTGAAAAATCCCGCAGCATTTCCAGCGGCCTCACGCTGACCGGGATCTGATCTTTGTCTGTCCAGATCTCCAAAGCAACCAGCACCACACGCGTTCGCAGCTGCTCTTTGAAGACCTGCAAGGGGGGGATGGAGTAGCACAAGCGCAGGTCAGTGTACCTTGCTTATCACAAAATGGCAGCTGAGCTGCGCTTCCAGTTTAAGCAGACACATGTAGCTCACGTCAGGCTTATAGGGATGAGTATTGGACAACATTAAATAAACACTTGTACGGTCTTTATGCATGCGAATTCATAGTCATCCATTTTATAGCTGTAGAAAAAAAAAATCCGCTCAGTAATAAGTGCCTGGAATGTGCAGGAGCAAGCTATTGCTTCTTTAAGTAGTTCACAATTCAAACCAAGAGGTGGCAGTGACTACATCTTTAACAAGCTGGGAGTGTCAACTGCAAACGAAAGGAATGATTTCATAAAAAGCTGCATTTATGAGTTATGACAGAAAAAGTTAGTATTTATTTGCTGTGATGGTAGGAAGTGCCGTTTCCACCGAGTACGCGTCATTATCAACTTTTCCGCTTAAAAAAAGTGGAAAACAGGTAACAGAAGATCGGATTCACACCACTCCGCTTTTTTGCTAGCTGCCCTTCTGTTGGGGTATCTAGCACATTGATGTGGTAAGTTAAAGAATGGTGCGAGAAACAGTCTTGGAATAACACATAAGGTGCTTTTTCTAAAAATTGACTTGATTTGTATTATTTTAAACAAGTGATTTCCAACCACTGTGCAATGGCACACTGCAAGTATGGTGTAGTGTTTCCCATCATTTATTGAGCCAAGGCACTCATTTTACATGAGAAACATCTCACAGCTAATCACCAAACAAAAATGCCCAAAAGTATTACTGTTAAAATAATTATGATCTTGTCTCAATTGATTCACAAATGTACTTATTCGTTGATGAATCTGGACCTGTTTAACTGAAAACAAAAATATTCTGTTGTATGAATATCACCAGGTGGATACACAAGTTTATTGTACCTTTGTTTTGAATGTTACTATTTGTTACTAGCATAGATGGACGAACAAAGATATATTTTCGGAGAAATTACGTGAAACTGAAACTAACTGCTGTAGAAATAATGTATCTTTGTTTATCTATGTCAGCGACGTATAGTGTCAGGCAAAAGCCAAGGTAGCCTTCATCTGTGTGTCCACCTGCTGCCATTCATACAACAGAGTAACAGCTTTGTTGAGGACCAGATTTCACATTGAGCAAAAAAGAATTGCGAGTTAACTGACACAACTTATTTTTTTCATACATATGCTTTTTGTGACATTTTTGGCGTGCCATAAGGTGTTTTTTTTCTAAAATATGTGCCTTGGCTCAATGAAGGCTGGGAAACACTGATTCAGCCACATGGCAACAAGAAACTACAGAACTGTTAACAGTCAACCCCCACAAAAAAATCTTGACAATAATTTGTTCTAAGCAGCCCCACTAGTCGAAATACAGTATCCTGGTTAATATTGTGTTAGTTGAATATGAGTTAAGCAGCAAAATCCAGCAGTTTTTAGCAATATCATAAGGCGGCCATTTTGCCATTTGCTGTCGCGTGAAAATGACATCACAGTTGCTCAGGTCTCACGTAACCAATCACAGCTGAGTGTCAGAAAACAGGCGAGCTGTGATTGGTCATTGCCTGAGCCCTGAGCAACAGTGATGTCATTTTAAGTCGACAGTAACTGGCAAAATGGCCGCCCCCTGAGATGGATAAAAATGGCTGGATTTTGCTGCATAACTCATAATCCACAAATGTAATATTAATCAGAATGTCGTGATTAGACTAGCGAAGTCACATATAACATATTGTCAAGAAACGTTTATGGTTGTTTCTTTGATGTGATAAGTGGCCTTGAAACCACATGGCGTAAAAAGGAAAACAACATCAGACCGCCCAACCACGGCTTGTTATCATTTTAAATGAGAATCACACTAATGGCAGAAATGTGGGGGGAAAAGCTCACTAAGCCAATAGTGCCACCTTAGTGTGACTGAGTGAGTCAGTCTGGACCTCAAGTGTTTGTCCAACTGACTGAGCAACAAACACAGCCACTCAAAAACAACTCCAGTCAAAGGGAAGGTCTTACTCACAGCGTCCACAAGATTCACCACAGACTTGGCAAAATTCCTGGTGTGCTGCTTGGTTTTGTGTCGTTTGTACTGCAGAAGAGGAACAAGAAGTACCGGTGTGTTTCGGTATGCTATGACTAAGCACCTGATGTACGACTATATCTATAAAAGCACATGTACTAACCATACTGTGGTCACTGACAATCATGATCTCCAAGTATTTCATCTCCTCAAATACAGATATCTGCAACATAAACGGAACAGATAATCGGTAGTGACCGTATCGAAGTCAACTGCTCATGTGATATGCTTTTGGAGTCCAGGTAAAACTATGCGAGCGCTTGACATCATTATATAACAATTAACGGGCGGGCGAAGGCGAGTTTGCGGTGTTTCTCCAGAGAGATGAGATCAGACACTCACGGCTCGCTTTTTCCGGCGCACCAGCCAGGACAAGTCATCCAGCTCCGAGAAGAGCCTCTCCTCCTCCGCTACGAGCGTAAACAATACACAAACGTTTGCATCAACACTCATCATCGGCACAGCTGGCCACAACATTCGATAAAGGTATATTACTCTTTTAACTGTGCCTGTTTTTGTATTACAGTTTGGACATTAGAAGTTTCCTCTTGGCCCACCAGTTGCCATAGATGTATGTATGGCATACTGTAGCAGTACAATAGAGAAGACATGCGTGACAGAATGGGGTGGAGGCCCTTAAAGAAAGGATCTTTTCGAGGATTACGTTTGACAGTGTTGTAAATCTTTACCCAGTTGCTGTGACTCATTTTTCCACTGAAACGAGGCGGTTCTTCGGAGCTGGTGAGGCCTTCCAGCTATGTCCTGAGGGGTGAGAGGACAATCAGCTGTTAAAGGTTTAAACAGCTACTGGGAGGAAGGTCCAGACGGGGTTTAGCGAGGAAACCCTTCATGATGGGGTTCGAGTCAGTTTCAGGGTCAAGACACATACCCGACTCAAACGCTTGGCCATTCATTGGCTCCAGGTGATTGCGCTACATTGTTTGGACTATCTGTGCTGCGTGCAAAATTTCGTGTGCTCAGTAGTCGACTTGTGGCTAATGTGATGGTACGTCGTGTGATTTCTTTATTATTGTAATCCCTTCATGCTAACTATGTTGAGGAGGGGAAAGAAAGTGGTCGGATGAATATGTGCAATATGAATTCACATGTATGTCTTAAAAGAATTCAATTATAATAATTAATCAGGGGCCAGGTCGCCGTCCTTTTATCCTTCCTGCTTCCTCTCTTTTATCACAGGAAGTCGGGGCTCGGTTCAGGGAGATGGCCTCGCACTTCCTTGATTCCTTACCTTCCGTTCGTCAAGCTCAACATTCCACTCGTTTCTCCTCTCCACCCTCTCCTACGCTCAAATTCTATTCATCCCAAAGATGTAATGTGTGTTATCAAGTGACGACAAAGAGAGGGGAGGCCACTCGACCCTGGGCCAGGAAACTGTCAAACCTGTTTTTACGATCATTACTGCTGACATCAGACTAACAATTTACTGGTTATGCCCTAACCACTCAAAGGTAAGTTAAGCAAATGAGATATTAGAGTGGTATTGATCTGATTTAACGCCTGACAAGACATATTTTCACATGATGAAATTATGAAGTCAAACTTGATTGTGATTGCAAACTATAAAGCATAGTGTAGAGGCAGTGTTGTGAATAAAGTATTGTGGGAAGGCCTTAGGGTAGCACTCGCTCCGTTGTTTAATTACCTTTCTCACAGCATTCATTCTGACATAGTCAAAGAGTAAACAGCAGGAAGGATATAATTTAACCGGATTATGCGAAAAATATATAACTGATTTTCACAGAGGCATGGGTCACGGAAGAACACATTTAAATGTTGTGGGGATTAAGATAAAGGTGCAGATGCAATCATAACAGCAATGCCCGATTCTTTATCACCCCCCAGTAACCAGGGAGTGCCTTCTTACTAATAAACAGAACAAACACAAGAGTGATCCCACGACCATTTTCTTGAAAATTGTGATGTCACACAAAAGTCACCCAAAAAGTATGATTTTTTTTATTTCAGGTATAATTTGGACAGACATGAGGTCAAACAGAATTTGACAGATTAGGCATTGTAGATTTTTAATCATATAATTTCGTTGATCATGGATTGCCAAATGATATTGATAAATATTTCTGTCCCTGAATCTGCAGTTCGGCACAGGTTTGAGAAGCTTTATGACGGTCACACTCCTCCAATGTGTGGTACAGTTTACGTTTTTTACGGCAAGTTTCTCATAACAAAGGCTTCAAGTGGAAATTTAGGGATGCTCAACATCTCTAAGCAGTCCTTCTGATAGACTTTCCATGGCTTTGCGCAAACGCCTGCTCTAGGAGTTTGGTGTTTTCATCAGTGGTGGTAGAGGAAGGTCTTTTACTGGATAGTAGATCCTGCTTTGAGAAACTTCCCGTGGATAGCATAAATTGTGCTACACGAAGCATTGTGACGCCCAAAAAGCAAACCAAAGTGGCGCTAAACTGCAGTCGGGGGACCTTTTTTTTTTTTTGCCAGGCAGCAATTTTGCAACACTGCTCTAATGACATTTGGCAATCAGTGCTTACAAAAGCGACAAAGCCTACGTTGTCGAATGCTAACGGCCTCGCGTCTGTCTGAATGATAATTGAAACAAAAAAGGAAGTGGACAGTGACTTTTGGGACACCCTGTACTTTGGCCTTGGTTGAGGTATCTGCTCTAATGTGTCACATTCTAGCACATCCTCCCTGCAGTAATAATAATAACAATAAGATGAGATGCATACTTAGCCAAAAACTTACAATCGAATGAGTCTGTTGTAGTGGCTCAATTAGATGCACATAGGCTCCGTCGTCAAACATCCCACTGAAAATGGAGAGAGGCCGCTCGATAACTGAGTCAATATTAGAAAAGGAGCTGAGATATGTGTGTATGAGTCCCTAGATGTTGCGCAACGAGCACACGCATTCTGTTCACTTACTGCAGCCCGTTGCAGGTAGATAAGGCCACGCGGGAGCCGCGGTTGCCTCTCACCTGCCCGTGGTAGTAACAATGCTCACCGCCCTGAGGGAGAAAAACACAGCGCTAATGCAGCCTCACGGACAGCCTGTGCATTTAATACCTGGACTTTCAGCGGATGGAGCAGTATGGACACTTTTGAAGTGTTACATTTAACTCTTTCATTTTGCTGATCTGAAAAATGCCAGCTGGCCTGGGCCAGAGTTTTGAAATCTGATTTTGTTCAAAAACAGTCCTATTGCTAATGTAGTTTAAGTTATATTAGCCTGCACTACTGACAGGCAGATTCGATTTAGATCTGATTGGACAAAAATAAATCAATCTAACAACCACATGCACGTACTGGAAGCAACGCAGCCAAGAGAAACTCTATGAATAGACTTCTGAGAATAAGTTAGAACAATTTCATGGGTCAAATCCTGAAATTTGGTTGTAAATGTAGACCAATGCCGTCACACTACGTGCAGCACAGCATACATGTGCGGTTTTAGTTCAATTTTGCGTGTCTGGTTTTTTGTTGTTGTTGCTGAAATCCCACCAGTTGGAAGCGTCTGAGGATGTAACAGCTTGTCTGGCAGATGCTGATGTATGGCGCGGTCCCTCTGCTGTTAATAGGGATCGTGAATACATTGCAAAGTAGGTCTTGGTGCTATCTGTGACTCAGCTGTCAAGACACGGGGTGAGCAAAGGACTCTCTCTCTCTCTTCTCCCTCTCTCACTTCATCCATCTCGCACTGCACTGACACTGCAGAGTGCTTTCCCTCCCTCGTCACGTGAGCAGAGCTCCAGCAGGAGGCTGCAGCGGGAGCGAAAGCCTGCTGATTCAGCTACAGTACACCCGGCTCACGCAGCCTGAATCAGCAGCCGCAAACGGCCCCTTATTCTACAACCTACTTCACTTCCTCGCTCGTGCATACAGGGGTGGATGCACCAACTGGCCACAACATTGGGAACACTTGCGCGTGCTAATAAGATTCAATGTAAGAGCTCAAAAATATTGTGCTGTTCCAGACATTACTATTCAGCTTTGAAGGAGACAACAATAACAAAAATGTTAAAAGGTACCGATAGTTTAGTCGTAACTTGTGTTCTTTGCATTTAACCCAAACCCGAGTTTGCGGTGGTGCAAAGCGCACTGCATCATGCGTAAGATGTGTTGCGAATATTTTTATTTGCATGCAAGGAGTAGAAACATCATTATGATGCAGTGCAAACTACCACCACGATAACAAACATGTTGTTAAAGTAATACCCCTCTCGGGTCAGCTAAAACTGAGCATGATTATCTTCGTAAAGACAGAATATTGAATTGGATCTAATTAGTTAGCCCTTACTGGTGTGCCTCCCACAATGTGGAACAAACTGGCCTCAAATCGTTTTTTTTAAAACCCACACCCACTTTTTTATTGGCATTCCCCAACCATGCATAAAGAGTTGCAAGCTTCGTGTGTTTCTTCATTTCTTAGTATGGTATTTAAAGTTTTATTATTTATTTTCTATTACATTTTGATTGTATCTGCTGTAATGATATTGTTTTTAATATGCTACGTGTTTTGAAAGAATTGCAAAATGCTTTGGTCAAGTCGGTTTAAATGTGCTCCAAATAAATATGGATTGAGCTGATGATTGGAAGTGGTGATAACACACTAATCTGCAACCATTCATCCAACCCAACACATCTAATCGTCCATTTATCCAACAATTCAATCAGCCAGGCCAACATGTATGCAGGAAAGTAGTCAAATATTTCCATTACCTTTGACAGGACAGGTTTATACCCCTCGTAGTGGATCTCAACATAATCTGAAGACAGCAGATCACTGAGAAGACAAAAGATTGGCTTCAGTGGTAGGTGGTTTGATGGTCAGTGAGGTTTGTAGTGGAGTATATTACTGGGGAACAGTATTCTTCTTCTTCTTTTTTTTATCATGATACAGTGAGCATCAAATTACAACAGCAATAATAATTATATTGTTAGATTAAGGCAGCGATGTATCGATTTCATGTGTTCTGTGACAAAGCTTGTATCTTAAATTTTAAATACATCAAACCCATTTCCCCTTTTGAAATGACTTGAAATGCCAAAACGTCATAATTTTTGATAGCGAAAAATAGCACCGTATTGCAAAAATATTAATATAAAAATAGGAACATAAGACAATGTGAAGAAATAAACTGGTGTTAGGTGTGGCCTGGTAATTGACATCAAGAAGATGGATCTCATTCTCGTACACTTAATTAAGTGTCCTTTGAGTGAACCTAATGAAGTGATCTATTCAAACCAAATTACCCCGAATATCCAAAGTAAGCATTTAAAACTAAAATTACCAATACGTTTTTAAAGGGGAAGTCAACCTTAAACATTTCTTGACAATGATATGTTTGTTATATGTGACCTCACTAGTCTAAACATAACATTGTGGTTACTTTTACATTTGTGGAATATGAGTTGTGAAGCAAAATTCAGCCGTTTTTTTTTATCCATCTCAGGCGGCGGCCATTTTGCCACTTGCTGTCTGACAACTGAAGATGACATCAATGCTGCTCAGGGCTCAGGCAACGACCAATCACAACTCACCTGTTTTCTAAATCTGAGCTGTGATTGGTTGTTACCTGAGACCTTGAGCAACTGTGATGTCATTTTCACGCGACATCAAATGGCAAAATGGCCGCCTTCTGATATTGATAAAAACTGCTGTATTTTGCTGCTTAACTCTTATCCACTAACGCAATATTAACCAGAATACTGTATTTTGACGAGAGGAGCTGCATAGAACATATTATTGTCTAAATGTATTTATTTTTGTTGTGGTTGGGTTGACTTCTCCTTTAACATGAAATCACTATAAAGGGTTCAGTACCCAATCAGTGAATGCGAGTTTGAATGGTCATCTGCCTGTATAAGTGTCCTGAGATCGAGTGGAGACCAGTCCGCTGGGATCTGTTCCAGCTCACCCAATAATAAGAAATGGATCACAGGTGAGAATACCAAATTGCTCAACATAGCCACAAACTTAAATTGAAGGCTACATAGTAACATGGTGGATGTGCTGTGGGGTGTCATCTTCACCCTGAACAAAAAGTAAAGTACCCGCTGTCAGCATCCATTACCATCACATACATTCAATCTGTGTGCTGACTTCCAAAAGAGTGCAATTTCTGCAACAAAGGTGTTTTTTTTTTTTGTTCCCCTCCCCTGAGTCGCCTCACAAATGAAAAAACATCCGCTTCTCCCAGGAAAGGCGGCGGCGTCGCGGAACAAACGGATTACCTGGCATATTTTGTCCTGTGACACACTACCGGCGGCATGACATTTGTGAGTGATGCTCAGCAAGGAAGCGCACTATTACGAGAGGACGCTCAAGGCGTGAGAGCGACTCCTAAGTGAGGTGCTATTTTTAGCGTGACACACAAGGCATGGAGCGGAGAGTGGGCCATGCCAAGGAGTAATGGTGTGCGTGTGCGTGAATTGGTGGGCGCCACCGGACCGCTGGCGGAGACGAGCCGCCGGAATGTGAGCATCTTGAAGTGTGCGTTTGTTGAACTGAGGAGTGTCTGTGGATGTCTTGAGGCGTGCAGGGGAGCGGCACAATGCAGAGGACCAAAACGCCGCAGGAAATCTTCAGAAGAAGCTCGGACAACTGCACAAGCTCTTTCACCACTGAGAATCATATCCCCCCAATACATGGAAATAATCCGATTTGAAATGAGATGAATGGAGGTGCCTCGTAGTTAGTCAGAACATTGTGTTCCATTCTTCCGCATACACTATGCATGACACTCGCAACATTATGTACACCAGCATAATGTTATGAGAATGCTCTATCAATATTCTGTTTTTATAAAGTGGCTGAATAGATTAAGAGAAGCTCCCAATGTGTCGTAATGAAATTGATTTTTTAATTTTTTATTACATATGATATGTACAAAACAAATAAATAAATAAGGGGTGTCAAAATTGTCACTCGTTTTTTTAACGCACGATTAAGGAAACTTGGAAACTCTACTGGGGGAATTCCAGTTGCAACACAGCAGACACGTGCACGTCAACATTTTTGCAGTAATAAATGTAATAATAATGCATATATTGGTGGAGTCTGGGCTCACGATGTATTTTACAATTTCACAAATGTGCAGAATTTCACGAGTTACTTCATGTTAAAGATTAGATAGCTCTTAATATGAAAAGAAAAATGCACTGAGCTGTCACCAACGTCCTACAAATGCAATTATGCCATCTAGTGGTAGAAAAATGACCTCAACACAAATTAATATCACACTCATTTTTTACAGTACAGTACATATTTTTAATTTTAACTTAATGTTATGAATTATTATGAAAATACTGTATCAATGACTAAAAGATGCAGCCATATTTCTATACTTTTTTTTCCCACTTTTATGTTAACAAGAGTATGAATTTTTTTTTTAATAAAATTTGCGATTAATCGCGAGTTAACTATTGAAGTCATGTGATTAATTACAATTAAAAAATGTAATCACCTGACACCCCTAAAATAAATACGGGGCTGCAATATGAGCCATAATTTGAACACAGAACCTCAACTGTGAGGCAGATGTGAACACCACGAAACCACTGACCGCCAACCGTGCTGCCAGATGCAATATGACATACAGTAAATCCAAGAAAGTACCAAGTATTATGAAGTACTTTAAATCTAACCATAGAATAAAAGAGTAATTGCGGCAAATATAAATAAAATAGCAATGTCTAGGCAAGTTCAAGATTAAGATTAGCTGAGTTTGCGTGCTGGCCTCGGTATAAATCCGAATAATATATTTAAAATATTTGTAAAAATTAAAATATTAAAATTTAAATATAAATAAAAATTGGCGTGGCTAGTGATGTAGACTAGGGGTTGAATGACTCAACATTTTTTTGTGGTTGGGTATAATGTGACGAAAGTTGAGTTGAAGACAATTCATTACCGATGACATCATGGATATCTTTTTAGCGCAGCGGTTTCATGTAAAGACATAAGGCTCTCTTATTTGGTGTTCCTATTTCACATGTGCCTTTATTGTAGGCTATTTGAGGTCAGATTTGTAGGAGGTCTCATTTAACACACGCTTGTAGCATCCACACAACCGCATGGTATACTGACGTTGGGTTCTGTAAAGATTCACTTGCACCACTGCCCAGGTTCTTCACCGCCAGTCCTGAGAAACCGCTGGTATGAATCTTTTAAGACTAACAGCAATTGGAACAGTCATAGTTAGCGAGGTTAACATCTATGCTCTTCCACAGCAAGCTTATTTATGAATAATTAGTTACAGTGGTTGTACAACTTTGAATGTCATTACACGAGACGCCAGTACATCCTTACCCTGATTGTGAGTAGAAAAGCAGCGTCAACTTTCTTCATGTCTCACGAACCAGGAAGTAGACTGCGAACAGTGTAGCATTGCTAATTGTGTATTGACAATTCCGAAATGACGTCACAAGTCAAAATGGCGGTCTTATTCTGCATTCGACGTTGGATTTATCCCACTCGGAGTGTCCCAGTTCCGCCGTCAAAGCGTTTAAGGCAAATGTAAACAATAAAGATGGCTGAACATATGTCTTGTATTTACATTAGTGTTGTCAAAGTTAAAGCGTTAACTGATTAATTAATCACAAAAAATTATCGCATTAATCACAAATTAATGCAGATTAATCAGGTTATTAATTTTGACCATATCCTTTAGCGTGATAGCGGATGGCTACGTTTACGGTAGCGCAGGTTGTGTTTTAGCAATAAACATAATTACGTGCATTAAAGTAAAGCATTTAATAAATGTTTGCGTATCACATTTAGAATATTTGTTCATGTCAAAATATTAGGGTCATTTTTTTTCTTTTTATGCAAGTAATTAACTGATTAGAAAAAGAGGAGGATGAGTGGATCAAAAAAATGTTGAAGACGTCCTCATACCATTACATTTCCAAAGAATTAACACGTAACCGGTGCTCTTCAAATTTGGCGGGGGGAAAATGGTGATTAAAAAAGCCTTTTTTTACTAAGCGATTAATCGTGATTAATCACAATTCTAAAATGTGATTAATCTGATTTAAAAAAATATATCGTTAGACAGCTCTAATTTACATTTGCCTCAAATGCGTTGAGGGCGGAACTGACACAATCCGAGTGGAATGAGTCTGATTTCCCACTTTCCTCGAATGCATCATTTTTTCTCCTCGGTGAAGCGATGCTCTGCGCTCATTGAAAAGCATTGGGCTTTGGATCAAAATGCAGTCGTTGTCATATTATGTAATTATTTGGAGGCCAGTGAAATGCCTTCAGTTGCCACTCCCAGGTGAATTAAGAGATAAAGTGGCAGTCATTAGCACATTGCAGAGCTGCCTGTACTGTGTATAGAGCAGGACTGTCGCAGCTACAACGCCAAGCAGAATTCAAACTCCTCTTTCTCTCATGCGCGCACACCAAAAAACGCTGAAGTTAGCATCTCAAAGCTAACCTACACGCAGACAGCACGGAGATGAAGGTCACGCTGTACTTTCACTGTCCGAATGTACAAGACGGATGTTGTCTGGCATTCCTCGAGATAGCTGATGTCACACTTCTTAGAGGACAATCTGTCACCTATAATGTCAGATCGTGACATAATGGAGATTGGAGAACAATATATTTTTTTTAAATGTGAATTCAGACACCGCATCCAAAATTGATTCTCCTGCAAAACGCTTGTGTGCTTTTCTGTGAACCCTCCTTAGCAGTCTCCCTGTTGTCAACAACAATGCAACATTCCTGCAATCTCTCCATTATTGGCACAGCTGCAGAAAAGCACACTTCGCCTGCCTCGTGGGATGACAATTATTCGCCGGTGTTAAAATAAACCACCACTTCCTCTGTGATTCGGAAAGGGTTACAAATCAAGCCACTGCCGTAGCGTGTGCCAGCCTTGATATCTGACACCACTCGGCCATGAAGTCAGTATGAAATTACCACATTTTATGACAGAACCCAGCTTTAAATCACATTAGGAGCCAAGGGATTCAATTCGCATTTCAAAATCCTTTTGTACACATACACATTAAGCTCTCACATATGTAGACCGGCTACTCAGTGAAGGAACTAAATCAATATCATTGAGTGTCCGTAGCCTCGTGTCTCCAAACGGGACAGCGATCCGCAGAACGTCTGTCTCCATGCTCATTTTCAATCATGCCAATTAAAACCTCATTAAAGACTTGATCTTTGCAAAATAGCATTAGATGACACTTTGTCTGTTTGTCGGGTCGAAAATCATTCATCACCTTTGACAAATGCTGTTCCAATCATCGAAATAAATGTTTTACTCACTGCGTTTCACAGCCTGGCATTCTAATTGTTTGTACCGCTGCGAAGGATTTCTTTATGATGATAAAACAACTAAGCCAGTTTTCACAAATGAAGTGGAGGGGTGGGGCACTGTTTAATTTTTTTTAGGTTTGCACTCCACGGAGATCCATTTCGTTGAAATATCCTTCATCAAAAAGCTAGCAATGCATTCTTAACGTCGGCTCAACTGCAGTATAACAAGTAGCTTAGATATTTCACCACAGTGTGGACAGAATTGCAGTACGACAGTGGCGCAGCGACTAACCATCCGACCTCAGGAGCTGATGCTGTTATGGGAGACGCGCTCACACAAGGGCAAACCACAGTCTGAAAATTTGTTATGACTAACAACCACAATGGCGGGGATTTAGTTATGCTTTTACTGGCATTGAGGTATTTGTTTGTCTGTGTGTGCAAACATGGCTTGGGAGCAAAAATGTTGTGTGGTATGAATCCAGACTATTGTTTTATATTGTTGGTGCAGGTGCCCTCACATGGGTAATTGTAGTAAAAAATAAAATCATACTCGAGAAGAGGACTTACTTGTTCAAGGTGAGATCCAGAACAAATCGGGTGCCGAAAGCTTCGAGTTGGAAGCTGACCTGAGCGAGATGGATCGCCTGTAGGGGAAGAAAAATTAAGTCAGAACCATGAGTTAGAACCATCATCTCAGTTCAACCAGCATCAAAGCATTAAGCCAAGCCAGAAGACTCCGAAATGGCCACCGACCACCAATACACACAAAAAGAAAAGGACTGCCGTGTACCCTAATCGAGTACCCAATGATATTGGAGTTTTTCAGTGCATTGGTTTCAACTGCTAACGTTAGCCACCGATTGGCTAGCTGATTTTCTTGCATGTCATCATAATTTTATGATTTACTGGTTTAACAACGTAAGTGTAAATGTTACTGCAAATGATGTTAATGTATATGTGTAAAATATATGCAAAGTGACGCAATCTTTATTACGCCCTCATCATTTGTCGTTAAAAGTTTAAATACCGTTTGAATAGTGTTTGATTGTTAAAACACATTCATATTCAGTGGGTGACATATATTACACACTTTTATGACCAAGACTGCCAAAATGTTTCAAAACATGGCCTTTCCCATTAATAAATGTTTAATGGTATGCTCGACCGGCAGGTTTGACTGTACATGACTGTCATTTTTCGTAAAGTACTTGTAAAGTGAAAATAAATGTCATGTACATATGACACACCACTGAGAACATTGCTGTTGACGACAATGTCAGATTAAGATGATTAAAAAAAACTAAATGATCAAGTACATAAAATAAGACTTCAAAAAGTCAATGTCTTTGCTCTCAAAATTTTATTATGCCCGCACATCCATACATGTTTGAGTCACAAAAAAATGTTTAAGTCTGCGGTCGTGAAATATATCCCCGCGGGTCGTCGCAGGGCTTTCCATGCCGTGACGAGTAGCACTAGCCAAAAGCTAGTTTGCAAGCTAACAGCCGGCTTCTGAGGCTCACAACAGCTAGCTAGCTAACTGTAATGGGCCTAGTAATACCGAGAGAAACTAGTAATTGTTGTTGTTTACGGAGTGTAGAGGACTACAGTCTAATTTCTGACCATGAAGAAAGCTGTAGATAAGCTAACTATCCAGTCCCCACTGGAGAACGCAAACAGATGTGGCGAACGAATGACAGATGGTGGTTCTGCTTGGGTGCAGCTTTTTTCCAGCACCACACAGCATGACTTTAGGCTGCTATTTATGTGCTTGGAAAACAGGATTGTGAAATGAATTAATTAATTATAAATGTTTGATTTATAATATTACTAATTAGAAGTGGACAAAATTGCTTTAATTTACTCAGTATGTCTCTGTGGGGGAATTTAAGGTGAAGAGGGTTTTTTTCTCTTCACAGTACTGAGAGCAGAGCGAATGTGTTAATTCGATCTCTTTGTTTAAATGAGGCGTCAGCAGGTCTGCTTTGAAAAACAAACTCAAATTCTTAACTGATCTTTGCAAAACATCATTGTGGTCAGGGGGGAGGGACATCTAGGTCTGCTCTGAAAACAACATCATTGTAGGAGGGGGAAGTTTGGTGAGTGTATTGATGTATCTCCATGTGTCCATAAGCTTATGTAAAATAAATCCTGATTTCACCGATCTCATTGTCTGAGTTTGATAATCAACATTGTGAACACGGGAAAACAAAAATTGTTTTTCTAACAATTGCAAGCTTGTGAGATGGGCCGATAAGCAGCACGTGGTGGGTGAGGTGATCTGCTGATGGTGGCGAAATATAATCTGACACGGCTCTGCATTCGCCTACCTGACCCTCTGTGGCTTGGCTCCTGGCCCGAGTGTCCAGGTCCTTGTAGGCACTCTCAGAGTCCTCGTTTAGGTAGTAGATGAGGCGAGATGGGTAGGCGATCACCTGCTCGGCTGCATGGTGGGCCGTGTTTCCCGAAACGGGTGCTGCAGTCGCCTGTTGCTTCACCGGCACTGCGTCCCTCTCAACCTTGTCCTCTGCACTGTGAGAAGCTGCGAGAGAATCGTACATATACACACACACACACGCACACACACACACACACCGACACCGACACACCTGAGCCAGCTGTCAACCTCAAAGGGGTCATAGTGTCATTGCAACACTTTTTCGTTCCAGCCAAAATTCAGGTGAGATGACTTTTACAGCAAATGATCATTGATTTGACTTTGGATGTTGGCTTTATTTCCAAAAGTGCCCAATCGCCTATTCAGCCTCAAATAGACAGTCAGCATCATGCAGCAGGATCAGAACCCCTCCTTAATATGTGTGTATATATTTTTAATTCAAATGCGGTAGCGGTTTAGCGCAGGGAACAACGCTGGCATGTTTTATTCTGCCCTACACCGTCCAGCACGTTTGTTAAAGTCGCAGCACACAGACACAACGTCCCTTCTTATTTAGCAAAGAGCCGCTAAAAATACTGATAGAAACCCCGCACGGGATGCAATTGCTTCTACGAAAAACATACAAAAACGCAGCGCTACGTACCGGATGACGCCGGTGATGCGTGAAGCCAAAGCGTGAGGATGCTGACGAGCAAAGTGTCCAGAAATATCAAACGCATGATTCATATTTGATGACTGAAATATCTCGATATCAACACAACAAGGTAGCGTGGCGCTTGCAGCCCATCGTGGCGGGCAGGGAGGTGCCGATGATCAGACTGATGGGGAGGGTGAGAGGGGGCGCTTTCTTCATAGGTCCGGGAGGCACTGGACTGCTGCGGCTGCAGATGATGGTGATGATGATGATGATGATGGGAGGAAGAAGAGGAGGAGGAGGAGGAGGAGGAGGAGGGAGAGGAGCACAGGGAAGGCGGCGGCCGAGCAGCTACTGGAAGTTCATCGGCAGACTCCACCTCGATGTGCACGAACAAGTCCTGCAGGGGCGCACATATGAAGACAACCCGGAGACAGGAAGTGGTTGCACAGGATGATTCAATGAAGGACGAGTGGGTGATCTGGAAATAAAAGAGAGAGCTACTGTCTCTCCGAGATGTAATTGGGATGTCAAAATGGCAACGCGAGAATAAAAAAAAAACATTATTATAAACTATTAGCAATCCCCATATACCGTAGAGTAGTTGTTTAATTTGACTATATTTTCTTATTGAAATGCCATTAATCCCATTGCAGCCCCCCCCACCCTAAAAACAAAACACAACTATCAAGTAAGAAAAATAGCACTGTACAAACAAAACGAACAAACGATAAACATGATATAAGAAATAAACAGTTTTTATCAAGTGTTATTGTTAATTACTGCACATATTGCAGTATTTAAGGGGCGTGGCCCAGAGAGCAACACAAGGAGTTCAGTTGGATTGGCCAGTTACGTCAGTGTGAGCGTCTGGGTGTGAGCTGCGGCCTACAGCAGCTTTTTGCATGATTGATAATTTTGTGTTTGTTTGATTGTCCTGTACAATAAATGGTTGAGAGTACATCTGCGACCGTTGCGCTCCTTGCCCACATGCCAGTGCATGCATTTACAGTAACTCGAGCTGCAGCGTGTCAGATTTTGGCCCACAACCGAAAGCCTAATTCCAATTTTGTTGACAAGAAATTAAGAAAACAGACAAAATGAGAGACTGTGTAAAAAGCAATGGCATGACAACAGGGTGAGCAACCTCAAGTGTGTGACTCTTTTGTTGTTGTTGCTGAGTCATAAATTCTTCATAGTCCAATAAAAACATTACCGATGCTAATTTATGTAGACACATTTTGCGCAATAAATAACAAATCTTTATTACATATGAAATTAATGGCGAAAATAAATGAAAAGTACAGTGCCTGCTGCTGGATCCGATGAGGCCCGTCGCCCTGCCTGCCACAAGGGCACGTAGAGACAAACAAACCATTCACACTCACATTTCGCACCTACAATTTAGCGTTTTCAATTCATCTAATAAGCATAATTCTGGAATGCGGGAGGAAGACAAGAGTACCTGGAGGAAACCCACCCAAGGACAGAGAGAACAATGCAAACCACACAGGAAGGCCGCGGCCGAGATTCAAATCCAGACCTCTCGAACCGAGGCAGTCGTGCTAACCATTAGACAAACATGCTGCCCCTGTAAAATAAACAACAACAAAAACGCCAAGATATGAAAAAAGTATCGTAGCATAATAGCAATGCAAACATTGACTTGATGCAACGCCCCCTAGGGTCAGTTGCACATACAACAGCAGAGTTTAATTTGACATTTGGCTGCATTTATTTATTTACACTGCAGATGAGAGCGAACTACTTGCCCAGCATGCTTCCATGTAAAGTATACACATTCGACTTTGGCCTTCAAAAATTGTAGTATAATTTCCCTCACACATTCTATAAGTAGCTAAACATATTGCTCGTTGCTCATAGGGGTCAAATGAACCGTTGAAGCTGAAAGGGTTAAAATCCCACAATTTCAATCTTCACATCAGAAAAGCAAATATTGTATTTTTCAGTGCACTCATTTCTGTTTGCATACATTATTCAGCTATATGAGTATGCAGCCAAACATATGGCATTTTATTTTAAAGGCTGCCAAGAAACTCGAGGTACTAAATCAAAGAAACCAGAAGATGAAGAAGGACCGTGCACACTTGGCGCACACCTAACATTTTGGAGTGCCATTAAAAACTGTGCAACATTCAATTCCTCTGTGTTTATTGAGAGAGGGTCGCGACTGTGAGAAGCAGCCAAAGCGCCAATGAATGAACACATTCTTGTCCGCGCGGGCGACCAATAACAACTTTGCTCCCCTCGGCCAGTGCGTGTGTGTGACGCGTCACACGGCCGGGGCGCGCCCACTCCACACATCTCCGCGCAAAAGGAAACCTCCGACAAAGTTTAGTTTGGATGGACTCGCGGAAAGAGTGCACACGGCCGTCTGGAGGGGGACGAGGTTCTGTAAAGTGGAATCGACTTTCGCTCTTTGGATGTTAATAACAAAATACAAAACAAAAAAAAAGTCAGTCAGTGCAGCTTCTGTGCTCGGTAAGATCTTTTCCAAATACTTCAAATATCAAGAGTGATGTATTTCCGTCAGTATACTGCGTCTTTTATGAATGCTATGGAATTTCATGTAATGCGGGAATGAGTCATTTAAATGCACACTGTATTGAAATGCTGTCAAATAGTTCACTTTCCATTAGTTTTGAATTAATGACACAATCCTTAAACTATAGTTTCCCAAATGCTAATGCTCTTTCATTGTTTATCAATCATATTGAAAAGTCACTTATATGAGCCTGATTCTCTGCTTGATTTACTTTTAATAACAGGGAAAAAAACTGTCTCGAACACAAAATAAAGATGTTTTAGCCTACATGTAGTGCTAAGCTAAGCAATTTGTATACTGTATGTCCTTTGTCCTCTCAAGTTTCAGTTCAGTAATCTTGATTTTGAAACATTTCTACGTCTAAGTATATTTCCCACATGCAAATGCCCAAGTATATTCTTCATAAAAGAAGAAATGGTCAAATTCTGTCCCTCAAGTTTCAGCTGACACAAAATATACACAATGTAGTATTTGAGCTCCAAGGTAACTGTTTTTCCAAGTCTGAAAAGCTAGCGTAGCGGTATGTATCCAAGTTAGGCACAAAGGCATGAGTTTTTGGGTGTGTTACCCCACTGACAAGCCATTACACTTCAAAAGAGGTCATACTCATTTGTAAACAAAAAAAATGCATCTCATAAGTTGAGGTGAATTTGGACAACTTAAACACACTGTATAAAACTTGAAACCTTGATAGTGCTACAAATGTTCAGACGAGCAAGGTTGAATTTATCACCCTAAAAGCTGTTTACTGATGACTGCAGTGGAAAAGTAACTTCCACAACTATTATTGTTTGCCCTTTCACACACAAAAAAAAGTTCCTTAACTGTGCAAGAAGAGAATGATTCATCCACTTGCGGTTCCTCCTGCCTCTTCTGTCAACCATGTCACTTGCCACAATGTTGACCCAAATGGATGTTCACATTACGTTCCAGGCTTATCCAGGACACGCCCTGTACTCGCTTTAACACAGGAACTGAATGAGGGGTTTCTGTGATCCCTGGATTATTTTGGAGAGCAGCCGGTTGTGAGGCTAGAACTCAACAGGTAGGTTCATCGCATCTATGGATGATTCTTGGCATAATTTTAAAGGAGAAGTCAACCCCCCAAATTTTTTTGACAATAATATGTTCTATGCAGCCCCATGAGCCTAAATACAGTATTTTGATTATTATTGTGTTAGCATTACGCAGCAAAAACCAGCAACTCTTATCAATATCAGAAGGCGGGCGTTTTGCCACTTGCTATCGAGAGAAAATTACATCACAGTTGCTTGGGTCAGGTAACAACCAATCACAGCTCAGCTTCAGAAAACAGGTGAGCTGTGATTGGTCGTTGCCTGAGCCTGAGCAACTGTGATGTCATCTTCAGGGGAGAGCAAGTGGCAAAATGGCCGCGTTATAAAATGTCATTATGAAAGTTGTAAAAACTAATTATTGTTTAATGCGTTGTTGGAATGTGATTAATAAATTATTTTCATTTTGTTATATAGTCAAATATATTTCATACTGATGTCAATTTTGGGAAGATGCCATGTCTAATAAGCTGTGATGTTATCTTCAGGCGACAGCAAGTGGCAAAATGGCCGCCCCTTGAGATGGATAAAAATGGCTGGATTTTGCTTCTTAAGTCATGTTCCACAAATGCAATATTAATCAGAATGTCATAGTTGAGACTAGTGAGGCCTCATATAACATATTATTGTAAATTAATGTTTACGGTTGACTTCCCCAAAAAAATGGATGTGACTGTCAGATTTTCTTATAGGCAATCTCAATGGACGACTCCGGAGAGGACTATGGAAACTACAGCTATTACGAGTACCTGGAATACGGCGACATGGAAGAATTTAAAGTCGACCACAGGCAGAAAGAAGCAATGCACATCATCTCGGTCGTCATTTACATCATTTCCTTTGTCGTCGGCCTCATTGGGAACGGAACCGTCATTTGGGTGACGGGATGCAAGAGCAAAAGGACTGTCAACAGCGTCTGGCTGCTCAATCTGGCCTTGGCCGATTTTGTCTTCGTGCTCTTCCTCCCCTTCTACATTGACTACATCCTGCGCGACTTTCACTGGGATTTTGGCGTCGCCATGTGTAAGATTAATTCCTTTGTGTGCGTCATGAACATGTATGCGAGCGTCCTGTTCCTCGCGGTGCTCAGCGTGGACAGATACGTTTCGCTGGTCCATCACAACTGGTCTCGGAGGTTCCGGACGGTCCCCAGAGCCTTCTTCACCAGCGCTTGCGTGTGGGTGACGGCCGCCGTCATGAGCTGCCCCGCGCTCATCTTTCGGGACACGGTGCGCTTACATGACAAGGTGGTGTGCTTCAACAACTTCCACGCACAGGATGGACCGTCAGCAGCTGCGAGACACATTCTGGTGGTCTCCATCCGTACCGCAGTGGGCTTCCTCTTGCCGTTCTCTGCTATGTGTGTGACCGGAATCCTTCTGACAGTGAAGGTGAATCGATCCCAGGGCGCCGTTCGCATGTCTGGCTTCACCAAAACGGTCTCCGCCATGATCCTGGCTTTCTTCATATGCTGGGTCCCTTTCCACATTTTTAGCCTGATGGAGCTGTCCATACATTCCTCGCTGCATCTACATAACGTGCTGAAAATGGGATTTCCCCTCGCCACCAGTTTGGGCTTTTTCCACAGCTGCATTAACCCGGTGCTCTATGTGCTTCTGGGTAAAAAAGTTCGCAACATCCTGAAGCGTGCATGCTTGGACATCACTAAAAGCTCGCTAAGAGAACTCAGCCAATCCGTGTCGGCCACCGAGATGGAATCTTTGCCAGGAGTCCCTCACGTGCAGGACAGTGCACCAGAGGATCCTGTGGCCTCGTCAACGCTGTAATCTTTATGCGCAGATGCAGAGTGGATGTGAAAAGTCTACACACCCCATTTCAAATGCCAGGTTTTGGTGATATTAAAAAAAAATGAGAGTAACATAAATCACCTGGAGAAAAAAAATCAATCTTTTATGTGAACTATAAACTGTACAAAATTTTAAAAAAAAAACATTTTTGGGATGTGTTTAGAATTAGCCAATCACATACAAACTCATGTTAAATGGCAGTCATCACACCCATGCAACTATTTAAAGTGCCTCTGATTAAGCCAAATTAAAGGGGAAGTCAATAATTCTATGCAGCCTCACTAGTCTAAGTTAAGTGCAATATGAGTTAAGCAGCAAAATCCAGCCGTTTTGATCCCTTTCAGGGGGCAGACATTTTGCCACTTGAAGATGACATCAATGTTGCTCAGGTCTCAGGTAACAACTAATCACAGCACAGCTTCAGACAACAGGTGAGCTCTGATTGGTTGTTGCCTTAGCCCTAAGCAACATTGACGTCATCTTCAGTCGACAGCAAGTGGCAAAATGGCCGCCCCCTGAGATGGATAAAAACAGCTGGATTTTGCTTCATAACTCATATTCCAAAAATGTAATATTAATCAGAATGTCATGTTTAGACTAGTATATAACATATTATTTTCAAGAAATGTTTCATGATGACTTCCACTTTAAATTTCAGATATTGTAGTTTTTGTTTTTTTGCTTTCTCGCAGAAGCCTGCAGGTTTTGTGCTAACGCTGACTGGTATTCGGAAATGTTTATAATTCCCTCGAAAAAACCTGAGTTCCAGTCAGAAAAGAACAAAAGCCCCAGAATGTGCACACTTGTGCAACCATATTAGTTCAGTTGTTCATTTTTACTTCCTCTCTCAAAAAGTAAAATAAAAATGAATTTTAAAAAATGGTGTTGTATAGGTGATGTGTCACATTAATGGTGGGAAAAGTTTTGAAATGATTTATCTTGGTCTCATTTGACCATATCACAAAAACCTAACATTTGAACAGGGGTGTAGAGACTTTTCATATCCACTGTATGTCTTCAACCAACAATTACATTAAAGGGAAATAAAAGTTAATACACTACAATACTCTGTATAAGTTACAAAAAAGTTGTAATTCTATTAGATTAAAGTCACAATTCAAATGAGTGATTGCTGATTTCATTGTTTGACAAACTAATAGTGAAGTCAAAATTGATTTTTTTTTTTAAACTCAGCAATTCTGATCTTAACACTACACTTGTAATAAATATTACGACTTTATTCTCGTAAAATTACAACATTACTCTTGTAAGACTTTATTGTTGTAGATTAATGTAATCTGTCTTAATACATGTCTTAACATAACAAACATACAGTATTGCAAATTCCTCTTCTCAACTGTGACTATCTGCATTTACATGAACTCTAAGATGTTACAACCAAATGTAGAGCAACCTGAACATAACTTTCATGAAGCTTTGTGAATTTTACAGATGACGAAAAACGATGCGAAGGGATTTTCATTTTGTTTGAGATATCGCATAGATATGTAAAAGTAGTAGAACACAAGTATGAATGTATATTTGCTGCTAGAGTAGACTTTATTTGTGGAAATGTTACACATATATTCCATTTAATATATTACAAATAAATATCCCCTTAATAAATGTACTCTACTGTACTTTGTTTGGATTTTTTTTTTTTTTAACATTGTTTGTCCAGCAGTGTCTGGGTTATGTCATTCAAGCTTTGAACCCTTGTGTACAAAATGACATGTACTTCTCCAGGACTGCTATTTAGACAAGTATGACTTTGGTCCAGATGTGCATTTTGTTTTGTTTTTCTTTCCCTACAGGCTATGGTGCCTTCAAATTCAGTCATTTCCTGTTTTTTTTTCTCTCCCCACATTGCTGAACTGACATACAATGTTCATATAACAAATGTCTAGACAAGATCCAGTCACTGGAATAATGTTTGATAATTATGATACATTTTTTAAAATCATTCTTCTGTTCCCTTTTTTGACATTAAAAACATAAGAATGTACTGTGCTTTTCTACAAGAAAAAATATTGAATTAATGGAGTATTAACTTCAAATCCACTATTTGCCAAGCAATCCAAAACTAACTTCAGAATGTTAAACATTCACACTAAAAATCTACTTTTTCAAGAATTCCGAAATGGAGAAATTATGTATGTACATTTCAATTCATTGCACCACATTTGAGTTTAAGCTCTGCTCTTCAGCATTCTCTCTTCAGAACATAATGAATCCATCTTACAATGACCCTTAATGGAATCAATTCAAAATGGTCTGCGATGAGTAATATTGATGTCAATCAGATGGTCAAATGTTAAAATAATGAAAATTAAACACTTGCCACAGTCGCCTGTAGTGAATCCTGCCAGCTTGTATTTTTTTTTTTATCAAAGGCGGCTCGACTGCAGCGAACAATAGTAACAGTATGTCACTTCATAAACTCACTAATTGAGTTTGTTTGCTCCATTGCACGTCTTTGTCTTCTACCGAGTGACCCATTTTGTGTGTGCTGTGCAAGATGGGGAATATTATGAAGCCCTTGTCACTTTTTTTCACGAAGGGATTGCACACTTGCCAGCCACCTCAGTTGGTGCCATGTAACTTGTAATGAACACCATTGGCTTCGAAACACAAAACATGATAGATTATCACAATTCATTAATTGTTTTCAAATGTCTAAATTGTTGCTCTGTGTCAAATAAGAAATGAGTGTGACTGGAGCTTGTTTTTGTTTTTACAGCATTGTTTGTGAGATTACAGGACCCGGTGGAAGATGTTCATGTCGGCATTGTCTGGGAATGTTAATGATATACCTAATGCCCAATTGTGAGCCGTATGCGTTCACTGCCCGGAACTGGGGGACCAGTTTTCTGTTTCTAATGCAGTCTTGATTTATCTGCTTCGGTCAGTGGGTTTCTACTCACGTTTGTACATTTTCTCTCCAGGAAGAGTGACTCCGCTGATTGTCCGAATGCTACAAGAAGTAACACTTGTAAGGTGATGATGTGTATCTTTCAGCAGCTGAAAGAAGATATCAATAAGGAGTGGATATCAGACAAAGCCAGGATTTCTTTTAAGTCCCTTAGTGTTGCATATTATGATTAAATTAATACAAACTCTTACTTACTGTACTTTGGTGTGATTGTCTCTGATAGCCTGAAGCAACAAAGGCTTACCCAGCCGTATGTGAAAAATGAGTTCGGGCAGTTGGTACCTACAACCTGGGGAAGATGTGCTGACTCCGGTTGCTGGCGCAGTATGCAATTAATCGTGAAACAGCAGGTGATCATTTTTGCCGAGCATGTCCTAAATTGCGTCGGTTTTACACTTGCAAGGAATTGAAGGTCACCGAGTTGCTGTGCTGAGGGTAAGACACGCCAAATGAAGAGGACTGATTCAAAGCATGCTTGAAGAGAACTTACCCTGAACCTTTCCTTTTAAGAGCTTATCTGCATTCTGACGGTATTCTTCACTCACGGATTGATGGTATTGAAGAAGCTGACTTCTGTGGATCAGAAAAAACACACAAACGTGCATATATATATATATATATATATATATATATATATATATATATATATATATATATATATATATATATATATATATATTAGGGATGTGAATTGCCTAGTACCTGGCGATTCGATTCGTATCACGATTCATAGGTCACGATTCAATTCGGTGCCGATTAATCCCGATGCGAATCTATAAATTGATTATTGCGATTTTCTTTTTTTTTTACTCAAATTTATCAAATACTAATCAGTAAACTTGTACAAGTACACTGTAAGATTTGTATGAAAATGTATTTATCTGAAAATTCAGGCTTATAACTGAGCCACTGCATTTAACAAACAGGTTGCAGTCTGTTTCATGTTTGAACAGCACTGAAATAAAATATTAAGGCTTAATGTTCCATTAATATAACATTCTTCCATGCTTGATGTGTGAATCCTAACCCTAAGTAAGACGTTTTGTTTATATATTCCCATAACAAAATTATGTTTAAAAATCGATTCGGCCGCATATCGAATCGATTTGAGAATTGCGCCCTGTAATATCGCGATATATTGCAGAATCGATTTTTTTTTCTAACACCTCTAATATATATATATATATATATATATATATATATATATATATATATATATATATATATATATATATATATATATATAAAATGGATAAACAAAACTGGGCCTTGTTATAAAGGAAGTGGACCAATGCTCACCTCCGACCAGCTTGGTGGTGAATCAGCAGAAGTCCTGAAAGAGATTGCATCAAAAAGACCCCACGTAACATTTTTGAGAAGCTTTAGTGAATGTTATCAACAGCTGGTAGGCATCGGCCATAGGATTGTGTGTTTTTATCTTCTCTTGCAGGTGAAGGCAAGCTCCCTGTCGTGTTTGGCAGCATGAGTGGTCTGCATTAAAGGAAGCTGTGTCAACCATTGCTTTAGTGTTTGGAGTACTGCAGTAGACCATTTCAGGTTACAATCGTGAAGTTCAAGGCCTGATTATGAGTGTGTGCACCCTGCTTGGGCATCGGGTCATCATAGTGGCGTCCGTGTGCCAATAACAGATATCATACTTCCCAGAGCGACATATACTGTGAAATGTAACACCTATGTGAACACACAGGGTTGTGTGCAGCAAACCAGGGTGACTTAGAAGATTGTGAGAGTCATAGCTGAAGTGAATTATTACTCCAGATGATTGTTTTGTTAAAAGTAAAATTGGATATTCTGTCACTTAAGATCACTGTAGCAAGTCCGGTCAATGACAGCCTTTGATGAAATGATTTTGGCAATTCTGGTGCGATATGATGACTTTTGACGACGCCAGCTTCTTTGGGAAGGCTAATGAGCTGTCCAAGGTCAGCTGTTGTCAACCTTCAAGCGTTAATAATGAAGGAAGCACTGTCAAAGCTCTATATATGATTATATAATCAAGTTTGCCAGTCAAGGCTTTGCTCAGTGAACCCTTTGTCCCGCCACAACTCAGGCTGGAAGTCTTCTTCCTGGTAGGCAGACTGGTAAACCTCAGCTCAAGGATGTGCCGAGTGTGTTCGCCTATGCAAATTTGAAATCTGATTTCATTCATTACCCACAGATCCCAAAGAAGAGCCTCTGGGATGATGGACGGGCGTGTGAACGCCACCAAGGAGGAAAGCCTGCCATCTGCTGAACTAATGTGCATCTGAACAGAGGAAGAAATGATACACACAATAAACACTAACATGCCACAACATTTTGACCACTTGCACCGTGTAATGGTATCCAGTACAATAGCTGTATCAAACATTCTAACCTTGTAAAAAATAAAAAATAAAAAGGCTCAATTTTGAAAAAGATAATTGTTTAAAGTAGAATTTAGGCTTAATTCTCATTTAATGTTTTACCTTTTGTTTCTCCAGGTTTAAGGAAATATAGTCACAAAACACTAGCTATCATTTCGTTCTTCTGTGCTACTAAAATGTAGGTTAAATTTGTGATGGCGTTCTAAAATTTAATTAAAAGTTTAATGAAAGTTGTAAAAACAAATTATTGTTTAATGTGTTGTTGGGATTTGATTAAAAATGTATCTTGCATTCGTCATTTTTCAACATGAAACCTATTTCATGTTGTTTTACTCGGATATATTCCATAATGGTGCCAATTTTTTGGGTGATACAATGTCTAGTAAACATAACAGGTGGTGGTGTCAATACAAGCGATTCATCTTTAAAATTGCAACTTTTGTGACATTTAAAAAAAAAAGCCCCACATACCAGTAAACTGCATGTAACTATAAATCACACTTGCTTTGGTGTACATTTGATAATTACGCTATCAGAATAATCATTTAGTAGAGACAAACCAGCAGGCGCAATGACATTGAGGAGATGATAGACCACCGATAAATGTGTTATTCCAGAAGTGTTGATCAAACGGGCAAGTTTCAATAAGGATTGGCGACCCCTCTGCTGTCGGCAGTGTAATCAATTCTAATACTCCTGTTTGTTTGCATACATTTTAGCTGGGGTCTAACCAAAGGTGAAAACAAATACAGGCTACATTTGTAAATAATATTATTTTTCCCCATTTGAATTATTATATTTTTCTACATACTGTAACATTTACACCACATGTATATGTGTTAAATGAATTTTCAGTAGTGAGCCTAGTGAATTATTGCATAAACTCATTGAAGTAATACATTTTGAAACCGTCTTTGTGGGATGCTGTGTTGCAATGGATGGAGCAGGAGTTTGTGTTTTGGTACCTGACACGTGGTCCATCATCAGTGAACAGCGGGTGAGAGTGTGGCAGTGCAGCAGGGGCACATTACAGACACTCACACCGAGATGAAATAGCCGCGTCTGCGTGGATTTGTCACTCAAACAGCCCCGCTCGGACCTCTCGCCATATATGTGCACTAAATGCAGAACATGGCAACGACACTGTCACACTTTTCGTTGCACTTCGACACTGTGGGCGCTCTTAACAAAGTTGAATTTCCAATATGGTTGGAGAGGTTGTTGTTGTCGAGCGGGTTGTTGTCATGTCCCCGCAGTGCCTGTAGTGGTGCTGTGAGGGAGTCTGCCGTGGATCTGACAAAATCCTTAGCAGCCTACCTACTGCTTAAAATTTGATCGAGCGTTTATTTTACATGCATCCGAAAGTCAAGTCGCGCCGAGCTCGAGGAAGATCACTCTTGTTAATCTATCTCGGGACAACGATGCACGAATAGCCTAGCGGATCGTATTAGACATTCCGGCCGTCTATCTGGAGCGAATACCGTTCAACGGCCCGTACCAATTCAAGGTAAGCGAGACCTCGACCTCGATTTATGGCTACACCGCTTGGCGCAGCCATGAGCTGGGGATGCGACTACCACTCTACGCCGGCGCTTGTCCAGGCTAACAGGCCACTTTCTCTTGTGTATTTCTCCCTATATTTGAGCATCAACTTATTCAGTTAAAACGCTGAGCAGTATTCATATTTTATTTTTCTTAAAGTTGCTTTGCATCTAATTACGTAACGCTATCAACCACTATAAATATATATATATTTTTTTTACCGAACCCCCGATAACAGGCCTTAGCTTCGCGTGAAGCCCTTTTGTTTGAACGCGTCGGTGGGTAATGTGTTTAAATACTAGGACATACAATGTTATAATTTAAATGTTTATTGTGTGTATATTAAATTCCCTGTTTAGATTTCAAATAATAAATTAGAGACCCGTCGTCTTGTCGCCATTTGTATAGGTTTCCGTTTCCTGGTTAGCTACCGCCTACTTGTTCGTGTTTTTAGCTTCCTTAGCTAGCAAGCTAACGAATATTTTTTAATTTTAAGAGGTAAAAAGCAACAGCAATACTAATAATCACGGACCAAAATGGGTAATATGTTTGTGAATAACGACATAGGTAGTCTTCACGTCTAGTTTCGTACACTATTGATTCAATTCAAGTTTTGAAACTGCTCATCGGACTACATGCTAACATGGACAAGCTAGCTCCGTCCGACCGACCGTTTCGGTTAGTTATCGTTTAGAACCAACCAACACGCCCTTATTAGTTTTCTTCAGAGCTGTTTGGTATTCGTTTAACAATATCCTTATTTGCATTACCGTTATTTAAAACTCTCAAAGTGTGTGCTATGTTCACGCTTCGGGTGTCGGAGGCACACTGACGCCCGTAATACCAGCTACAACCCCTTAAAGTCAATGATAGGTGCTGGTAAGGTAGTTGGTTTGCGCTTATTTTAAGTTACCTGTACCTTAGTGTTTACACTAACCGTCGAATAACATCTATTTAACTGTTTGCATGCGGTGTGTTTGCGTGAGTCCATACACGCGAATGTTGACGGACTTAGTTCATGTGACTCTTGTTTTTTTTTTAAACAATAACTCAAGTGTCATGTGCACGCGGAGGCAGGGAAGCTTATAAATTGATTAGGCTTTGTAGGATTGTTTCTTAAACGTATTTCTCCAGTTATATTCTTATACAAGTATGTGCAAACTAAATAATAATGTTTGAGCATTTATTTGATATCTTTGATCCAGCTAAATGTCCATGTAGTGGTTCACGCTCCGGCTGTATAACCTCTTTACAGTTGACTGAAAGAACAAGCAATTGTCTTAATTTGAATGTATGCACATGGTTACGTGCACATTTCAAAGTGTTAATGATGTCATTCTTGCTTTTCTCCCCCGACTTGATCCTATCAGCTGATGTTGTCAAGGACAAGAGTCACGTGATGTATGAAGGCAAACACATACATTTCTCAGAGGTGGACAATAAGCCGTTGTGCTCGTACAGCCCGAAGCTCTGCAAGCAACGCAGACTCAATGGCTACGCTTTCTGCATACGGCACGTTCTGGAAGACAAGACCGCCCCCTTCAAGCAGTGCGAATATGTGGCCAAGTATAACAGCCAGCGGTGTACCAACCCCATCCCGAAGTCAGAAGATCGCAGGTGTGTAAACTCCAGTGTTCTAAACTTACACTGTAGATCATGTGTGTACTTAAAGGAATTGTAACTGCTGTTCCAGGTATTGCAACAGCCACCTGCAGGTCCTCGGCTTCATCCCCAAGAAGGAACGCAAGAAGAAACACGATGCTTTGGAGGAAACGCGTTCGCGGGCTCACCTGGAGTCGGTGGCCCTCAACATAACGGTGCCCCCTTTACCTTTAGCTTCCAATGGTCTAAAGGAACTTCCGCCATCGCCACCCTGTACGCGCCTGCTAGCCCTTCCCGATGGGGAACTCGTGGATCCGTTTACCTTCTACGAGGACGATACAGACGGGGAGGAGATGGGCCCTCCTCGGAAAAGCAACGCCATCAAGAAGAAATTGCAGAGTCGGCTGGTGCTGAATCAGAAAATCTGCCAGGACGCGGACCGTTTCCAGACATCTTCTGAGCACTTTAATCCCTCGCCTGTTCCCCGCGTCCACCCCTCGTCGCCGCTCACCACGCAATCGCCACGGCAGCAGTCAGGTCTTCTCCAGCCGCCCTCTCAGCAGGGTCTATTATGCAATCCAGCACCACCTCAGACGGTCAACTTCTTGCCTTCTGGGATGCCCGTAAATGCATCAGCCAATCCCGCGCAGCCGCCAGGGCCGTCGCTCGGCAGGAAAGCACCTTTGGCTTCCAATCACATGGTGGTCATGCGACCCGCGTCCTACTCGCCGTCGGCCCGCTGCCTGTCCAGGTTGCAGCATCTGGTACAGCTGTGTACCAAGAGACACAGAGAATATGGAGATCTCTTTCCTCATTTAGGTGCTTCACTTTGATTTCTTTACCAGCATGTTTCAAGATTTTGGTGAGGTGAGACGGGCTTTTTCTTGCAGGACTGGACTGGTCGGAGGACAGCGCTGACAACGACGACGATGATGAAGAAGTCGAGGCAGAGAGATTTGTGCCCGGCCTGGGCACTTGGAGGCCACAGAACGGGTTTGTTACTAAACATCAACACTCAACACACAAATCCAACAAACTTCTCCTTTCACGGCGGCGACCGATCGTCTCGTTTTTGAAACAGGCTGGAGGACGACACGGGCTCCTCGCGGAGAACGCGACTGCTGAGGCTTTGCTCGTACCTGCAGCAGAAGTACAAGCACATGTGCAGGCAGGAGAGGGCGAGCATCCGCCAGAAGAGGTACCGCTACGCCTTCCGGAAAGCTTTGGTGCACGCCGCCAGCAAGAACCCAGACTGTGCCGGGCAGCTCATCCGGGAGCTGCGTGGTTCCTCTCAAAGCCCCTCAAGGTAATCTCAAAAAAGTACTTCGGACTTTTAAAAGCATTATTTTTCAACCAATTAAAGCGATTTCTGCGTGCTTAGCGCTGGATCAGAACATCACCACGGCGGGGCACCCGTGAGGCCGCAGAACACAGACGCGGGGACGTGTACAGTCCACACGAAAGGCCAGGCCTGCAACAACAGAGCGCTGCCCTTCACCAAACACTGTTTTCAGCGTATCCTTTGAACAACTGGTAACGGGTGTAAAAGAGGTAGAGACCGTCCGGCATATTTAAGGATTATGCAAGTCATGTTGACGTTTTTCACAAGGGCTGAATGATTTTGAAAACTAATCACAGTGCAATTTTTTCCTCTCAATATTGCGGTTACGATTTCATGTGAGATTATTTTATATTATTAATAATGAAACCGATATGTTTTTTTCAAGGCAGATACCGATTATTATTAGTTAAGCAGTACCGATAAAATATATTTCAAGCTGATATTCATTTGCAGTAAAAGAGAAAATATTAACAAAAAAAACAACGTTTACTTTGAATTTTAAACATAATTTTTAAACAAAGCTATCAATTCTTTACAACAAAAATTGCAGGGAGCTTTCAGAGTCATCAGCATGTGGCTAAATTAAAAACTAAGCAAGTAAATAGTTACCTTAAGTTTTCTACTGTAAATTAAGTTTTCCAAAATTTCAACATAATTTCTTAATTTCTTTTTTTAATTTTTAGAAATAAAAAGTGGAATGAGTTCCCAGTGTCAGCATTTGTTTTTTTTAAATAATGTGGAAATTTAAATAAATCCATAAATTAAAGTTCACTATAATTTACTGAGCGACAAATGCATGTGAATGTAGCTAATTTGGGCTTTTCGTCAGGGTTCGTAAAAAGGTTTCAAAAGATCTTCGCAAACAGTGAAAAATTGTCTGCGAATATCTTACAAATCCTGATGAAAACCCAACATTCGCTACGTTCGCAAGCATTCACCGCTCAGTGAGCTTTATCTTACCGTCGGATTCGTAAAAAGGCCGATGCCAATATTTTTCAAAATGTCAAATATCACTATTTTATCCCTATTTACTAATATGAGATTATTTTCTCATTATTTTTCTTTATTTGTTTTTACTCTTCCCAGATCTGTATATTATTTTAACAAACACAAACAATAAATGTGTGTGTGTGTATATATATATATATATATATATATATATATATATTAGGGTGGATGCATCTCCAGTAAAAGAGGATTTGATACACATCTGGATACATGGGGTGAGATGAAAATTCAAGGACGAAGTGGAATGATTCAATTACATGCACTTACGTCATCTTAATCAAAACCCAATTTCTGATTCCAATTGGTTTTCATTTCACTTCTATTTGATCATTTTTTCGAACCTCTAGTAAATCAGGCCCAGATTTAGTTGATCCCTCAGGTCAAGAATGCAGTTTCATCCACTTCAGCTGCACTCCGCATGCTGAAATATTCTCACCGCAAGCTCTCCATCCGGGCCTTCTTTTTCTTCCTTAATTGTTCTCTGCAGACATTCTGTTGAATCGCTCCCAGCAGCTGTTTGCAAGCTGCACAGCCAAGTTTGCGGATGGTCAGCAGTGCTCCATTCCCGTGTTCGATATCACGCATCAGACGCCACTCTGTGAAGAGCATGCCAAAAAGATGGTGCGTTCCACGTTTCACATCGTCCCTGCGTGTGGTTAAGAATCGTAATTACCGCTCCCTGCCCGTTCTACACAGGATAACTTCCTACGCGGGGACTGCAATCGGCGAGTGCAACACCATCACCACCACCACCAGCAGCACCAGCACCAGCGTAAGCCGCGCAAAAAGACCAAACCACCGGCGCTCACCAAAAAACACAAGAAGAAGAGGCGAGTGCCGCGGCGGCCTCAGAAACCCATTCCTCCCGCGTTGCCTCAGGGGTACCTGGGAATGCCGGCCATGAGCCTCGCTCTGTCCTCCCAGGCCAGCATCAGGTCTGCTTGAACCCACAACACGACACTATGCGCTCACGCAGGTTTGTAACATTGTCCTCCTTTCTGGCAGGAGCCCCTCAACTCCAGAACTGAGTACAGACGAACTTCCTGATGACATCACCAATGAAATGGAAGACATTCCCAACGACCTCGAGCTGAACCAGGAGGATTTTTCGGATGTTTTGCCGAGACTACCTGACGATCTTCAGGACTTCGACTTGTTTGAAGGTGCAAATTTAGACATTTCATTTTCTGTTCTGTTTTTTTTTTAAATTCAATCCTCTGACATTTTATGGTCACTTTTTGGACAATTTTAAGTGATTTTAAAAAACTTTTTCATCTACCTTTGTCGCTTTCTTCAAAATTTTGGACTGACTTTTGAATAATTAATTATTCTTTGTTTTTTAATCGAAATCATTAATTCATTTAAAAAAAATTCATCTAAAAAAAGAAAAATGTAATGTTTTTTGAGATCCAAAGTTTGCAGACCGAGATCAACTTGTACTGAATTTATGACTGTAATTTTGAACACAAGTCAAGACAAGTTTATTTATGTAGCCCTTAATCACAAAGAGCATAACATTGAACATATAAACTCTCTATATTTTATACTTGTAATGTGTTTTCTCCATGTTTATATGTAAAAAAAAAAAAAAAGTCTTGAAGGGTTTCACAAGCCCACAGTTCGAGAGATCAACAACATCTCCTGCAAACCTCAAAAACTCCCACTCGGCTTATGTTGTGACGTTTACATTGCTGAAGCCGCCGCCAATCCAGATTTCACAGTTCCAAATGGGAAGCAAGTATGTCGGAAGGCTGACGTTTGCTTGTGTGCGCAGGCAAGAACGGCGAGTTGCTGCCCACCACGGAAGAGGCCGAGGAGTTGGTGCGCGCCCTGCAGCAGGCCATGGGGTCCTACCCGGACTCCTTGGTGTGCCTGACCTCCATAGGAGACCTCGCCCCGTCAGAAGGAGTGGACCACCGAGCCATGACCGTCTTTCCCGATGCGGTCCAGCCGGGGGGCATGGCGGACATCCTCCACAGCCGCCTCCCGACCGAGAACTTTTCTAGCCTGGAGCTGGAGGACAACATACTGCAGTCCACCGCCGGCCACTTCGCCCCCTCGCCGCCATCTCAGCCCACAGACCTACCCCAAACGTCGGGCGGCGCCGCCTCGGTAGCCCCCGCGAGCGTCTCCCTGCTCACTCAGGCCCCCGATCGGACGTTCGCCCGCACGCGCCCCCCTCAAATCCTGGCCAAGTCGGACGTGCCGGCGACGTCGTCTCCCCAAGGCGGCCGCTACGGCAGCGAGCACGTGGCGTCCCCGTACAGCGACCAAATGCCCTCGCCCCACGCCGGCCCCTTCCAAACAGACGCCCCCCTCCTGCTGGAACCCCCGCGCTCATCGTGGAACAATCTCCCCCTCCCCCTGGCCGACCCGGCGCAGTTCGGCAATCTCATGGCGTCGGAAAGTCATCTCATATCCACGTCGCTGTCCACCCCGCCGGCCGGCAGCCACTCGGTCAACTCGATGACGCTGCAGCCTCTGGCCGCGCTCTCGGCCCTGCCTCCCAGCGGCCTGACGGGCTTGACCGCGCCCCCGGCGCCCCCCTCCTCGTCCCCGCACGACCCCCTGATCTCCTTGCAGCCCAAGCAGCAGCTCCCGCAGTTCAGCGCGGCCTTCGGCCACCAGTTGGCCTCGCACAGCGGCATCCCCAACGACCTGCAGCCCAGCCACAGCTCCACGGCGCCACCTGCAGGCTTCTCCATCGTTAGTGCCACCACTGCAAGTGCCAACAGCGCCTCCACCCCTTTCACGCAGAGTAACTGAGCGCAGGCGGCCATCTGAGCGTTTATATGTTATCGTTCATATCTAGCTTGAGGTCCATGTTGGATATCGAATCACTTTGAAAGTCTAGTAGTGCTTCACTAGTAGTGCACGGTTGTCAACTAGTGCACATTTTTGCCTGTAGTTGTCCTACTAGTGAAGCCAAAGAGGATACTTGTACACGGACCTTAAGCTGGATTTTCAGGATATGGAACACATTTTTTTTGCGCACCTTGACCCTTCGACTCTATGCGCTAACGGTGCACGCACTTGATCGTGAATTTGCACAACTCCAGTGAGTCTCAAAACAGTAGTACCTTGACTTGCAGACAAGTGCCATGTCAACTAGTGCACAGTTTTGCCTCACTAGTGACATGTCGTCCAACTAGCGAGAACAAAGATCTTACTAGTTAGTGGTCCTTAAAATGGAAAAATATCCATTCAATGCTCAAATGGCTTTATGGCTAGCCCTTGATATCCATCTTGAGGTCATTATACTAGTAAGCCCTTTGTCGAATAAGATTCAATGCACTAGTTGAACAACTCGTGTCTTACTAGTAATGTGGAAAGCGGATTTAACATAATAAAAGAATAAATGCTCCAATGGTTTTTCCTTGAAGCCGTTTGAGCATTTATTACTTGACATCCATCTTGGCTCAGCCTAGTTGGGCAAAACTGGCACTAGTAGTGGTAACACAGTTCTATTAAGTGTGCACTAGCAACTTGCTTCATTTGTGCGCCGATATGGAATTCAATATAGTGTACTTGTACGTGGATCTGGATTGTCGGATATCAAGTCAATTGAGTTACAAACTCGTAAGTCAAGGTATGTAGGATTCGGTCTGCTTGTTTGATGCCTTGAGATTTTGTCAGCCGGTGTTTAGTTGCAGATGGCGACGAGTAGACAGACGACACGTAATCAATTGTGCGCTGCCGTGACGGCACAATTGATTACGGAATCCCCAAAGTTTTCCCTTTTTTAAATTCCTGAACAACTCCTCCCGCCTTTTTGCTCAGATGGCTGTCGCATCCTTTTCATTTCACACCTGTTTCATACACTGCTCGTTTAAAAAAAAAAAGAAAAGAAAAAAAAGCGCTCCTGACTTATATAGACACGGTCACCCCAAATACTTTTAAAGCTGTTTTTATATCGTGTGTATGCTGTACATGTGCTCATTTACGCCGATTTCTCGTCTCAATCTCTGACCTCACTGTTGGTTGTGCGACCCGCTTCACAAAAGGTTACTAAAGCAATAAACACATTGACGTCAACGTTGCATCGCACTGCAGGATGATAGTCGAGTGGTTCCATGTAGCGTCGCCTGGTGAGTCCAGCGTGATGATTATGATGATGGCGGTTATTTTCCAGGGACTCCATTGTCCACTTCACAAGGTGCTCCAGTTGCGGACTTTTTGGTCTCATTCGACTTTCAGGGGTGTCCCGAGGGCCGTTTCTGGCCAGACATATTTTTTATAGCAGTCCATGACGTACACTAAAAATAACATTTGTTATTATTAATACTGTATTAGGTGTGAATGTGAGCGAGATTGGCACATTTCTCTTCAGAACTTCAGTGGAATAAAGATTTTTTTGTTTTGTTTGGACACCCCTGCGTTACACGTATATTTTGTTTGAACTTCTCATTTGTCTTCTTTGTCACCAGGTAGGTGTAGCACGAGGCTATCACTTGTTCTACATTTAAATCATTCAGTGCCATTGACGGCTATAGACGTCAAAAATTCATTTGAACTATTTCTATTAGTTTAACCTTTTTTCCCACTTTTGTTAATAAGAGTATGAAAACCTAGAATTTTTTTTATTGTACATTTAAAACAGATATCAAATTTGTGATTAATTGTGAGTTAACTAGTGAAGTCATGCGATTAATTATAATTAAAAAATGTAATTGCCCGACGCCCCAAATTTTTTATCTTTTCTTAAAAATAAATAAGATTAAAATAGAAGAAAAGATTAGGTGATTAAATTTTTTCATAATTAATCGCATTACTTCATTAGTAAACTCACGATTCATCACAAATTTTATATCTGTTCTAAATGTACAATATATTTTTTTCTAAGTTTTCATACTCTTGTTAACAAAAGTGGAAGAAATGTTAAACTAATAGAAATATTTCAAATTCATTTTCGACGTCTATAGCCGTCAATGGCAGGGAATGAGTTAAGATTGCTCTGTCCGTTTTTTGTTTTTTTAGATGAATAATCTGGATTTTAAATGAAAGAAAATGACAGCAGGGCAACTTCTGGCCTTGGATGCACATATGAGGCATTGTGTATAGCGTAACGGGCTCTATCCTGGGGTTTGTCGGTGAATTATTGAGTAGCAAACAGGCAGAAATAATCATTTGCGATGTGTAGAGTAGAACAAGTTCTCAAGTGTTTCAAATGGTAATCAAACGGGTTGTAAAGCTCTCTGGGCCATTGGATGGATCGGTGTCTGTTTGCTGTTGTCATGTTAAGTCGTCGGAAGAATATTTTATTTTAAATAGCTATCAGAACCCCGGGAGAGATTGCTTATGTTAAGTGCGTATGAAAAGGTATCAAAACAGGAATATATTCATCTACCGTTGATTTAGTAGACGGACGTTGTAGTTCAAGATGGATTTGCACAGAAGTGAAAGGATTTAAGCCTGCCGTGTTTGTCACTGCATGTCTGTTCTGACGTGTTATTTTGTGTTACTCCCGCGTTTTCGCTTTGCTACTCTTCGCCCCCCCCCCCCCAATCGCCAGTTTCCAGCTGTGAGAAGGCCCAGTTCCCTCTCCTTAATTTCCAAAGAGAACACTTATCGTTGTAGCCACACCACAGACGCCTGCAGTGTTATTACATATAAGTGGAAAATATTTATATATATCTACAATCCCCTCCAAAAGTATAAGAACAGTAAGGCGATTTATTTTTGTTTTTATTGTGAAGAACCAAATGTCTTCAGTATGCAATAAAAACAAAAAGCATTGACCTGGCCGTTCCAATACTTTTGGAGGGGGCTGCATATATTATATATGGATTGTTTCTTTGCCAGCAAAACAAGGAAATACTGCTCCACATTTAGCATGAGTAGTCGCTGCGTCCCCCCCACCTTTCCTGACTTGATGTAGAACAAATTGAACAGGGCTCGTAGGCACATGCAACTGCTTGTATTGAGAGATGGCTGACAAATTCCATATTCATTGAATGTACTGTTTTATGGTTTTGAAAGCTAGGACAAGCTCAAATCTCGTCACCTTTTGTTATCGGTCCTTGTTTAATTGTCGAAGGTATTTTTTGTATACAAAAAGGTTTACATTTTTATGTCTATTTTTCTTGTGTACAAGTTATGTAATATGTGTACAAACACTGTATGTAATATCTGTATATAGTGTGACAAATTTGATCTTTTGTTTTTGGATGTATAAATAAATCTTGCTGTGAGGTATTTGCTGACACAAAGAAGTGTTGAATTTTTTGAATGATTTATTCTTTGACTATTTAATTTACAGCATTTTAGGTGGTTCGCTGACGCAACTGATCAGTCTACTTAAATGGTACTGGAATTGCAAAATGAGATATTGTAATAATTTAAAAAATGTTACAAAAATTGCACAATTTAGATTAATCATTTATTGTGTGCAGCCTAAGGTAAACCGGTGCAATAATCATGTCTAAACGGCCTCTTTATGGCTATACTGCATCTGTGAGGTGGATGAATTATCACGGCAAAGGAGAAGTGCTCACTGACACAGACTTAGGCAGATTTGTGAACAATTTTGGTGACAAATGGGCCATAAAAAAAAAAAAAAACTACTGTAAGAAGTCTTGGTTAAAACATTTGAGGTAAACTCAGGAAAAACTGTGAGCTTAAACTATGCTTTGTATTTATAGTTTTGGTCAGTTCCCTTGACTTGTGATTTCAAAACTCATTATCCATTGATTTGTTGTGTACGTGTAATATGAGGCGATTATACATTTCTATATGGTTTTAGTTAATGGCCCTCTGAGAGAAACCAAACCATAAATACAAGGTGGCCTGAGACAAAAAAAAAATCGCTGGTTGATTTAATATGCTGATATTTTAAAATTTAAAATTTTTCCGTATTTAATTTTTTTTTTTTTATACATTGCAAGTATAATTGTATAATGATCCAAACACCCTTTGCAATATATATATATATATATGTTTTTTTTTATTGCTGATTTTTGTCTCTATAATGTAAAGTTGAATACTGAAGAACAAAGTAATGTAAAACAAAACCATTGAATTGAAATCCCAACCCGAAATCATGTCAAATGTCATTTTCAATGAATGACAAAAAATGCTAAAGATGTGTGCTAGATTCTTTTTTATTTCTGTCATAATCATTTGACAACGTCCAATAAACCCAACAGCACTGTCTCGAATGAACAAACATGTCTATTGGCGTCGTCACATATAATGTACATTTTGCTTTCCAGTGTTTACAGATTCTTTAGGACACGTCACCAGACTTCTCTAGCGCTATTAAATAATACTGCTCCTCTGGGTTATAAAAATAGTTTGAAAGAATAATATACTGTAGTTGTGCTAAGACATTAATAATCCTGGCCGTCACACCGTGCTTTATTGCCATAACACACGAAATGGGGAGCGGAATGACAAAAAACGGGCGTGTAAGCGCGACGGAACATTTGTAGCCTCGTTAAGTACCACATTTGAGCAACCAAATAAAAATCTGACAAAGTGCAACACACACACAAAAGTACACATGAAAATTAGCCTATTTTTGAGCATGTAAAAGGTGCAAATTATAATTGAATTTGTTGAAATGAGTTCTCACATGGCACATTTCACTGTGGAGCAGGAACAGAAACGTGAATGGCGGCGTGTTTGGACCACTGCACACACCAGCCGGTCAACTCTAAATATTTGATTTTAAGGACTTAATTGTTCATTAATACTGCGACCAAAAAAACAAAACAATAATCATAATTTTTAGACAGAGCATCCAGCAAAGCATCATTAACGGGATTTCCATTTGTGCATTTTGGAAGTTGTTCCTATTCTTTTCCAAACCTTCCCCTTAACGTCAGGACGATTCAAGTCAAGCCGGCAATCAACACCGATGGCCGTCGCGCTTGTCGTGTGCTACAACGAACACGTGAAGCGAGTCGACCCGTCGGGCGTCATGCTGCTGCAATGTCACGCGTACTCATATCACGGCGAGCTTGTGACTCGCTTACCCACGAGGGTCCAAACTTCGGAAACAAAAATTCAAACACGGTAAAACCATTCAAGCAATGATGAACTAGTTTTTGCTACCGTTTTTGCCACGTCACCGTTAAATCATATTATATATTCAAATGAGTAATGTGCGTGTAGTATATGAATTAAGTCGCAAAATTCACCTGTTTGAGCCATCTCGGGGTGCGGCCATTTTGTCGCTTGCTTCCGATTGCAGTTGACATCGCAGGTGCTCAAGGCGCAGGTAACCACCAATCACAGCTCAGCGGCAGAAAATAGGCGAGCTGTGATTGGTCGTTACTTGAGCCCCGAGTAACTGTAATGCCGTTTTATGTTGACAGCAAGATGGATAACAAATAAACAAACAAAAACATTTAACTCATATTCCACAAACGCAAGATTAGTCTGAGTACCATTTTTTATACTAGTGGGGCTGCATAGACATGTTATTGTAAGGAAAATGTTTGGGTTGACTTTACCAGGTTATTAATATTCAGTGCCAGTCATGTTCAGACTCATTTTCTACACCTAATACTTGAATAAAAAAAATAAAAAAAAGCAAAAATAATTACCTGGGACTGAATAACTGGACTCTCAAACATATTTGGCACTGAATGAGTTAATAGTTGGACGATGGGTTGCAATTTGCCCCTGGGTGGTGGTGGTTGTTGTTGTTGTTGTTGTTTTTTGGACCCCCGTAGTGCTAACTTCTCATTTACTGTACATGTGACGTCATCTCAAGTCACTGCAAACCCTCATGTGTTTTCCACTATCCCACATACACTGCACATCTGCTACTTCCTGTGTGTTTTGCACGGATAGCAAAAAAGAGAAAAGGCATTTCTTTAAACTGCGCGCGTGCAATCAGAGGACGACGGTGTGATGATTCACAATGTAAAATAATCCGAGTCAAAAAGGCAGGAAAACAACTTGAAGAGATGGAGTGTATAAAAGAATGCAAACGGACGCTTCCTATATGGAATCCAGACGTTTCCAAACATAATAAAAGTCAGCCCATCACGCACAGGCATTCCAAATCCAAGTGCACATTTTTCATCCAGTCTAAGGCATCTTTTTCAGCTCAGCACCAAGATGACTAATTTGGTTACGCCCATTAACTTGCCTTCCTCAAATAAAAGGTGCATCTCAATATATTTGAATATGGTAGGAACATTGAAAGTCACTGAAATGAGATGCACCTGAATTATCACAAAGCGTACATGAACTAATGAGCAAAACACACAGGACAGCACAGTACACCAAAATCCAAAGCCCTTCAGCAAAAACAAAAAAAAATTACAGCATTTTAATATCCTGACCCGCGCAACATTTTTGGAAAGTCAGCTGAGTAGGAATGATCCAGAAAGGATTTCTCGTCTAACCTGGTGTGAAATGATCGACGCTGAATGATCAGAAGGCAATCTCACGTACGGCCCTTCTACTCTCAAAATATTTACCTCACAAGCAATATTATCTACAGTCTGGCATTTTGGCCATTTGTACAACCACCTTATTATTATTATTTTGTTCTTGTATCTGTAGAAATGTGCTTATTTACAAGTTTGTACAACCATCCTGTAGAGCTAATTTGACCTCCCAGAGGACCTTAAAAGCAGGATACCTGAGTTTTCAAAAGAACGCTTCACACACACACACACACACACACACATACATACATACACGCACACGCACACACCTCCAAAAGTGAGAGCTCAAGAGAGGCGGATGGCTTAAGTCCACTCTGCCGTGACGGGGCCCTCTAGTGGTGTGCGTGTGTTACTGGGAGGCTTAATCAGTGATGGGGAGCAAATCCTACGCAGGCTCGCAGCGTCCAAAACAAAGGTGCTCAATTGTGCTTTTTCTCAGTGAGTGGCAGCCGTCGGAGGCACAGAAAACCTGACATGGAGGACAAAACAGAAGACATTTAGCTACGTGTTTTCGCGGTGGATCTGGTAGCACCTTGCATGGTTTGTAAATGCGAGCCTTTTTTTTTTTTTTTTGCGCTTTGAGCAGCATGCGAGTCGGTTACCTCTGAAGTCTCTGCAGTAGTTCGGCCACCAGCGAGTCACACACGCCCGGGTGTATGTCTTCGGCCACTAAAATGGCCTCGTGCAGCGCCTCGGCAGCCTCCGGCTTGCCGTTGCTGGTCTCTCCCTTGGCTTTCAACTGCAGTCACGGCAGCGCGTATTAGTTCAGCACGTTGCTGTATCGCAAATGGATCAGTTGAGATTTGTTGTTAATTACCTCAGAAAACAACGGAGAGAAGATGGATGATAAGCTCTGTGACAAAGGCCTCTTTGGACTTTCCGGCTCCTGTAAAGTCTAAAAATCGTCCCATTGTTAGAAATTAGGGATAGGCCGATTATCAGCATTTTGACGAATATCGGCACCGGCCATTTTAAAGAAGCATACAACCGATAATAGATTAATTTAAAAAAGTGTTCAGGGAAAAAACAAGCTTCAGGGAACTAATTGTTACATTTTCAGAGATGCTGCTGAGGAACTCGCCGCACCTTCGGTTTTTGTTTGAAATTAAAACTAAGATAAGTACAACTGTAATACTTTAAAAAATATTAGGGAGCTATTTACTTGAGTTTTTATTTAACTTTTGAAGATATGCCACTGATCCTGGGAGATCCCTGAACTTTTTGTTAGATTTATTTATTCTTTTTAGATTTCTAAAAGTTGTTCAATAAACATATGCTTAAAAATTCAAGAGCTGGAGTTTGTATTTTTTCAAATTTTGATGCCAATATTTTTCCCTTTTAGCGAAAATGAATATCGGTCGCTTATCGGCGTCCTACAGTAATTTCTGGACTATAAGCCGCTACTTTTTTCACTTGCATTCGACCCTGCGGCTGATACAAAGGTGCGGCTTATCCATCAGATCACAATGGGCCGCATTATAAAGGAAGCGCAAGAGCGTCAGGCAGAGCAAAACAAACCAAGTGAGCCCAAATACAGTAGGAGAGAGAGAATAAGAGCGAGACAATTTGCCCTCTCATTATGGATAAGAAAGTAGCAGGAACACGGTGCGGTAACATTAAAACACCTGCGGCTTAAAGTCGGGTGTGGCTTATATGTGTAACAAACTGGAGTATTCCCCAAATTTAGCTAGTGCGGCTTGTGGTCAGGTGCGCCTTATAGTCCAGAAATTACTGTAATTGTATTGGCATCGGCCCTAAAAAAAAATAATTACAAAAATAATCGGTCTATCTCTATTAGAAATTTCATGTGAAGTTGGCGACGTCCCATAAAATGTTACTTGAAACTTCCCCAAAATTCTCCCCCCTTTGCAACTCTTTCTCTTACCGGTTTAATTTCCAACTCGGCAGGAGGCACGGCCCCGTTCTGCACCTTCTTCAGGTCCTTCTCCCTGATGGTGTTGAAGATCCAGTCGTCATTGGCGGCGGCGGCGTCTCCTCCGGACGCTTGTCCTTGCGTCTCCCTGCAACGACACGGCCGGTCAGTCAGTTTGGCCCTGGAACCTCGTTTGACGACGACGCCGGTGCCAAACGTACTCGTCGGACTCCTCGGAGCTGGACTCGTCTCGCGACTGTGCTGATTTCCATCTCTTGTACCTGTCGATCAACTCTGTCAGATAGGATGTCTTTTTGGCGTGCCGTACGATCAGTTTGTGCTTCAGCAGCTCTTTGGCAGTTGGCCTCTAGGAAAATGTTCGACGCAGGCAAACAGAACATTACAAGACTCAAATGTGCTGGTGGACAGGAACAGGAACGCCTGTCAACTTACAAAGCTCGGCTCTTTATTCAAACAGGCTTCCACAAATTCTTTAAGTGGTTTACTGTAGTTTCCTTCCAGCGTGGGCGGATTGTTCTTTGGGATGAGGAACAAGACCTTCATGGGATGGAGCTCCGAGTGGGGCGGCTCTCCTTTAGCCAGCTCGATTGCCGTTATTCCCAGCGACCAGATGTCTGCCTGCACAGCCACAACAAGGAAAACGAGGCGCATTAAAGGATGAGGTACTGACATGAAACGAGATTGGCTGAAACCGTACGGGTTTATTTGAGGACGGCGTGTGACGTACTGTCTGAGATGACAAAAGGACATTGACTCAGACATTATTCCAAAAATAGCACCAAGTAATTATTCAATTTTGCTTCTATTTAAACCACGACCACAATTTTTTTGTTGCGGTTTTCATTCATGCTAACGGGCTACATGCGGTTTCTTTCAAGATGACAAAAATCAATTCAATCAGCCACCACATTTGTATGGAGGACTAAAAGTGACAAAACTAAATGAATAAATGTCCCGGTAAATAATTAATCATCCATCCATCCACTTTCTGGACTGCTTCCCCTCAATTATCATTAATTAATAATACAGCGGATCAAACACTTGCAGTGCATTTATAATGGTGGCCAATTATACTAGGATTTCCACCACTCGTGGACCACACTGTACAGCGGCACTTTGACTTGTGAGTTCAATTTGTTCCGTGACCAAGGTCATACCTCAACTCAATATTACTCATTGAAACCCATTTCAGCGCCACACAAATAATTATCACTTTTATTTATGTTTTTAAATTCATACAGAATAATGGCACTAAGTGTCAGGACAAGACAGCCATATTGTTGTACATGTGCCTTTGAGGGGCGTGGCTTGAGTCTTCATGTAAACGTCAGGCCATAGTCCAGCTACTTGTGAATTATCAGTTGTATGTGTGTAACGAATGTTAGTCAAACTCCACTCCTGGGAATCTGCAAAAGATTAGCTGAATGATGTATTTTTTTAAATAACAAAAATAAAATATAAAAATACATTATCCAAATCACTGAAAACTCCAAATGTAATTTTTCTTTATTCCTCCGCCCATTGGTCACTATCGCATTGTTTTGATGGAAAGCAAGCAGATGTAACAATTCTGACCTTTGAATCGTATGCCGCCTGTTTTATGACTTCAGGCGCCATCCAGAAAGGAGTCCCAACAAACGTGTTCCGTTTGATCTGCGTGTCCGTCAGTTGGCCCGCCACGCCAAAGTCTGCCAGCTTCACGTCACCTTGTTCCGACAGCAGCACATTGGCAGCTGAAAATGTCAGATAATGAGACGATGCCCCTTATACTTCCTTTGGTACAAAAACGGAAATTATTATACTTTATTCAAGGAAAATGTGTCTTTTTACTAATGATGCTCAGCATTTAACTCAGTTAGCCCAGACACATTTCTTGTTGTGTTAGCATTAGCACCGGTGCTAACGTGAGTGTCGAGAGTTATGTGCATGTTTATCACGCGATGTGATATTATAACACTCCCTTCTGTTAATGTTTAACACATTCTCGTTTACCCTTTGACCATGTCTGTGTTTTAACAAAAGCATGTTGACTGCTGTCCATTTGTATCCACAACACATGAAGTTAGTGTTTCTCTCTCTCACCTTTGATATCTCTGTGAATTTTCTTTTCAGAGTGCAGATATTCGAGCCCCTTTAGGATTTCTCTCAAAATGGTGGCAATCTGCGTCTCATCGAGGGGGCCCGGTTCCAACTACAAAACGCATCCGTCATTCGTTTGTGAGACTCAGCCTCTATGACATTCACATTTGAAAAACAAAAGGGAGCTGAAATGATGGATTTTGTCACCTTACCAAATCAAGAGCAGACCCTCCGCCAAGATATTCCATAATAATCCATAATTTTGTTCCCTGAAAAATAAAGAGGCGTGCTCAGTGTTCGCAAAAGGAACACTGTGGGGGGTGGGGATCAACTATGTTCACTTCAAGCTGGGTCGGCATGACATGACTCCCCCCATCTTTGCTGTCCGCAAAAAAAAGTATTCTTTTTTTGCATACAAGTAACATTCATTCTTTCTCCAAACCGCTTATCCTGAGGAAATTTACAGACACATATTTTAAGATACCACCAATAGGAGTTACGCAATCAGTCATCTTTATGAGGGGCGTAAATAGAAGTTTAAGGGCAGTGTATGTGTTGTGTTGTTTTGTTTTCATTACTGGCCATGCACCCCCCCTCCCCTGAGGAAGAGCAGGGCAAAGGCTCTACAATGACACAGCAGAACTTATCTCAAATTATCAACTGGCAGCACATAGAGTACGTCATTTATAGAGGACAACTTGACTTCTAACAAATTCGGACCTTGTATTCTGACAAGAGGATTTTTACATTTAATAGCTGTAGGTGCACTATGACGCCAATCGATCAATCAACCAACATCAGACAAGACAAACCCCTCCTTTTCTACAGAGGAGCTCTCCAGCTACAATATTTTCCGACAGTAGCATAGCGCCTCCCTAAACACAACAAAAACATCCCTACTTACGGCCGCACACTCCAAAAAAGCCAAAAATCTGCCCTTCAGCCAGAGGAATAATTGACTTAATGGACCGGCATTACTCTCCGTGCTCCCCTTAAGTATCACACTAAATGCTATTAGAGGCACTGTAAGCATAATCGCACAATGTGAGAATGTAGCATAACAAGAGCAAACGTTTACTACTCACAACTGACCCTTTGTAGTCGGCGCAACTATGAGAGGTGACCAAAATACCAAAGATTTTTCTCTCCTTGGATTGCAATGTAATGCTAACCTTTACATTTGCACAAATAATAATAATAATAATAATAAAAGTTTGCAACTTGATTTGACAACCTCGTTCATTTTTTTTACCTACGGACGTACGCATACCCCGAGCGCTTGAATTACTGACGGACGTGCCTGCTAAACCACATCGACCGCAATATTTATGAGACGTTACGAGGGGCTCGGCGCGCTCCAAGTTCAATACAGGATGTTCCCGCTTGAGCTCACCTTGAGATAGGATCCAAAGTACTTGGTGATAAAAGGACTGTCGCACTGGCTGAGAACGGTGATTTCCTGCTGGATGTCCTCGATCTCATCCTCCGCTTCTTCCAGGTCAATTATTTTAATGGCCACCACCTTCTGAGTGCGATTGTCGATGCCTTTGAACACCTCGCCGAAGGAACCTTTGCCGATCTTCTCCAGCTTGGTGAAAAGCTCCTCTGGGTCGGCTTTGAGGTTCTGAGGGACGGGAACAGCACCGTGTGAGAACATGACATCATATTCAAATGTTCGCGAGAAAAACCATTCCTTCACCTCAGCGTATTATAAACCGATGATTAAGCTTCCGTGGTAGCTTAATACATTTGAAAATTGGTGTAACGCAAACATCATTTGGACAGTCAGTGTGTGGGAATCTATTGACCCAACTAAATGGCTTATTTCCCCATAGAGCGGCAGAGTGGGATAGTGGTCCTGAAGTGCGACGCTCCCATTTCCTTTCATATGGTACTCAACAAACACTGGTTTTGAACATGTCCAGTGCTCAACCTAGCAGGTAACCCAGCCCTGACGGTAATGTGCTAGCTCACAAAAGCTAATTCCTCATGGGTGTCCATCCCAAGAGGCCAGTTTCCTGGAAAAGCGCTAATGCATGCTAGGGAACGCTGCGCAGCCGAGTTGTAGCGCTCGTAAAAAGTGCAGTTAGGGTTGGGTCTACTTAATTTGATAGCAATGGGACTTTATAACAAAGAGATTGGTCGGCGCGGGATGATGCGCCGCAGCAAGAACACAAGCAAAAACTATCCAAACATTTGGTGCGCTCGGTCATCCAGGTGAAAACAATGTTGAGCTCGCCCGCCGCAAAAACAACAAGTGCGCTCTGAGGGCAGACGACGCGCGATGGGAATGTACTCACCATAGTCGCCGTCAGCACGTTTACGGCCACTGGCTAAAGCTTTGTTCGATGTTCTCCCGCGTGCACCGCAAACACACCACGCTGTGTCATCCAAAGGCCACACCCTCACCACTAACTGCCAGCAGTTCCCCACATTATGATCCCACTTTAACAGGACCTGTGGCTGCGGGTCGCATTTTCCAAAACTCATCGTGAGATCATTCCGTTCCATATCTACCACCTCTTTTACATGTTTGTGTGTATGGTTGCATGGTGTACGGGCACTTTTATTATTTAAAAAATAAAAAATAAAATACAAAAAAAAAGTATTGGGATGCTTTACCAGCAAAAACAAAGTACCAATGAAAGACTCACACAAGACTTTTAGTAGCTAAGAGGATCACTATTTTATTTTTGTTAAACAGCATAACGGCTGTCAATTTGTCATTTTATTTTTAACAATCAAGATTATAAATGAGTCTTTTTTTAAATTTGGGGTCAACTACGATGTCCATAAATTAGTGGAAAGTGGATACATACACTTTTTAAAATTAAGAATAATAAAAAACATATTACATGGAGACAAGCCACATTGCACTTAAATGTTGTCTGGCGGAATCAGAGTTAACAGATTTTGTTCCACCTGTAGATTGATTCTCAGAATATTCAGATGACGGCAGTCGTCAAAAGGTGGAATCAAGCCAAGTGGACTCATTTGTTGAATTTCCTTTTTCTTATTATTTTCTGAAATGCAGTAATTATTTTGCCTCTCTTTCTAGCGTGAAAGGCTAATTGGTCATCAGAAATCTTGGCCTGCCGTGAACGGCTATTTTACCGTGATTACAGTAGGATGACCGTGAATAGGATATTTTTAGCGCGATGTGTAAACTGTCGTGTTACAGTTCAATTGGCTTCCAGATTAAGGGGCTCCTATTCCAGATATGGCAGTTACGTTCTATAAACACGTGAAACAAAAATGGCTCGTTTACAACTCTTGATTGGCTGCAAGAAATTGTTAACATAAAATAAAATCTACAAAGAGGTATTTGAACCCGCCACCTAGCAACTTCGAGGCGAGCGCTCTACCCACTACGCATTACAAGGCAAGTGAGTAATATGTACATTATAGTTCGCTAGGCGGCGAGTTGCCCGTCACGGCAAAATAACCAACGTGTTTGTTCAATTTGTTTCGTTTTTTCTTGTTTTCAGAAACTGCTCAAAATGACTTGATAACTACTGTTTAGAGTATTGCCATTGGACATAGCAGTTCTGATGAAATGACATGACATCTTTGGGTTCCGTTAGTTTTAAGCCTTAAGAAAAAACTTGGTGTGCACAGCTGTAAGATAAAATCTGCATATAGTTGCAGGTTAGTAGTGACACTTGAGCGGAAACGCACAAGAAGTGTAAATTCACTAAAATAATGTTTTAGGGTTTGGTGTCTGGAGTTTACCTGAATCCCCGGAAGCCCACTTTGTATCGGGGAGTGAGCCATGGCGTCAGGTCAGCTAAGAAGACGGCTTTCCCACCTCGGTTTACACCTTCCCTCTTCGGCGATGAGGTCGCTTTATCGACCCCTGTTTCAGACGACGCGGTCCGCAGTGCAGTGAGGGCGAGGCCGGTCACGGTGTCGGAAGTAAAAGTTGTTTGGTTTACAAGCCAGGGCTCGACTTGTGTCGCCTTGTACTTCGAACCGCGTCCCCCTTGCCTTCCGCAGTTAGCTAACGCTCGCGACGCTAAGCTACTTCAACTGCTAGTTGGCAAACAGTTCCACTTTGCTTTATATTCTATCTTAGAAGTCCTCCGCGAGCTGTCGAAATATGTGCGAAATCATCTCGTTGTCAAAGCAGAGTTCCGACCCCCAAAAATATTCCCAAAATTTTCCCAACCATGCACTGTTATGTAGTTGTATCGTTTGTTGCTCTCAACACTTTTCTAGCTTACACGGCGCCATCTTTGTTAACATTTTCATTTTGTGGGCACAGCCAATCGGAGCGAAGAACAGTGCGGTGTGCCTATGACGTCATCACTAGATCAGCAGCGTCACAGAAGAACACAGAATCGTGATAAAAGTTCATTTTAGTGACATTTTTGGACAACCTTTTGAGCAGGGGTGCTCAAGTTCGGGCCCCTAACCAGCCTGTTTTCCATGTTTCTCTCCACTAACACACCTGATTCATGATCAGGATCGTTATCAGGCTTCTGCAAAGCTTGCTGATTAGCTGATCATTAGATTCAGCTGTGATGCAGGAGGGAAACATGGAAAACAGGCTGGGTAGGGGCTCTCGAGGACCGAACTTGAGCACCCCTGCTTTTGAGCATTTAGCATTCGTAGTGTACGTGCAGTCTTCGGCTTTACTAGTAATACAATTCAGCGCGCTAATAGAACAACCGTCTTCCGTGCAGTGGTGGGAAGTAACGAATAACAAATACCTCGTTACAGTCTGTGGTTTACTTGAGGTATTTTTCCCCCCCTGAAAATTTTACTTTTACTGCCTACATTTTAAAACACTTAGATTTAGTGTCACAATTCTATGGAAGCCCAATTCTACCAGTAACCCAAAAAAAAATATATATATTTTTTTTTAAATTGCCAAACGACAAATAAATTGCTACGCTTACAGCAACAGTCCACAATTTGAATCAAATTATAGCTAACTGAACATTAAGTGTTGATGCTGTTTACGGGTCTAAACACTAACAGAAGCAATGTTCGTTATTTACACCTGAAATTGTGGAACCTCCAAACAACAAATGTAAAGGGAATTTATTTTTACAAGGCTCAAAACTGTTGGCATCATAAAATCTTTATTTAAACAGTGGCAAATGACAATGTTTTAAGTAACACTCTTAACTGTAAATGTAATTGTATTGCTCATGTTGGACTGGGTGGTGACACGCTTTCCTTCAAATTGTACGTCCTGTTCGGTGCTTAATGGTTATAATCCCACTTTTTCCTCCTCACCATCAATGGTAGAAGAAAAAGCAAAACACTTGCTAATAGGAACTTTGCTGAGATGAGATTTGACATGAGTTGTTGGATGGAGGTTATTACAGACTTCTTGAGGAAGCTTAAACAAAAATAACTAGACACTCCCTTTGCTCATTAGCAATCACTCAATATTCCCCCGAATGATTTATTATTTTACAAAATTAAGGAAATACTATAAAAGTAGAACAATGTATTATAACTGGGAAAAGTAAGTGCACTGGTTGTTTTTATCTTAAAGTAAAGTATATCATGTGCTGGATTCATTGCAAGAAGGCACACCTGTCCAGTGAGCTGCGTGCCGCAATGTTGTGTAAATGTATACATTCACAGGCGCACGCACACACCCGAAAGCATTTAGCAACATAGCCTCAACACTTTTTTTTCTTCTTCTTCACATTTGAGTTTGTTTGTTTCCATCTTTCTCATCATTACTCGCATCAGAGTCCCTCATGAAGTCCGTCTTCTGTTTGAGGCCTCTGTCGTCATCCACGTTCTTTTGAAATTTGGCCTCAATTTCCGCAGGATCCATGTAGGTGTAGAAGTGTGCCATGATGGAGAAGATGAAACACACGGCGATCAGCAGCGAGGCGAAGAGGACGTACTCTGCCCACTTGAAAACAAAAGAGGAATCAACGTATCGTCATCTCACCACATGGTGCACAAATGCAGCTTTTTGGGTGTGGGTGTTATTTGCGTGACATTTTATTTACTTATTTATTTATTTTACCTGTTTGGGAATCTTGGCAAGCTCGGCCACGATCAAAACGATGAAGTTGCCGATGGCGACTGTAAACAACCAGCCCGCTTGCAACACTGCTTTCATGTTACTTGGCGCCTTGGATTAAAAAAAATAAAAAAAGACACAGAAATTATGTAAAATGTTCTACATAAATACATGATAAAGAATGAAGGTAATAGCTGAAAAGGTGCAAAGACTTAAGAGCTATGTTGTACAGTACATCCTCCAAAAAAATAATCTTTGTGCACTTTCTGCCCTAAAACGCCACAAGATGGCGCCAATTCCTTGGTAATAGAAAAGTAGTGCTTTGGCACCATCTTGTTAGTATCAAGGAACTATGTTGAAGAGAGAGGAGGAGCTCTATCAGAAAAGCCTTCAAATAGAAAAGTAGTGCTTTGGTGACATCTATAGGCCCTTTTTTTGGTCGGGGCAATTACGCGCAGATTTTTGCTTTTCGTGGCAGGGGGTCAGTTACTGTGCAATATTGATGAGACATGACTACAAAGTACAATAGAGTGCGCGTTTACCTGCGAGTACGAGAACGCCAAGCCTGTGACAGAAAACATGACTTCGCCAGCTGTGATGAAGAAGTACTGCGGGATCTGGAGGGCCATGTGAACAGTGTTGGGCTTGATGTCTTCCAGCGCACTAATAGACTCGTGACACTAATAGAAACATTCAAATATGAAACACTGAAAATGAACTTGAGCACATTTCCCGAGGACGCGTGCGGCAAACTCACAGAAGGTCCAAACTTGAACGCGCTGTGGATAAGGAACGTGTACGAGCTTCCGAATCCAAACTCCCTGCTGTATTCGCATGACTCCGAACCGCTCCTTAAGGTGAACGTGGTGCTGATCGTCGCAAAATCACGTTAGCTGCGCATTATTATTACTGTTGTAATTGACGATTGCCGGCAAGTTGTGCTGTACTTACATTCCATTTTTAATCTTGGAATAGTTTGAATATAATTCCGGCTCAAGCAAAGTGGCGTCTGCTCCAGCAATGGACACATTCACTGCTGTTAACATTCCGTTTATAAATCTGAAATAAATTAAATGTTGTAAATACATGAATGATCAAACAATTGGTACATATTCATTGGAATAATATGAACTATTTACAAATATCCACCCATCTTCTATAACACATCCTAAAACACAAATTTTTATCAGTCCTAGCAGTGATTTATGACAAAAATACAATTTTAACTCATTCACTGCCATTGACGGCTAGAGACGTGAAAAAAATAATTTTTTACTATATCTATTAGTTTAACATTTTTCCCACTTTTGTATGAAAACCTAGATTTTTTTATATTGTATTAGAACAGATATAAAATTTGTGATTAATTGTGAGTTAAGTCAAAAATATTATTATAAAAAAATAAAGATTACAAAAAATTTGAAAAAAATAATTACAATTATTTATTTTTAAAGAAAAGATTATTAAAAATGAGGGGTGTCAGGTGATTAAAATTTTTAATCGTAATTAATCGCATGACTTCACTAGTAACGATTAATCACACATTTGATATCTGTTCTAAATGTACAAAATAATAATTTCTAGGTTTTCATACTCTTGTTACAAATAGTGGAAAAAAACGTTAAACTAATAGAAATAGTTAAAATGTCAATGGCAGTGAATGTGTTTATTTATTTATTTTTATTTATTATTTATTTTGGGGTAGGCCTATATGGATATTATTCCAAATCTGGTGTAAGCACAGCTAAGCCATATCTGCCATCTAGTGGCGGATGATGACATTACAAGTATGTATAGCGCTATAGAAAATAGATGGAAGATCACTTACCTGATTTCATTATTTCCTTGCTGCGGCTTGGCTTTCAGATCTTCCGTCTGAGAGAAGGACACAGTGAACGTTCATTGTCTCCACCGCACAAGTGTCGGGATTTATTTGAATTGTATCCAACTCACCAGCAGCCACTCATGTGAGACGTTTGAGGGAAGCAGAAGCGTCTGTCGCTCTCCCTTGGTTAATAAGAGCGCTCTTGTCACTCCTACGGGGCTCTCTACGGACACACTGATTTCTTCCTCTCCGAATGTCAAGTACTCCTTACTGGCCTACCCGTACACACGAAAATATAACAATAAGAATATTAAAGAACGATTCAAGCAGGGATGAATGGGGCTCTGTAGCGCTTTTCATGTACAATTATCTACCTGCTGCCATTCATAAAACAGAATAATAGCTTTGTGTTCAACTAACATGTTTGTGAGTCCTGGAATTTGCTCAAAATGGCGGCTCAAATTCAAGATGGCTGACTTACTGTTCAATTCAATTCAAAGCATGTCCTCGGAACTTGCTTGCAACCCGTTTGTCAGAATAATAATTAACAAAGTGATTCCTAATAAAGAGGGGTGTATTGCGTTATGCTTTTAAAGAGATAACGGCATACCTGATTGGGAGGCAGTTCCAGCTGCACGTTGCCGTGCAGTTTGATTGCGAGTGGCTGCGCACCCATGTTTAATAATTTCATCTGGCTCTGTGATGCTGATGGGAATGTGGGCAGTGTTTTCTACAACAAAAGTACAAAGGAGAGGTCATTTTACTGGTTGCGCTATTTTCGCGACACATTTTTATGAGGATCAAAACGTGTCTCATTGAAATATAAAACGGCGTCAGCACTAGGGGTGGGAATCTTTGATCGTCTCACGATTCGATTCCGATTTTTGGGTGTGCGATTCGATTCAGAATAGATTTTCGATTAACTATTTTTGATTTAAAATGATTTGATTGACAATGATTTTTGCTTCAATTTATAGATGTTCAAGGAAACGTAATCTACTCCAGTCTGACTCGCTAATGCTAACTAGCGCGCTACTCGCGGCACTTTTATCACTCAAAAGAACGGCTCCATGCTGCAAAAAAACAACTTTTATTGGAATAACTTGATCGTGACTTTTTCCTTCTTCTCTCTAATGTGACTACAACTTAACAGTGTATCAAACCGCGTGGAACCACACTGCCCCTAAGTGGCCAAATCGGGTACAACATGAACAGTGCTCCTAATAAAGGCATACACAAACAAAAGGAAGACAGCATAAAATAATTTCAATGAAATCGATTTTGGGACATTTAAAATCGATTCTGAATCGTACTAAATGAGAATTGCGATTCTTATGAGAATCGATTTTTTGGAACACCCCCAGTCAGCACGCAATAATTCATCACCCACTTACATCAATTTCAACTTGAACCAGAGCAGCGCAGACGAAAGCCAACGCTGCCAGAAACATCCCCACGGTCATTCTTTTTAGAGGCCTAATGAAACAAATACCATTACGACAACTCAAGTTTATTGCTTATATCAACAATGAATATTTTTTTACATTAATGTTTCACAAAATATATGCAATGTTATTTGATATTCTTATAAAAACGTATTTGTAAAGGCCACTAAGTCAGGCCAAGGACAATATATCAATAAGATATAGATGTCAGGACGAAGCTAAAATGAATTACAACCTTGACAGCCTTTTCTAAACCTATGAATGTCTAATTGTTTAATTTTCCAGCACTTTTTGCACAATTTGCTGTTCTGTAACCAGGAAGACCTCCGCAAACCTTCTGCCACCCTCTAGTGTTACTTACGTGAAGTTCAGGCCACATTTTTGGATAAGAGGGTAGATAACGCTGTCCATAAGGGGCACCAGGGTCAAAATCAGCACCGGGTTGACAGTCTTGTAAAATGACACAGTGAGAGTGAGGCCAGTGCAACACACACACACATTGATTCATTCACTGCCATTGACGGCTTTAGACGTCAAAAATGATTTTTAACTATTTCTATTAGTTTAACATTTTTTTCCCACTTTTGTTAACAAGAGTAGAAAAAAAGTTTTTATTGTACATTTAGAACAGATATAAAAGGTGTGATTATTCATGAGTTAACTATTGAAGTCATGTGATTAATTACAATTAAAAAATTTAATTGCCTGACGACCTAATTTTTAATAATCTTTTCTTTTCTTTGTTTTTTTAATAATCTTTTTTCAAAAAATAAAAGATTATTAAAAATTAGAAAAAATATTGTACATTTAGACCAGATATAAAAATTGTCTTTAATCATAAGTTAACTTTTGAAGTCATGCGATTAATTACAATTACAAAAATTAATCGCCTGACGCCCTAATTTTTTATAATCTTATCTTTTCTTTTTTTAAATAATATTTTTTCAAAAAAGAAAAGATTATTAAAAATTAGGGCGTCAGGCGATTAATTTTTTTTTTATTGTAATTAATCGAATGACTTCAAAAGTTAACTTATGATTAATCACAAATTTTATATCTGGTCTAAATGTACAAAAAAAATCCCCCTAGGTTTTCATACTCTTATTAACAACAGTGGGAATAAAAATGTTAAACTAATAGAAATAGTTAAAATGAATTTTTGACGTCTATAGCCGTCAATGGCAGTAAATGAGTTAAACATGTCTTAGACTTAAGCTTACCTGCATTTGATCGGGCTGGATGACGAGAGCTCCCTGCAGACACACACAGCTTAATAGTGCGCTCACATATTGCCTCAGTATTTAAAGCTGTTCTTAAGTAGTGAACTTACAAAGTGTCCATCCATGGTTGTGGCCTGCAAAGTCCACCTGGAACCCTGAAAGACAAGAGAAGTGTTTGGAAGGCCGCACCCCCATTGGATGAAATAGCGAAAGATGTGAAGTACTTTGAAATACCTTCTGGTCAAACAGAGTCCAAAACATTGGAAGTGGAATGTACAGGAAAAGAACCTTCAGCACCATTTTGATTTGGGCGATGAGCAGTTTCTACAAGGCAGGACAGGACGGAAGAATCATAGACTCAAATCAAGCACGGCTGCAAATAATTTTGAGTTTTTTTTTTTTTTTTTTTAAATAAGCACTTCGTTATGACAATGCTGATAAGGAGAATTGAAGCCAAACTTACATCATACTTGTCCTCCGCCCAGTCCATCCAGTGCTGCCTCTTGGGGAATCTGCTGCTTCTGTGACTGTAGCGATTTCGAATGGCAAACTGAGAGTGAATAAAAACAAAACAAAAATGGTCACGATGGCAGAGACAACTTGAAGAAGAACAACAAACAGATGCAGATGGATGAAAACAAACAAACAAACAGACTTACGCCGATGCATTTGCAAACATCCATCATAATGTTTCCTTGGGGCTCTGCTTTGTAGTACATGCCACTGCCGGCAATGAACACCACTGCGTTTGGGACGGCACAAATTATTATCAGTCTATCGTCATGTCTGTATGTCTACATATATATATTAGGGGTGTGCAGCTTTCCAATAAAATACTGTTTTGATACGTATTGATTCAGACATTTCATTTTAAAAGTGAGGGTTTGATGCAATGCCAGTACTGTAAAGTTTAAGATTATATAGAGATTATAGTACATACCAAGTGCGACCAGCATGAGCGCAGCAGGGACTCCAAAAGCAAGGGGATAGCAGCTCTGCTTGGTGTGGATGCCGCATTCTTGAGCTGCCACGTACACACGCAAACAAATATGAACTTCTCATCATGGGCAATGCTCAGTTTTCATTTGGATTCTTTATATTAAGAGTGTTTTTCAAGAGTGTGTTAGCATAGCGTTAGCATTTACCACCTCAAAATGTTATATCATCCTAAGTGTTTTTCATAGCTGTGTTAGCGTAACATGAACATTTTCAACCTCAAAATGGTTGCAAATTGGCCTCCAAGTGTTTTCAATGAGTGTGTTAGCATAGCGTTAGCATTTACCACCTCAAAATGTTATATTAGCCTAAGTGTTTTTCATGGCTGTGTTAGCGTAACAGTAGCATTTCCAACCTCAAAATGTTATCATATTGACCTCCAAGTGTTTTTCATGACTTTGTTAGCATAGTGTTAGCATTTCCGACCTCAAAATGCTAGCATATTGACCGACAAGTGTTTTTCATACGTAATTACTCGAATGACGACTGTGTTAGCATAGCGCTAGCATTTACAACCTCAAAGTGTTATGATATTGCATCTTTCTGGTCAACTTTCTCTTACCTCTCAGGATGGGAGTGATAATGGTTGACAGAAGGCTGCCTCCATTGATGCACAAGTAGAACACAGAGAAAAACGTACTTCTCTGCTTTTCCTGCACATAGCAATGGGATTGTGTTAAAAACGTAAGATACTCAGTTTTCAGGACGGGATACCACTAATAATAATAATAATATCACATCTAATTACATTAAACACATAATGCTAATACTATATATAATATGCTAGGGTTTGTTTGATTATCAGGTTGGCACATTAGGCAAATAAGCACTAAAAACTACAATAAAAGCACTTGAATTTCCAACATGCCATCCATGATTTTCTTCAATGCAAATTACAATATAGATTTAATTAAGACACTTCAGGTGTTATTGTCTCGCATTACCCCAACATGGGGCTAGCTTGTTAAAGAAACAAGTGTAAGAATCCTACTAATTACGACTACATTCAGCTATCTGTTTTTTTTTTGTTTTTTTTTGCTTATTTGTTTCTATTTCTACTCATAACTTAAGGTACTCACCTGGTGGTCACTAAACTGGTCCCCACCAAAGGCTGCCACGCAAGGTTTGATGCCCCCAGTTCCCAGAGCAATAAGGAAGAGGCCCACCATTGACATTATGCTGGATGTCAACAAAAGCACTGTTAAAATCAGGCCATCGTCACCTTCCACATTTCGGATTTAAAATCATTGACAGAAACCCACACGTGAAAGGTCATGTCGTCGGGCGTCCCGTCCCTGTCGGTGTCGGTGATGTCGTGGATTGCGCTGACAGCCATGGCCACCTGACCCAGTGCGTAGACGATGGACAGGTAGATGATGGTTCTGGGGCAGGGAGGTACAAACACAATTATGTACAAATATATACTGTAAATGTGTCATTTCTCCAGACCAATACGTTAAAAAAAAGTTATGATAAAAATGAAAAAGTTACAACTATATATGTATAGGAAGAAATGTCCATTATTTATGACATGCTCTTCTTGCATTAAAATTAATATTTAGTGACGCAGCCAAAGCTGTATTTTAGCAACATGGTCCTTTTCATTTTCACCGCGTTTAGTAAGTAACATTTGCTCCAATATGAATAAATCAGTGATTTTTTTCATTGGTTCCTTGGATAAAGCCTTTAATGGTACACTGTACAAATAATAATTAAAACAAACAAACAAAATGATCGTTTCCAAACCAATCTGCCTTTCTCTTAATGCAAATTTCAGAAATTTAAAGTAAAGTATATTATAAATATTGGCAATTAAAAATATATATATATTTTGGGATTGTCATGAAAAGTAATAATCTATAGGTGCAACCAAAGGAGAATAACAATTATTATTATTTTATTATTATTATTTATTTTAATTAAACAGCTCAATTCAAAAAGTAAAACTCACATTATACAGATTCCTTAAACACAATTTCACAAGTCTAATTCACACCTAATTTCTACATAAAAATCAGATTTTTTAATTTAAAAAAAAGTATGTTTCTAATTTCTTGGAATAGCAAATTTGAGGTTATTGTTAGCTTTGATATATGCTCATCAATATAAGAAATAAAACCACTAAATATTCCACTTTGCGTGTAGTGAATATATATAATAAATAAAATTAAATTATATGATTTTTAAAAATATTGAGATAAAGTCATATATTTACTTTCAAATTTAAATATTTTTAAAACTGTTTAATTTATAGTTTGCAAAAATTTAATTTTTTTTATACTCGACCACTATATGTCAAGACTTAAAAGACGTGACATGTAAGTCAACAGAGCCCGCGGCAGCCACTCACTTAAATTTCCCCAGCCAGGAGTCGGCCACGATGGCGCCCAGAATAGGGGTGAGGTAGCACAAGGCGACAAAAGTGTGGTAGATAGATGTGGCCATGTCATCGTCCCATTGTAGGAAGTACCTAAAGTACAGCACCAGGACGGCTGTGGACAAGCAGGCAAAGCCAACAATAATTTCAGAAATTTCCCCAAATGTTTAATCAATCGTGGATGTGCGGCTCATGTGTTTGGTCTCATGCGCAATCAATCTATTCTCACCTCGCATGCCATAGTAGGAGAACCTCTCACAGAACTCGTTCACCACAATGAAAAATATGCTGAGCGGGTAGCCACATACTGTTATGTCCTGCGAAAATGCAGAAGGAACACATGCATCTTAACCATCGAGTCCTGTTTCGTCTTCTTTCAGGTTCATGTTTTTTTGGCTTAAACTAACATCAGTTCTGGTCACTAGCATTATCTACTCGTGTTTACCTCCTAACCCTTCAAATTCCAGTTTGTTTGCACAACACGAAGGCTGACAAGACAAGACAAGCTCAGCCTCTGCCTTTTTATTTACTTTTTGATAAGTCAAACTGAAAACTCATCTGATGTGAACAACTAAAGTGTTGCTAAACTGGGATGAAAACAGAAGTGTGATAACAGGATGCATTTCATGTTCAGCCTTTAGTCTTTGCTGAAGATTATTGAATGTGAATTAACCTTTAACCCTGCTTTCTACACTTACAGAAATATTTTTCCATGATGATGTATATATGTTGTGAGATGATAAATCAAGCACAAAAAAAGGATCCTCCTGTTTACTCAGACACGTCAGGGTTGAAATGAAAAATATTTATATTTAAAAAAATAATAATTTAACTTCAAAAGCATAGGCATTTTTCTGATCCATAAACCTTAACAATTTTGTAAAGAGACAGATCTCCTTCCAATGAGCCATATTAGAATTCGTAAAAAAAAAAAAATTGGGTTACTTTCTTATATTACTATTTTTTGTGCTTACAAGATTCCGTACAACGGTATATAGTATCGCGAGATTTGACGTCTCTGTGCGTGGTTCAAAATGGCTGAATGAAGAAACAGCGTAACGTCGGTCACCCGGGATAAACAAGGACGTTTAAAGTAGCTATCCTTCTTACCCACGGATTTTACATTTAACAAGCTGTGAGCATAGATAAAAAATTATAATCTTTATGATCTTTCTCAGGTATATCAATCATGGCTACCAGCGCTCAGGCTTCTAAAGTGTGTTCGTTGTACAAGAGGATTCTCGTCCTGCATCGTTTTCTGCCGATACATTTGAGAGCCCTCGGCGACAGCTACGTGAAAGACGAGTTCAGAAGACACAAAAACGCTGCGCCGGAAGAAGTGACAAGCTTCATGAGTGAATGGGAGAACTACAAGGACACTCTGCAGTCGCAGGTTCTGAAATCAGCAAGGGACAAAAACGGCTCTCTGAAATTCGGCATCAACATGCCTGAGAAGAAACTGAGAGACTTCCAAGATGAACAGATAGGACAACTGTACGAGCTCCTGCTTGAATCCACCAAACCTAATAATCAGTTTAATATTCAGGAGGACAACAAATGAAGCAGCAAGCCCTGAATTTGAGTCAGTTCTGGTAAAGCAATGCTTCTTCTGAAGCCACAGGACGAGGGCACTGAAGCAGTTTTAAAAAGTGATGATTGATGACTCTTTCACAAAAATTATATCGTTCCAGACATAAGTAGCCAAGGCACAACCCTTTTCCTAATGTATTTGTTGTTCTGCATCTCTGAAAATGAATGGTGCTTTGAGCCCTATCTTGACTTGACTCATCTTTTCTTGTGCTTTCTATTAAATGATTAACGACCAATGGGGCTCAGGTGAAGAGCAGCTGTTTCTTCCGTGTACAGCTTTATTATTACAACTTATCAAATGGCAAATAGAGCCAACATAGGTGGTGGTGGTGTAGCCCCAAACATATTCTCTATGGAAATTAGCTATGTAAATAAAACGTTAATTTGACAACTGAACAAAGCTAAATTTAACAGGAGAATAATGACCACATCTGCAATTATAAAATTAATTTCTTTATATTTACTAACACTGATACATACAAGCAGGACGAGTCAAAACAATTTACAACTGTGGTAAAAAAAAATCATGTTAATTTAAAAAAAAGTGTAGTGTTTCTTTTTGTGTTAATTCGACTGAAGTAGCTTTTTAGATATCTTGGGAATTTTATCTGAACTTGGCTTGTTACATTTTTAGTGGCCTCAGTGCTGTGAATATCAATTTAAACAATACTTCACTCCAATTTTCATCATGTATCAACATGGTGTAATAAATGCTTTACCTTCCCTTTACTCTTCCTCTTCTCTGGATCCTTGAAATCTGTGCCTAAAACATGTACACATTCAGTCAGACTTATGGGTGATATCGAATAACAATATATTAGACAAACCTTACCTGCCATGTCAACAAACTGCTTCCAATTGGGAGACCATTCACTCTCGAGTTACCACAATGTTTCCTAGTCGTTGATAATGCTTACTAGACATTCATACATCCTCCCATCCTGCTGACTTGTTGCTTTTATGGTGGGCGGGATCATGATATAATATAGCAGATACAGAGTCCCTGACGCCTCCATAAAACCATTCCTAACAGTACAACTTGAGCCAAGGCGCTACGAACCGGAAAGAAAACACAAGTTGCAGAGAAATTAGTGTATTTTATTTTAAGAAAAGCAGCAGGGGGGGGGGGGGACATCAGCTTACAGCAGAACTGTGATTTGTTAAATACAAATAAAAAAAACCCTCACTGCTACCCAAATATAAAAGACAATTTAAATTGGATGAACACTAAAATGGTAAAAGCTTCAAACGACCCCCTTTTGTAGGCGCAGTGTCAGGTTCCACCCCCTCCTCGCTTTGGCATGAAGGTGAAAAACATCTGTACAGTGTATAAGCTCAAAACAGTAAAATCCTTTGCAAATATTGCACACGCTCCATTTTTCTTTTCATATATACACACAAATAAACAACTCCGTCTACCCATCTTTTTTTTTCTGATGCAATGGCTTTAAATAGTCGAAAACCCTCCCAAGCCAGTGAGGCAATTTCATATTGGCTAACATACAGGAGGCTAAAATTGTAGAAATATAACATCATGTACATGTATGCTGCTCACGTATACGTCAATAAAGTAAATTATAAAAGTGTACTGTACATAAAAACACAACGTGATTTATCAAAATGAGGACATGCATATGAAGCATCCAGGAACAGAAATGACATCACGTCAGGTTGACGGAGCACCCCCCCCCCCCCCCCCCCCTTACGAACCGCTTTCAAGAATCACAGGAAGTGAGCGGCGACCACTGTTCAGTTTGCTCCCGCGGGAGGTCCTCGGTGTCATGCGTCTGAGTGCTTTCTGTCTCTTCATACCACAGAAGAAGAGCTGGGGATGCCCTGGATGGTGGCTCCCGTTGGCGTGCCACTGATGGCGTTGAAGATGTGAAGCGAGTCGGGGAGAGCGCTTTTGATGCCGTCGTACACGGTGTTGATCTGGAAGGCAAAGTCAAAAGCGATACACTCAAAGATTTGATGCTAGTTCAGCTTGTAACTGAACCGTAACCACCCTAAAAAAAGGATCCTAATTGCTTATGCAGCGGCATCTTGACCATGCTCGAAACTCAGATCACTCAAATCAACTCTCCCCAATGAAATCTTTTCCAGCATAGAATACGCTCGTACTGCTTCACCAAGTTGACTTAACACATACCTCATTAATTTTTATTGGAGTTAAGGCAGGGGTCTCAAACTCAATTTGTGTCGGGGCCACTGGAGATAGATGCTCGACAAAAAAATAAGATCAAATTAAAAATAGGGTTTAAGTATTATTATTTTTTTTTAACTCATTCACTGCCGTTGACGGCTATAAACGTCAAAAATTCATTTGAACAATTTCTATTAGTTTAACATTTTTTTCCACTTTTGTTAACAAGAGTATGAAAACCTAGGAAAAAAAAAATTGTACATTTTGAGACCAGATATAAAATTTGAAGTCATGCGATTAGTTACAATTAAAAATTTTAATCGCCTGACGACCTAATTTTTAATCTTTTATTATTATAATTTTTTTTAAATAATCTTTTTTCCAAAAAGAAAAAAAATGATTTTTTTTTTCCAAAAAAGAAAAGATTATTAAAAATGAGTGACTATTGACGTCAGGCGATTAATTACAATCGCCTGACTTCAATAGTCTCGTGATTAATTACAAATTTTATATCTGGTCTAAATGTACAATATTTTTTTTCCTAGGTTATCATACTCTTGTTAACAAAAGTGGAAAAAATGTTAAACTAAAATTTTTGACGTCTATAGCAGTCAATGGCAGTGAATGAGTTAAGTACAACTATTTCAACCTCTCAATCTTTTGTAATAGTTCATTTCATAAGCACCGCATATTTCTCTGTGCACACTGTGGGGTACCCCCCCTGTGCTCGACAATAAATAAATAAATAAATAAATAAATAAAAATCCAGCTACTGATTTTCTTGAAATTGTCTGTTCTCGTTGCCAATCTTTTCTTCACGGCAAGTTTTGAAAAAGACTGGGACTCCCACTCGCTGTCACTTGAGAATTACGTTTCGCGAAAGCTGTCATGAGGCTGAGCTGTGGTAGCCCATAGGTGATGAAAAACAACAACAACACACATACGCACAAAATCCCAAGGGCGATGACATGGCAAAAAATTAATAAAAAATCATGTGTGGAGGCTGCACTAACATTAAACTTTGGGCCACAAAATATCATCCTGTGGGCCAATTCAATGGACATTATCCACCTGTTCTTCTCAGGCACTCACCTTCTTTGGAGCAATGTTAAAAAAAATAAAAATAAAGAATAGAAATTTTTTTGGCAAGATAACTGCAAAAAATAAATAAATAGAAAAAGCAAGCGCAAAACAGAACAACAGAAATGACTGGTGTTGTGCACAATGGCTTTTCGAACACACTGTAACATAGCGACATTTCCTTTAGGGGGAAAAATTGTTAAGAGGTTCCATATGGACACATGAATGCTCAACAATCCGCACATCTAACAGGCGATACTGACGTTTGCCCACATACTTCATACTGTATAAACACACAGATGAAAAGTATGTACAGACACATAGCAATGTATCAGAAAGAGGCATGCGAGTATGTATTCACACTCAACAAAAGTGTTATTGATCAAGCCAGGCGTCACATTCATAGAAAAAAGGTGGGCGGGACATGTGAGAGGATAACCGAGTTCATTTATTGCAGCCATCCAAGATAAGCGTGTATGTGAAGAGATAACTTTGCTATCAAGAGAATGAGCCGTGTTATGATCAGCAAATTCTATTGAGAAGAATTCAAATTTATAACCAAAATCCACATACAGTAATTGGAATGTAAAGCTGCTTAGGTGAACGTAAGAGCACTCATCTGGCTTGACCAATCGACAACAACATTTAAGATGATCATTACCATCCGATCTGCTCATGTCAGCACCAAAAAAAATAAACAGAAAGTTGTGTTATCAACATGCATTGTCATGTTACATTCCATCTTATTTTGTTAACAAAAACTGCACTCACCTGCTCGCGCATGATGATGGACAGCTCTCTGGCCATGTCTCTGTAATTGGCCTTCATCTCGTCGTGATACTCCTGCTGGTCCTCTTTAATGAGCCGCTCGTTGATCCCCAAGCCGTGGCCGCACGCTTCGACGAAATGCCTGCGTGCCACGGCGACAGCGTCGGGATGCGTTAAAAGGGAGCACGACCAAGACTAAGGTGTTTAACGTCTGTCAGGAGGAATCTCACCTGAAGACCTCTTTCAGCTGTTTGACCTTGTTATCCGGATACTTCTTGGCACTGGCGTCGTCCAGAAAAGCACGAGCGTACGCCAGCGGTCCGGCATTCATCTGCACAGAAATGAGATTTATGATGTGATAAAGGTGACTTTGATTTTGGTTGTGTGACCAGTCACCCTGAGGATTAAGCGCTAGAGAAAACGCATGGATGGATATTTAAAAAATGGAATTATATTGAAAAAAAACATTTTCATCCCATGTTGAGAGTATTGTTATAAATTAACATTACTTCGGAAATAATTTTAAATCCAATGCATCTTAGGGCGGGAAGTACTTTACAAATTTGGGGGAAAAAACAAACCTATTAATCATAATTCGGTATACAGTCAAGTCTATGCGAATTAGCATTTCTATTTTCAGATTTTTAGGTTATCGCTTCAAAAAAAATAAAAATAAATCGGCCAAACCTCTAAACACAAGAAAATGTCAATATATTCTGTGGTCCATCTATTGTGGATTTTCACCCATCACAGGTGAGTCTGGTTTACCTGTGATGGACGGAGCACTAGTTTTACTACTGGTCTTATAAAAAAAAAAAAAGAATGGCTTAGGACACAGTTTCTAACTCCTTTTTGTCGCAGACCACATCGTAGTTAGTTAGTTACATTTCCCCTTGAAGGGCCATTATAAATGTTGATCTATTTTTCAATTGATGGAATTAGACTGGAATTAGTTTCTGGGCCACACAAAATGATATGGTGGGCCCAGATCTGGCCCCCGGGCCTTGAGTTTGACACCAGTGGCTTAGGTCCGGAATACGTTCAAGAAACGCTCTATATACAGTATACAAAACCAGCAAGATTCAGAGGTTTGCACACTCAGGTCAATGAGTAGAGCCCAGAGTTCAAAACAAACATGGTGAAGCGGCATTTAGCTGTTATGCTGCATGCAAATGGAATAAGCTGCCAACAGAAGTAAAGTCAGCCGTGAGTGTAAAAAAGTTTGATTGCTTTACTAACTCTTTTGCTTACAAAAAAAACCCCAGTATTTAAAATGATATGAAGCACCTTGCGTATGAAACAAATGCTGACAAATGTTTAAGCCTTGGCGGAGGTTTTGATGCCCGCTGAGTGTTTGGTGTCCTGACCTGGACGCTGACGCTTCCCTGCAGTTCGAGCTGCAGTCGAATCATGTCCACCTCGTTGGAGGAGCACAGCTGATTGATCCCAGCCACCTTCTTGTTCATCTCGTCGATGGCCACCTCGATGGGGCCGAGGTCATTGTGTTGCTGGTACATGACGGCGATACGTTTCTTCACGTAGGGGAAACGGTGTGTTGCTGTGGGGAAGGAGGGGGGGCGGGGGGTAGGGGCAGAACGTGAGAGGTGTCGGATGAAGTGTCTGCCCAACAGAGACTGACAGTTAAGATAAGAATCTGCGCTTGAACTTTTGGATTTGTTGTGCCATAAAGAAATATAAAAGTGTGATTGCGCCTCACGACAAGTCCTTGAGGAAACAAGCTGACACGTTCGGGATCTAATCTCGATCTTTCACGCATGTGTGAACGACATGTGACAACTGCTTATTGTAGTCTAGAAAGCTAACAGAAGCGTACGATAACCACATACAAAATAATAAAAAAAAAAAAAGAAGAAAAAAAAAAGAGAGCAATGATGATGACATTACCGAATGAACAATACTGAGCTCTTTAAAAAAAAAATAATAATAATAAAAAAATAATAATAAAAAAAATAAAATAAAAAATGATGCGTACGATAAATTACAAAAAAAAACAGGATGTAGAGAGGTTCGTGGGGGCTTGGTTGTTACGTACTGGTTAGAATAGTTCTGCGTTTGCACTGCTCCTCCACACCGCCTTGCTTTTTGCCCGACACGGTGAAAGGCATCTCAAACACAAAGCGACGAATGTTGTGGCTTTTTTCAAAATCCGTCTTCCGGTCTGCCAGTTCCTTGTCCTCCAAGTCGGGCGTCACGTGCGTCACTTGTATGTATGCATATTTAGAATCCAGGTCTTTGGGGTTGATCTGTAGAAGACAACATTTTTTCACTGTTGAGTCTTATGCTAGCTATATAATAGGTTTAATTATGACTTCGAATGTCCACCATGACTGGATGGCAAAAAGCACACAGGCTGTTAAAAACAAGGAAATACCTTTCCAGAGTCTTGAATCATCTTCACATTCTCTTGGCCAAACTTGTCCGAGTACAACTTGAGCAGCCTCTGAGATATCTCGGACAACGGTGTGAATTTGGGTTCTTTGTAGATATATTCCTTCCCGTCTTCATCCTCAAAGAAGCCCTAAGAAGATACATAAAACACGGTTGAGGTAGATACACACATATGAATGAAACATACAAAAAAAAAAAGCCCACGGAACCAAATCAAACTATCTATCAACCCACTCAAATGAACTGCCACCAAGGTTATTTTAGTTAATTAAAACTAACGAAAAAACTCAAACTAAAATTCAAAAAACACTTTCGTTAAACTAAATGAAATAAAAACGAAAATGCTTTTTAAAAAACGAAAACTAATTGAAACTACATTTTATGTTTACAAAACTAACTATAATTATAACAAAAATGTCCTTTGTTTTAGTCTTTGGTAATACATTTAATGCATGAGCCTTTGGGGATGATTTTAAGTCGATTTATTTTGATATTAACCGCAATAAGGAAGTGTGTCACACAAAAGTGACATCATCTAGCAGCAGCCAATAGAAAAGCACCTTCAGATGACGTTGCTCCCATGGTGTTTTATTTTATTTTAAATATTGCGCACAAGTAATACACATTTATAAAAACCAAAACTAATACTGAAACAAACTAAAACTAAGCATTTATGAAATAACTCAAACTAAAACAGAACCACCTTGAAAACGAATTAAAACTAACTAAATTTAAAAACCAAAACTCAAAACGAAATAAAAAAGAACTAAAATGAAGTGTGCAGTGTGGAGAGGAGAAAGTCAAAGTATCATTACACTGTGCCAGTGATAGATGGAAATAAACACACCCAGAAACTATTCATTTATATCACAAATGATGATATGAAATGCATGTAGAAGGTGCCGTGCAACAAATGCAGAAGCTGTAATGAAGATCAGAACAGTCGACTGAGGCAGGAATCGGTTCGATTAAAGCGCAAATGGAGAATAGCACCTGCACCACCACACGCGAGCAGCTCGGAGAAGCTAGCAAGGTGCACAAAACTTACCGCTGCCTTAAAAGAGGGCAAAAAAACAGAAAATGGCGTTAGAATGCATTAGGTAATAACTACCAATACATTAGGTCACATAGGAACATTCAACTTCAAACTGGAAATCTCAAAAAAGAAAATCAAGACAAGATGCGTGAAACATTTCCAGAATTAAAGTCACCTGGCCAAAGAAGGCGACTCTGAAGTAGGTGCCCAGCTGCCTCTTGCCCGTGTGCATCACCTCCGTGACTTTACTGTACGCTCGATGTAACGTGTCATAGAGGTGGGCCAGTTTCTGCGCAGACCATCAGAAACGTTACGGAAACAAACAGCTACAGTCGATTGAACCGCCATCTTTGTAAGGCTGCGTACCTCAAAGTCCCTTCGCTTCTCATAAATGGGGATGATCAACTTGTAGATGTTCGAGATGAGCTCATAGCGCTCGGCTTTCCACAGGCCGTCGGCGCACTCCTCTAAAAGCTCCAGAAGGACATCCTGATAGAAATATTCAGCTTCAATATGACTCACTGGATGAAAAGGAAGAAATGTGCATCGGCAGAAAAACGGTCAGAATCAAAACCTACTTCATTGAAGTGGACGTCCTGCATGCCGACATCCTCCATCATGGCCGCCTCTTCGTCAACGTTTGGTGTGATGACTTCGAACGCCGAGCATCCTTGTTTGAACATGCCTGCGGGAAATACGAGACGTTTATATCAGTGGAAGCAGCTAAAGCTCGGGTCGGCAACCTTTCCTGTCAAAAGAGCCATTTTAGACTAAATAAATAACTAAAAATACGTCTGGAGCCGCAAAACATTTGAAGATTGTCAAGTCATTTTTGATAAGTATTATATAATTAAATTAATTAAATAATAATTATATATATATATATAAATATATATATATACACACACACACTATAATTAAATTAAATTAATACATTATTAGGATTATTAATTAAATTATACATAATTAGTGGTAGTCTAATGTACTGAGTGCACAAGAGCTAATTAGACCTGCACCAGAACAGACTTTTGCCTTTCTGCAAAATTTCCGACATTTATGGCAATTTCGTGGAAATTTTTAAATTAAATCTTCTTCCTTTTTGGAAATTTTATGGTCACTTTTTGGACATTTTTAGGTCATTTTGAAAACTTTTAACCACCTTTTATTATTAATAAAAAAAAGAAAAAGAAAATCATTAATTCATTAAATTAATATTTTATCTAAAAAAATAAAATAAAAATAATAACTAATCAAATATTTATTTATACTAATTGTTTTAGAGATCCACAGGAAAGGGACTAATGAGCCACATTAGGCTCCAGGGCCGCAGGTTACAGACCCCAGCTAAAGTGTGACAGGCAAGCTTCAGGCGAGTACCTTTTCTTCGCAGGTATTCTGCCACCAGCGCTGCCACATGAACGTAGCACATGGCCGCCTGGAAGAAACGACGCCCCCAAAATGGTCACATCACAAAACAGAACTGTGAAGCAGATGTACTATTCTAATAGTTTCACAGACCTCAGACAAATCTCCATTCTTGACATGGATTCGAGCCATGCTGTCCAACCAGGTTTTTCTGAGCTCCGGCGTACTTGTGTAAGACTTGGCCAGACTGTACTGGAGGTCTACGAGCATTTCAGGGTCTCTCTCGTGCTCCTTCATCTGAGCGGTCGCCATCAACACTGTTCGGATGCGCTTGGTCAGGTCCTTCACGTCAGACGGGAAAGCCGTGTTCTGTTGAGGGAGATTTTATTTATTTATTTTTTAATTATGGCTACATTATTACCCAATGACCAGAGTATCTAAACAATGGCGACCTTGATTGTTTTGTCACTGTTGGCACAATTGTTGATTATGGACAAAGACTGCTGGAAGCGAGTACTTCCAATTCCAATGACGTCAGCTATCAACTGACTTACAGCAATCACCACCTACAAAAGAAAATGAAAGCCACGTTAAAGAGTTATTTTTTTGCTGTAAAAAAACGCATCCAGGTTCCGCATCAAAGCCATATTCTCAGAAGGTCCCACACCTGCAAGTGTGTCCTGACAAAAGACCTGCGCCCCGTGTAATCAAAGTTGCTCTTCATGAGAAAGTAGAGCAGATGGGCGGCGTCGCTGCGAATGGAGCTCAGTTTGGAGTTACAACACTTCAAGATCTCGTAGCAGAACGCGGCGCACATGTCAGCGCGGCCTTCAAAAAATGTGCTTGGAAACTGAAAAGACAGAAAAATCAGCGTGAGTTGCAATGACAGGCTTAGGATACAACAATAAAAAAATCCCCATCTCCACCTTGTAGATGAACGTCCGCAGTGAGGTGAAGACCTGCTTGAGGGCAGTTTCCGACTGATTGATTCGCAGAAAGCACAGGTGGACTTCAAATACTTTCTTCATCAATGGACTGTGACCGTGGTCGGCGCACAGTTGGGTCTAGAATTAAGAGTGAAGAGAGATGATTTTAAAGTGGAAAGTAACATAATGGGCTGCGAAGAAATATGATGTCATCCATTTTGACCTTGAACCCCATAATGAAGATACTGAGGGTGTCGAGAACGGTGAGGCACACTTCAGTGGCGATGTTGGCCTCCAGCAGGGAGTGATTTAACGCATCTGCATCCGTGTGACTGTAAGCTGAAGAAGAGCAGACGGCTGTAGGATGTTCACATTTCATCCCACATTCAATGTAGCAGTAATTAAAGAGGATCAAATAAGGTCAAACAAAGTGAGATGAAAGCTGCCATAAAATGACACTTTCCCCTGTGAATGTCGCTTCATTTTTTTGGGGGCAGTAAATTAGCAACTGAAGATGTATTAGGGCTGTCAAAATGACAGGATTAAGTCTGGAGATTAATTTAAATTCTTTAAAGAGTTAAAAACTTTGACTCAATGTATAAACAGGTACTATTGATAGTTTTAGCAAAATTAAAATGTACTCACACTCATAAAGCACTTACTTTAATATATGTTACAAGCTTTGAGGAAATAGTAGTAGAGTAGAAATTTAAAAAAAAAAAAAAAAAAAAAAAAAAGTTAATCGCTTGACAGCACTAAAAACGTTTTGGGGCTGATGCTAATACCAGTGGCAAAAAAAAAAGAAAAAGGGACGAGACAGCTCATTAACTAATTAACAAAGATGCCATTTATATGACATTAAAATGCATTAATACGCTCTTTCAAACTATCATGAATAAAACTAGAATGTTCTCCTATGTGAGCCTAACGCAGAGTTAGTTAAAACATGTGCTATAATCGGCCTAATTAATCGGTCCAGCTCTACAGAGGTAGTGAATGTTTGGGAACTGCCTGCCATCTTGATACGTTCTTACCATGCTCTACAGATATTCCAAGAATACTTGAAATCTTTTTTACACTGAAAGCACAAAGAAACTTTAGTAAGAGACTTGTCACAAAGCTTTTAAGGCAAATAAATAAATAAATAAATAAAGCAAATTTCCTTCCTAATGGCAGATTGGGTTTTGAATTAGATGATGACGAAGACGATGGTGATGATGAAGGAAGCACGAGAAGGCAGGGCTTTTTATTTCTGGTTTTAAGATGCACGTCGACGAGTAAGGGTATGGCGCACTTACTGTGGTTAAAAGTGTATGAGTTATCCAGGCTGCTGAGCTGCTGTAAGCGGGCATGCATCATTCCCGCCCTATTACGGGACACAGGCAGAGTCTGAGACTTCCGCTCATGCGCTACGTGTCCTGCCCCGTCCTGGTTCCTGATGAGGAAACAGGACAGCGATGGATGAGTCTACCAGACTCCACAGAGGACCAGAGTTAGCTGAGCGGGTTAGGATGACTTATGAAAAGCACTCGCAAGTCAGTAGAGCATATGGAATTCATGATATCCCTTTAAAAATAAATAAATAAATAATGACTTTAAACAGACATTTGTCTGAAGTTAATGGCCCTTACTTTATGCGCAAGGGTATGCTGGAAGAGAAAATGACCTTGCATAAAGTTAAGCATACAATTTGTTCAAAATGTGTTCGGACAAAATTCAATGTGAACTAAGCCTCAATATTTTTTTTTAGCGCTCCTTGTACATTCTGCTAGAGAAAAATGTGGCCATGACAGTCATATTCATGGTGATACATGCATATAAAGTTGTGAGAGCACGTGTAACACAACCAAGTTGCAGCAGTTAATTAGTGACATCATGCAACAGCTACACATTTCATCAAGTGGTGCATTGCCATGCATGTCATCATATCATCACAGCACTGCAACCTCACAAAATAATAATAATAATAACAATACTAGCGTGAAGGAGTCATGCACTAGTCTATTCCACACAGACGGGCTTACCCAAGCAGGACAGGGGCAGGAGCCAGGTTTTAAATTCATTCACAGTGTTAAACTTGCCAGCATTAATGCGAGTAGAGAAACAGCGGTGGGGGGGGTTAGAGAGATAGAGAGCAAACACCTAAAGACCTCTGGTAGTAGAGGTCATGAGGCCGCTAAGTGGTTTGGGTCCATTTCGAGTTAAGACATTGAACATACATTCATTGTTAGTTAATAATATTTACATCCGCTGTCTACACCAGGAGACCCAAAATTAACTACAGCACAACAAATCTTTAATATGACAAGCGGAAATGGAGAACTTGTCTAAAAGACAACTTGGGAGTTAAAAGAATTTCACGCATTTCCACTTATCATCTCTGCACAATCAAAACTATTATTATAAACCGCACTCAATTTAGTGTCGTGTATTTCTACACCAATGCAAATTCTGGTCATAACCAATAATAATGATCAATAATTAGCGGATAATTTCTCTTAGGTTAAGCAAATTAAAACCGAATCCAAATCCAATTTGAATTTGAATCATAATAATGCTGACTAAATCAGCCAATAGCAAGGCAGGAAAACAGACCTGTTGATGGATTTCATCTACTAGTAATGCTTTGAGCGTCAACAAATGTGTGAAATTATTTGTATTACAGTATATACAAAAAACATCTAAAAGATATTTTTGCACCATAACCTAAACAACATTACCTTGCAATGTACCGCTTTCCCATGTATCTGAATTGATGGAGACACACTCTAATGAGGGGGGGGGGGGGGAGGGGAAACATTTTAAAATCAGTCCATGAAAATAAACCAAACATGAGGTCAAAATGAGGATGTTGAGACGTCTTACTCGACAAGCGTGAAGAAGTCCATCAGCTCGGCAGATGTAGCTTTGGTCCAGTATGTGAACAAAGCGTCTGCAGGGCAAAATAGTTACATTCAGTTAGCTCGATTTAGTCTAGCTTTGGTCTAACACAGAGGTGGGCAATCTCGGGGGTGGGGGGGGGCAACATGCAAAACCTGCATGACTCCGGCCCTCGGTGCCCACCTCTGGTCTAACAGGTGAGAGGGCGAAAACAATGACGTCATGATCTTACCCTCAGACATGCTTTTGAGCACATGTAGGAAGCACATGAGGAAGCTTTTGATCTCTGCCTGCTCGAGTTTATCGCATCGGAGCAGGCTGCCCAGTGATGAGGCGTGCTGGCTCTGTGACGCACAATCATCCCAACACCACGTAGATAGTTGATGATTTTAGGAAAAGGCAACTTAACGTTTCACAAAAAGGTTTCTTTGCATTCCGCTTCAAGATTAGATTAAATCTGTACATAAAAAAATAATAATCTTTGCGCATGCAGTGAGCAGTTTGTCAGATTCAAAAATCAAAAATTTTGCAAAAATCATTCGTCCCGATTTGTAGTGACATCATTGGTGCATGAAATGTACCTTGTCTAAAGAGTTGCCTTTCTCCATGTTCCTCTCCAGCAGACTGTTGCCAGAGTCGGTGCTGATGAGGGATCCTCGCGAGTCTGCGAGGCGCACGGAGTTCACGTTGGGCGTAGAGGATGTGTGAGGGGAGGCTATAAGAAAGAGGACAGTAGGAATTGTTATTGTTAGATTATTTGTATTTTTGTGAAAAAGAACTATTAATTTCCCAGTTTTACTCCATCAGCATTTCTTCACTCACTCGTGCCAGAGATGGCTCCAAAAACATCTTTGTGCAAGCTGGTGTCCAAAAAAGTACTGGATCTTGGTGGTGTCATCAAAGCATTGGTGAGGAGGGAATCTTCTCTTCCGTTCTGATAGAAACAAGATGATTTTAATATTTTTAGACCAGTACAAACAGCAGAATCAGCTTACAAGCCAAATACCCTCACAGGAAACGTATTAGAGCTGAATCAAAAATGTTGTTTCTCAAAGATGGTGAATGTTCAATTTTGCAGTTTTGTAGTGGTGTGGAACTGCACTGAATCATACAAAGAGGCGTCGCTATTTTTTTCTGCTGTCTTGTCACTAAAAAGGTGACCAAGGTGCATACAAGGTGTCCCCATTTGACCACACACATCTTAACCAGATGTTATAACAAAAGGGCAGTATAAGATTTGATGCAAGTGCTACTAAGCCATGCCTGCCATCTAGTGGTGAATGGTGACATTACAAATTAAAAATAATAATAATATTTTTTTGTAAACCTCCAAAATTCTTCTAAAGCGCGGATAGTTTTCCAATAGAACTCCCCGGGTAAAAAAATAAATAAACTTTGCAAGGAAGAAAATGTTAATTAAAAAAATTTCCCCTCCACAAATGTAAGTAAAAAAAATCAGTCTTAAAAGCTAAACCGATTACTGTATATTTCTCAATGTGCTGTCAAACTCGCAGATAATTAAAGTTTTAATTGAAAACTAAAATAGCCATAGATATGAATGGCTACTTGCCTATTTGTGCCCTGTGATTAATTAATCAATTAATTCAGTGGCAGCCATTTTCAGACTCTCTTTTACCTGAACACTTTAAAAAAATATATATATATTTTATGTAAATATAAATAACTACAGTACCTGGGACTGAATGCATGGACTCTAAAAAAAACCCAAATACATCTTTGGCATCGACTAAGCTAATTGCACCCTAAAAGTGGCATTAAAGATTTTTTTTTAAGGATTCCATAAACAAGTATTGGTCAAAGATTTGTGTAATGGTTTTGTTGCAAGTTGCATGCAAGTCCAAAAGACGCCATTGGGTGTCCCCCTTACACTATTGCAGTGGTTGACAGAGAAGGGGATCACTTCTTTCACATTCAGCCTGTTGACATTCTCTTGCAGCAAACCAAACAGAGGCAAGTAGAGGGTCGCCAACCTCGCCTGCTGACTCTGGCAAACACATGAATCACTCAGCGGCAGTCTCCAACAACAATCAGACGGACACAGAGGTGAATCACTGAACAAGCCCGAAGGAAACACGGCGCCGCTTACTTTTGAGGTGTAGCGGTCATCGAACGTGTGCTTTATCATCAAGTTCTTCAGCACTTGAATGGCGATTTGGCGAATTTCCCTGAACTCCTGCAGGGCTGCGTTGACCTCCCGGAGAAGCAGCCCAACCAGGAAGTGGTTCTTGCAAAAGTCATCCGTCAGCGAGTAATCCAGTTGGAGGTCTGAGGGGAGGAAGCGCAGGCAGGGGATATTAGGGCACAGGAAACAACACCAAACAATCAGTGGAAATTGAATATTTCTAATCTCATTTGAATCTGACACAATTAAATCAGAAACAAACACTTAAACGTGTGGGATGTATAAAGCCTGCAACCACAAAATGAAAACTTATATAAACATATGGAAACCTGTCGAAGCATTTATTCGCCAGCCATACGTTTTCGCCCCGCTAGTAAGAGTTCTGCGCACTAGAACCTGTGACACACTATCAAAATGACCGTCTTAGTAATGTTTAGACACTTGTGTAGCTAAAAAACACATTTACCATAATTGACAATCACTCAAAATTAAGCATAGCAAAATTTTCAAAAGCAGATGTTTGTATGAGATTTCTATTGTGAAAGCTAATAGAATTTTATAGTCACAGTAATTGTAAATAAAAAACGTCGAGATTAATGTCATGAAAATTCCTGGTGTGAGAGTGAGATGCTGTTTTTGATCAATAGTGGTAATTGAGGACGAACAGGTTTGTGATTAGGATAGAGCAAGGATCTGTTCATAGCAATGACAATAATTTAAATCTTTACTGCTATTTATATACTTCATTTGCAATTAAGTTAACATTTCAACTATTGTTTGATTGTCTAGGATTGGTGACAAGAGCCAAATTATATCTCATTGTATATATATACATATAATTTTTTTTCGCAGGGTCTCTCGCTTCATTTCTCTACTTTCAATAACATCAGTAGATTGGATTTCAACTTTCAAAGGGATTTCGCTACATTCCGGGCTCAAGTCAGAATGATCTGATTTAAGTGTCCTGGCATGCAAGCAGCAAACCTTTCACCTACCTACTGGAGTATCGTACGACTCCACTGTATCTTAAAGAGATTATAAAGATACATGACAAAAGAAATAAGGACAAACAGGAAGGCAAAGTCAGAAAATGCCACAACGAAGAAAAAAATATTAATTTGGCTTCACACAGGAAATTCACAAAGTCCAGTTTCAACGTTGGTCATAACTCACTCACCTTGAAATCTCAGTATCCTCCCTTTTCCGAAAGGCATGGGCAGGTTTAAAGGAACATAGTGCTCGTGGTTGCACACAACACGTAGGAAATCAAACTTGAACTCAAACAGCGTCTGCGTTGGAATCAGAAGTGAATTCTCAATCTTCATTGTAATTTGTTCACATTAATGAATAATAATAAAACGGCATACCTTTGGATCTCCAGGCATAAAGCAGTTGATGTAGTTGTTGATTTGTTTAAACGCGAAACCTCTGTCCATCAGGTTGAAACAGCGCTGCAGTGAGTCATTTTGTCAGTATTTACAAATGAAATGTAAACATTTTGGAGACAAAAAAATGGGTATGCACTGATGAGCACACCTTGATGAAGACGGCCAGGCTGTGGTTGGCGTTCCTGGCTGCATCGAGATTGTCTTTGTATTTCTGAGTAATGTGAGGCATCATCATGTTGACCACAGTCTCCACCGTGTGATGGAAGGATGCTGAGAATCTCTGATTCCGAGACAGCTGATGAGCACAACCAGAATGTGCATGTGGCGAGTGAGACAAAATGAAGACTCCGGTTTTTAAAAACAGAAGTGTGAAATGTGTGGTTAAATTTCTTACTTTTCAGTTGACAACAAGGGGTTTGAATACTTCTGCCTATATAGCTTACTTAAGTGTATGGAATTTGACAACTATCCGTGATCAGGCTTCCTTTCTCCCGAAACGGGGAAATATTGCGCTAACCACATACAACCTCCTGTTGTAAAAAGCAGGCTCACAGTGGACAACTGATTATTGCCAGTGGAAAACAAACTCACGGATGTGGTTGCTTTATGGGGTATGAACAAATGCAGCAAACTAAACTGCGCACTAAGTGTTGAAAAGACTTGTTGTTACTTTGACTGTGGTGCTTGCCATCCACAAGACTTGACATGTCGCTAAGCTGAAAGCCAAGGAGATGAGCTGTCATGAAGCAGACATAGATCTCTGAGTCAGAGTGGGTAAAACTTACCTTCACTTTACAGCTCTCAACCAAATACTGTGCCATGGACTTGACTAAGGCTTCAAAGAAATACCAGGAGTACTGCGGAGAAGAGAAATAAGTAAGATGGACATATAATAATAGACTGCACAGTCACACAAATCTCTTTTTAAAAAGCACCAATATATCACCTTGAGCAGCTTGTTACATGTGAGGAAGTCGGTGGAAGGCTTTAGGATGGCGGTCATGGCTTTGGCCAGCTCTTCGTGCACAGTTCGGGCGGTGGACACTGCGTATGGCTCAGTCTTGAAAACAAACTGGAAAAACACAAACAGTGATAATGAAGAGGATGCCTCCAGAGGGAACTCCTGATGAGATGTGATAATATAGGATGGCTGGATGGATAGACAAATAACTAGATAAAGACAGATAGCTGGCCAGCTACCTAGCTAGCTAACAGCTAGCTAGCTAACTAGAGAGCTACAGCAGCTAGCTAGTTAGCCTAAGAAAGAAAGAAAGAAAGAAAGAAAGGTAAGTAGCAAGTAGTAGTTTTTTTTTTTTAACCTTCACATATGACCTCAGGTAGTGATCCAATCCCTCCTCATGACACTGGGCTACAATGTGGATCATGACTCTACGAGGCCAACAAGGAAAAAGGAGTGAGGGTTTGACTTGAAGTTGTACTTTCCGTGCATGAGGTGTAAATCCGAAGAACACTTGCCTGGTGACATTGACGGCCACGTCTTCTTGGCTGGCACTGGTCAGCACCCTAAACAGCTGATTCAGGATGGTGGGCAAGAACTTGATCATCACGTGACTCTCCATGGCGTGCAGGCTCTGATGGAACAGTAGCATAGAGGTATGTTTAAGATGGATAATTACAGCAGCTATCCGTCCATTATCTATGCTGTTGATCCTCTGGAGGCGTCAGGGGGGACGGTGTGGCGCTGGCTAGCAATTTAGGGTGTCAGCTCAGTCAACTGGTATGTTTGTCTTTTCTCTGCAATGTGAACATGCGTCAAGTGACCACCATTTTATTAACATGCTGTGGCGCAGCAGTAAAGTGATATGTGCAAAGTGGCCACAATATTAGGTACACTTAAAAAAATGTATTAAGTACTAATGGCCCACAACATTTTGTCTTCTAAAGTTAAAAATGCTACTTTTTTTTATATTTTATTTTTTACAATAATATATGTGAATGTGAGTGTTAACATTTGTCTTGATGTGCCCTTAGATGTCATGAATCATCACGAGTCAAGTGTGTTTTGTCTGTGTTTTTACGATTGCAAGATGACACAAAGGGGGAAATATGTAATTGAACATTCCAGGCATGACATCATCAAGTTGAGTAAATTGAGAGCCTGCGTATACAAGTAGTGCCTGGCCACGTAATTATAACATTTAAACAATGACAAATTGACAATATCAACATATTGTGAAATTTTCAAACACTTTTTTTCTCCATACGCATACTAACTTTGAGGTATTTGACCAGTTCACCTCCTGGTGCCTCGGGTGATGATGCTACGCTCTGACAGTGATGAAAGAAATTGTGCAAATGTTGATCCTGAAACACAACGATAGTTTGTTAAGTCACAAGTGTGTTGAAATCAGTATTCAATTCAGTCACATTAGTTTAAAGTAAGTAGAACACTAACCTGAGTGTAAATGGTGGACACAAGGTGAGTTGACACTTTAAATAAGGGCTTTCCTCCATCCACCCATTTGACTTCGGGACCTGAATGCTAAAAGTGAAAAAAATGAATTAATTAACAATCATATCATCAACATTAAATGACTTGACCCCTGAGCAATTACCTTGCCGACACCTTCCTGGCAGCTGAGATATCCAGCGGGCAGGTTGGCCGCCACGGGGATGTGACACTCGTTCATGACCACACGGCCGTCTTTCAGCAGAGGAACCCAGGCGTAACCCACTGAGAAAGGATGTAGAATGTAAAGAATGTAGCAATTTTGCTGGCAATTTTGAAGAGGCGAAGATATTACGGGACTTGGCTACCTTGCGTCTCAACCTGCTCTCTCTTTTTCGTGCTGGCCTTGCTGTTGCTCTCACAGCTGACATGGTAGAGAGTGAAGAGCAGATGGTGTTTCTCATGAAGCTGGGTTGGAAGTTCAATCTTGAACTGGGATTGAAGAAAGCACACATACATATTTTGGCATGGATTGGATTTATATACCATATTTATGTGCTAATGACCTCATCATAGAACTCCGGGTTCTGCTGGTGATGCAATACTGCAGCAAAGGCATTTTTACGAAACAGGGGTCCTCCAGGCCGCCCATAGATGCACTGTGGAATGATTGTAAATGTCTGAGTAAAGCTTGTGCGGTGTGGGATTGTCCATTGAGAATAAATCAGGATACATTTACCTTCAGTGGCAAAGCATCTTCATCATCCGAGTCCATGAACTCAATGCAGACAGCCAAGTTTCTAGCCTTTGGTCAGACACAAGTCACAGGGTGCACGGTTAAAAATGTTGCCGTTCAAGGTGGGGTCAAATCTATTTTGTACTCTTGAGATACCTTAGCAAAAGACTTTTGGCCGTCGTACTTTAAAAATTTGGGGTAGACGTAGAGGTGATTGTTGTAGATGGTGAAAGGTTGGGAACATTTCGCTATGTATGGCACAAACTCCTCCACCTCAAAGAAGACGGGACTCTTTTCGGTCACATCAAACTGCTTTACAGGAATGTAGGATGAGGTAACACAATCTGCAGAAAGCAAAGCACATAAACAGTCGGTAGGTAACATGAGCTACAACTGAAGTGACATTTGAGCGCTTACTGGTCAAGTCGGGGGCAACATTGTCGATGGTAACGTCAAGGTTTCCGAGGATTACAGGCAGCTTGGCCATCTTCTCTGGCCTGAAATGGAACAAAGTTATACATCTGCGAACGGTTGAACGACGTAAACGCACATTTCATTTTTGATGTCAACAGAAATCCTTCCAACAGATGTTGAAAATTGCAACTGTTATAATAGACTAATACAAACTTTCTGAAGTCAGCCAGCAATTTGAGCATGTCGTCATTGGACAGCTTGTTGTTGTCCTGTCTGTACAAAGGTGAGAAGCGAGCACTTTTGTCAAGGGTCCCGGAAGCATCTTTGAACAACGGCCTGCAATAAAGACAATTTCAATGATGGCCAATCCCAGTTATGTATGTTGGATACAATTTTAAAAAAAAAGTGTCACCCAGATATTTGCCAATACATTGAGAGAGTCTAATAATATTTGGAAAATGCAGTAGAATGTGTAACTGTAATGAATAACGGTACATTATCCATGATTGTGTGTTGAGAAAAAGGATGTACGTACCTGGCTGACCAGGCAAAAGGCATCCTGTACTGGCCTAAGCGGTTACATGCCAGCTTGGCATTTTTCAGGACTTTCTGAGCCACCTGGGGAGTGGACCAGAACACGGAAATTGTTAAATATATTCTGCATGCACAGTGCCTAACAAATGTAGCATGTCAACACTCAATGTAAGGTTTATGAAACAGCTCCAATGCAAAATATTGATAATAATAAAAAATAAATAAATTGGTGATTGATGTTTATTTGTTTCTTTATGACAAATGCTGCAATGAATTTGTAAAGCGGCTACAGCAACTAAATCATATGTAAATACTAGGGGTGTCAGGCGATTAATTTTTCTAACCATAAACTCCTGATTGATCACAAATGTTATATCTGTTCTAAATGTACAATAAAATGTACAATATATTTTTTCCTAAGTTTTCATATTCTGATTTTTTTTTAACTAATAGAAATATGGCTGCATCTTTTAGTCATTGACACAGTAATGTCATAAAAAAATCATAAAATTGAGTTAAAATTAAAAACATGTACTGTACTGTAAAAAATGTGATATTGATTTGTGTTGGTCATTTTTTTCCCACTAGATGGCATAATTGTATTTGTAAGATGTTGGTGACAGCTCAGTGCATTTGTCTTTTCATATTAAGAGCTATGTAACCTTTAACATGAAGTATCTCGTGAAATTCTGCACATTTTTAAAATTGTAAAATACAACTTGACCGCAGTCTACGCACATATATGCATTATTATAGAATTTATTACTGCAACATTTTGACGTGGACGTGCCTGCTGCGTTGCGAGTGGAATTTCCCCAGTACAGGCTTGTCCAAATAAGGGACGGTCATTAATGGTGCATTAAAAAAAATGGTGGCGTTAAAGGAACTTTAAATTCACTCAAAATTCAAGTTCAAGGCTGTTCAACACTTTAGCTGGATATTTACGCATCATATGGACACATTTCATGCTCTATACCTTGGTTGAATCAGAACTCTTCATGTAAGGCTCGGCACAGTGATTGATTCCTCCCTGTAGCACCTTCTCAATGCGAGCCACCAGGAAGATATCAGGGTGGGGACACGTTACAGAAAACACGCCCTGCCAGGACAAATTAGTTTAAATTTGTCAACTTGAGTAACAATAAAAGGTGTTTACAGACTTTTTTTTTTTTTTTTTACCTGCCGGGGATACCGCATGACTGTTTCTGGCACTCCGTGGACCAATCGTGGCCCTTCAGGGATGATGTCCCCGCCCCCATTCATATACTGAGTCTCATAATTAGGCATCATTCCTCGGACAGAAGGGTGGTTGAGGTCCACGTGGAAGTCAGATGAAATCTTCCTTCCATTTTGAATGTCAAACAGTGACAGGGTCACGTAGAATGGCTCCACCTGAAGGTCGAGTAAAAATATAGCTGTAAATTTGTGATGAGTTACACCAACATGTTTGTGTTGAGTTGAGCTCTTGGAGGGCGGAAGAAGACAATCTAAATCGGTAGGGCAAAGACTGTCGTCTGGTTGCTATGTCAATAGTCTGGCCATCCATGTGTCTTACGTATTTAGTCATGCAGATAATTATATTTCTGGGACTTATTATGGTCTACTGCAAACGGGAACTCACGTTTGTTGTCGGTCCCTCCTCGTTCTCAGCCACACAGCTTTGCAGATTAAATGAGAGGTCATTGCAGTTAATGAGCATGCGCTTGCCAAACTTCTCTTCAAACTGCTTCACATCTGGTTCTATTCCTGAGAAATCCAATTTCTAAAGACAGTAGAACAGAAGAAGCCCAATGTACAAACACTGCACTTGTACTGTTGCGGGAGTACTTGGGCATAATTACTTGTGTGTCAGGGTCAAGGGTGAACAGCTTCAATCTCATCTCATTCCTCATCCTTGACTCGATGTCTCTTGCAGTCTGAGGGAAAAAAAAAGATTGATTTAAAAGGACAACGTGTCTGCATTTCTAGACAACAGGCACACCCCTCACTGCAGAGATTTTCAGTCAGGTGGTATAATCATTAGGAAAAAAAAATTAGGCCACATCTGGAAATTGGGTTGTACAGTTTCAGCAAAAATCTTAATTGTAAAAAGCTGCTTCCCAGCTGATCTCCCACAAAATAGCATTCTAAATTTAAAACTATTCTCAGCACGAATTACTTAATTATTTCAATTGAGCGTTTTTCTGTGGTGAGGTGCTTGAGAAACATACCTGAAAACTGTCCATACTGCCAGAAGAACTGTCTGACTTTCCAAGCTCATCATCTAGGAAAAAACAATACAAGAAAACAGTGAATGACAAATGTGTGGAAGATATTTTGGCCCACTTTCCTAGAACTTTCCTTTAAAAAAAAAAGAAAAAGAAGGTTTACACGTGTTAAGAAAACAGTGACATAAAAAGATATAGAGTAGTTAAAAAGCTCTGAATGTATAAAAATAAATCTTTGGAACAGCTGTAAATTTATGACTAATAATTTTGTATGGTCTAACTAATAATAGGCTCCAGTTTTGTGTAAAATCTGGCAGTAGACATAAAAATAAATAACACACCAAGGTAACAAGAATTCTATTTTTATAGGACATAAACAGCAGGAGGAGGAAAATAAAAGGACAACTATAAACATGACGAGCATAAGCACCATCATGGCTGTCTCCATTCCTCTTGTCTTGCATGGCGATCTCAAAGCTGCTGTGCAAGATCTTGTTGAGCGTGTTGATCCAATCCTCCATCTCTACTTCGCTGTCTGCAGCCAACAGGTAGGTGCTCTTATCCTGCATCTTCAGCTCAAAAGCAAACCTCCGGACCTTATTATTCTGCAGCATGGCGTGAGATTTGACAAAATCATGAGTTTATGTCAGAAAGGCCCGATAACAGTGCAAAAAAAAAGAAGAAAAAAAGTCACAGCAATGATGGATTTTTTTTTTATAGCACCTTTTCCAAACAGATTTAGCTAATTTCATAATGTAATATTGGATATCCAGATGTGACCGTGGCCTTTATACTTCATATGTTGTTATTGCCAACTCCCCCGAAAACATTTGATTCCAATAGATCATGACCTTATCAAACAGCATCTTGCTTCACTTTATTGCTAACGTCATCACTACTGCCAAGCAACAAAAATCAACAGAAACAGTAATTGTTTTTAAATCAAACGCGATTCTGAACTTGAGCTCGTCGACCAAGTCTGCACGAAGCATCTATAGCATGTGAGTCACTTTTTTGGAAAGAAGGGCCACCCAGATGTAAGCTGTCAGAAATCACGAGGGCAGGGCGGTTTAAGAATAGAGGAGTTTTTCCATTTCAGGGTAACACTGGAAGAGCGACGTTACTGTCTCCCGCAAGGATTCGGAATCAATTAAAACTGCTGACTCGACGGCATTCTGTCAACCACACGACGTAAAATAGACACAAATACAAGTCATTGTTATCAGACTTCAGTGGCTTGTCGTGTTTTGGACACCGATGCAATGTTTCTAACATGTTATGATAACATTGGGGCGGCGATAGCAGAGGGGAGGGTAGTTGGATATTATCTGCAGGCTTGCTGAATAAACAAAGGGAGGAGTGTTTAGTGGAGAAATAAAAGTGGGGCTTTTATAAACGGACTTAACGATTTGCTACAGCAGGTAGAAGGCTGTGACTCCGCTTCCCAGCGTTATTAGAACTCTAAACAGCTCTTTCAGTTGTTGATGTGGTTTAATATAATTATGCATATCGGTGTATTGGCATCTTAACAAAGCACAAGAGCAGCTTGAGCCTCAGCATGAGGTCACTCTAAATGCCATTGTGGCTACATAGTTAAACATGTGCAGGTTTCATGCTCAGAACGGTCATTGTTGACGGTAGGTCATACTATCAATGTTACTGAAGCAGTGTAGGAAGCACTTGATATTCGACCTGAGCGAGGGTCTGCCGCATATGCTTTGATTGATGCATATGAGGGTCTCAAGTTGTTCTACACGATAAGGACCCACCCAAGCATGCCTCTAGGGACCTTGCTAAGTGCAATCGGGAATAGCATATCAATAGAATGGTGGAAATAGGTGATGGTAAATCAAATAATTAAGAGAGGCCTAGCACAACATGGATTGAGTCATTAGCGTGCGGTGGCAGCACGTCAGTGTTTTTGCGCAAATGAACTTTGGCCTGTTTATTTTGGAGTTATTTCCTGCAAACTGGATGATACATCAGTAGTGACAATCATTTACTTCTGGAAAATTGTGCTTGAATACTCAGTGGGGTACTGCTCATATCCTGCGCTGCCTCGGTACAAGGTCGATGTGGTTTGACAGCTCAGAGTGTAACAATGCTTACCTGAACAACGCCCATACAGGAATCCAAGAAAATGGTTCCTTTGGGCTCCTTGGAGATCTTCTCGTCTTTGTAGAAGTTTAAATTGTAAGAGCCGTCTCCCAACTGCGTCAGATGGAAATATCTCCTCTTGAATGACTAACGTGATAAGAACAGACACTCGTGTTTAGCTGCGAGACTGCAACCGTGTTTTCAGTGTTATTTAAACAGTCTGCACGTTAGCTATAAAATCGGCCTCACAGTCATAAAACAATAAATATGCCTCTGAGACCTGGTCAGTGTGTCAATATTGTGTAACACTACTTGACTGCATGTATAGAAAAGCATTTTGGCACCGGTCGACTCAACACAGAGCCTTTGAAAACATTACAAGTATATCTTTCTTACCCTCATGGTAACACTGATGGCGCTGTTCATGTTGCCTTTATAGAGCCAACCATGTTTGGTGATCCCATCCTTTTGAGATCCAAGTGAGGCCGTATCCTGGAAATAACGAACACTTAGATCAGTTTTTCTTAACCCGGTTGGAGGTACTGAACCCCGCCAGTTTCCTATGCGCATTGACAGAACCCTTCTTTATTCAAAATAAAATATGATTTTTAGGGTTTACTGGTTAACAAAACGAACAGTAGTCTTTTCAGTTGGTAAACCCTTCTCACATTCTCTGTGAGAAAGACTGGAAGGTACAGTAGAGTCAGGATCACCTGCTTGTGTTTCTACAGAGTCCAAACAAATGGGCTTACAGGCAAAATAATGAAGGATAAACAATAGTATAGTATGAGAATATTATCTCACGGGTGCTTAGAAACCCGGCTGCCAAAGAACTGCCTCAGTGCGCAGAAACCCTGTGATCTCTGGCTTTGAGACAGCACAGAGTCCAGTGCGGCGCGGGTTTGACTCTGTCCAAATAAGCAGGCAAGAGAACATTAAACAAACTGCGTATAAGCCCAAATAAACAGTGAGATCTTGATCGTGATGCATCTCATCTCAGGTTATTTGCACATTTCAGAGGTGGGGCAGTAAGAATCTATGACCTTTGCTAGGAGGCATTCCAAACGTTACATCAGTGATGAAGATCTCACAGTAATCTAACGGGGGATGGAATGAGGTGGGGGAGGACAATCTCCATGGTGAGTCCTGTTTTAGATCATCCTTGCATGAATTTTCGCTTCAGTAACTTTAGAAGTGAGAAACTCCTCACTTGCAGGTGCTTCAAAGCTTGAACGAACTTTCAAGATGTTGCGTTCTGGTCCAGCATCACCTCCTCTTTCTTTTTTCCTATATATTTTCCTCAGGCTCACGGAGCCCCCCCAAAAAAAAAAGAAGAAAAGGATTTTAAGTGCTGCCATGATATTTCGAATGGTCCTAATGGAGAAATCCGCAAACCATCTGGAAGAGTTCACGGTCTGATTGTCCTCGTCAGTGTCTAGACAACACCCGAGAGGCAAACAAATCAGTGGGTTCATTTCCTCTGACCTGAATTAGCTCCTTAAAACGACATATCAACAGAAAAGAAAGGTGGTTGATTTATTAGGGTTTTTTTGGGGTAAGATTTCCACCCGTGCAGTGGTACCTCATTAAGGTCACGAATGAGCTGAAGCCTATCCCAGCTGACTTTGGGAGACTTTGCAATTCACACTTTGATTTCATACATTAACATTTAGAGTATGTAGAAAACCCGCACAAGGACAGGGAGAACATTCAAACTCCACACAGGAGGACCAAAGCTGAGATTTGAACCCAGAACCTTCTAACTGTGAGGCAGACTCGCTAACCACTCCAACCATGGTAAAATTTAAAGAAAGAGACAGAAAGGTAGAAATAAATAAAGAAAAAAAGTAAGTCAATGAAAACATTGGGACAGTGGGACCCTGAATAGAAATGTAATGAACGAATACATTAACTTTTGCCATAAACATGGGAACGTTTTACAAGTGCAAATGCTCGTTAACTCCACTTTAAATGTCCAGCACAGTTAAAGAAATGACAAACTCACCTCATCTTTGTCAACGTCCTCATCCACTTCAAAGACATGGACCGCCAGTTTTTCAGGCCTGGAAACTTTGCTGTAAATTGCGAGAATAATGTATTGTTATAATACACACACACACCAAGACAACTTTTAACAAAACAAACGGAGGTGAAATTCCGACCAATGCAACTAAAATGTGATTATGATTTTAAATTGGTTGTAGAGGCCATTTGTTGTTTTATGGGGTGAGCTAATGACTCCCTAAATGCTTTGGATGCTCTGCAGCTGCCTAAAAGCAGTCATGAGTAAGCAGGCCACTCTGGTAAATGCATTTTCCAGCTAAGACTACTCATGGAAACATGCCAGGGTGTATTCTGCCCACTAGAGTTAAGAAGAAAAAAAAAAGTACCACAGTGTATTATTTGATGGGGATTTAATGTGGAGTCTTTAACAGGCAACTCACGTCACGGCGCATTGTTTTAACTTCCCGACTGTCTGCGCAGCGTCAAAGTGTTTGGCAACAGCGAACATGTGAAGGTCATCAACATTGCATTCAATGAAAATGAATGCAAAAGTGATATTCTTAAGGGAAGAGGCAGGGCAAGGCAGGCTAATGACACAATATCCCGACAATGAGGGTGGTTTCCATTTCAGTCAAACTATCTAGAGTCTCGTTAAAAAGGAGCCCGTCTTGCTGAAGGGAAATGGGAATTATTTGTGTGGGGTAACAATTGTGCAACTGCAACATTGTGGGGGAAAAACAAACAGATTGTGCAGGTAAATAGTGTCTTATTAAATTAGATTTGTATTATATAAAGCAGCTGTTCTTGCAGAACTTTAAGACTGTTGTCTTCACCACTTTGCTGTCATCAATAAAGCATGGCGGGGTTTGTCAGGACTTACTTCGGAAGCTGACGGAAATCTCCAGAATAAGCCTCATACTTGTAGTTGACAACATGCCAGTCGGTCTTGTAGGTCTTAATGCACTGAGAGGACATGGTGAAAGCTGATTATCAACCACTAATAATACAGTATAACATGTTTGAACCACACAGCGTACATACTGTAATTATACGTTAGAATAAAAGAGTTCAGGAAACTGCAAGCAAAAGTTGAATGAATGAACACTTAAATGAAGTCTAATAAAAAAAAAAAGTATTAAAAAATGCAAAAAGGGCTGATAGCGTTTTTCTATATTCCTGTTGCTGCCGACATTTAATTAGTGACAGTGTAATGTAAAGTCAATGTAAAATGACCAGAAATGAATGCTACACTACGCCAAAAGACACAATGCAGGAATCAGGAATCAGGAATGAGGAAAAATAATGAGTGTTCTCTTTGTTTTCAATCCACCTCGGTGTGACATCCCCCAGCATAAGCCGAGAGGGAGTGCTTTTCTCCCTTTCTTGGAAAAAGGCATCTGTTCACGGACAAAGTCAAAGATAGGAGCGGCTCACTGATGTTTATTCAACAGATATTTTACAATATCAGATGAAGTGCAACTTAATCTAGGGAGCAGTCGGAAACAGAAACATGCTTGTGCTGATCTGATCTTAACAGCAGTCCTGACCGTGTCAAACAACACCCGACTGGGAGATTTTGTGTCTTTGAGGCATTACCCAAGGCTCCCTTAACAGTGACCATTGACCTGGAAGCTTAGTTGATGGTACCTAATAGTTTTTGGAGCGGTGTGATGAACTCTCAGTTTGCTTCAGGAATTTATTTAGCTTTCTGAAAGTAACAGGGTGAGGAATTGGTAGCCAAACACAAATTAATTCATACTGTAACGTTTTGTAAGAACGCTACCAGCAAATGTTGATTGGGCGGTCACCCTTTTATTTCTCTCAACATAACGCCGCTGTTGGCCGCAGCCGGAAAACAGGGTACAACAACTGACGAGGCGAGCAGAAAAACAAACAAACAAACCCAACAGTCAGACACAAGACTGCCAAACAGAAATGTCAACCCCAGAACACACACAACACACTTAGTTTGTTACAACACTTTAAATGGCATTAAGGGGTAAAATGTAAAATAATAATAATAATAATCTTTTGCGCTTTGCGGACTGTTTTTAATGTAACTAAAAGGTAGATTATTATTATTTTTTTTTTTTTTACATTATGATGTATATTGATGACAGACCCTTTGAATGTCTTCTTGTGGCAGAGTTTGTGCTGTCAGCCAATTCACCACACATTGCGCTAGCTAATGTGTTATGAATTAATTGGAGTATTATGTAAAAAAATAAAATAACAAATCAGGTCAGGTAATCTAACCCCAGCTAACAGTTACTGAAACACGAAATACTTCAGGCTAAACAACAAAACACATTTTAAAGCCTTGAACTTAGCGTAGCAATAGCATTGTGTTCCTTGGCATACATCTGTTAGCATGCTAGCGATCTCAAAGGTTTTTCAAAAACAAGTTACTTTAATGGCAAGTTTTTTTATTAGTGAAATGATTGAGTTGCTCCTGAATTAAAACTGTAGCAAAAATCTTTAGCCACATGCTTTTGATGTAAGTGGTGAACTCTTATCCCACCAAATTGGTAAATGTTCTCTAGTTATTTACGATTTCAGCCAATTAAGAGGGACATTATCAAGACTCTGGCAGAACTCCAAACAGCAACAGTCAGAAGTACCAGACATTTGATAAACGTCCGGGTACCCATATCCCGTTATCATTTGGTGTACACAGAAAAAAGAACAAAGATCCAACATAAATCGCTTGGTTAGCAACGTAATGATTTGTAATGAGCGCAGTCATTCATGCAGAAGGCGACACTGTCCGACAGCTGCTATATTTCACGTGAAATATACAGTCTTCCTGATGCTCTCTGATGTGGCGACATGCATTACGGCTAATTCAAGTAACAAATTAGGTAATGACTCACATTACTGTCACTCTTTGGCAAGTGATTACATTTCAAGACTGCATTCCAGCCTTGTGGAACAGCTTTTCCATGTATCTGTTTTATTGCCCAGTTCTACAATTAGTCGGGCCTTATTAGTTTCATTAGCCGCACAGTGCTGGAGTTTTGACATTTTACTGTCTGAACTGTACTCACGGTGGTTGTTTCACATTACAATCATGACTTGTATTATATTAAAAGGGTAAATAAAGCCACATGCATATACGTACCTCTTGGACAAAGAGACTCTGAGCCTCCCTCTCTGCATTGTCAGGCACTGTGGCGTAGAGACTCCTGCCTTGTCGCCTCAAAGTCGAAATCTGCCACACAGAGATGGAGAATTGGTCAAGAAAGTAATGTTAAGTCTTAATGCCACCAGACTGTGATGTAGGAGATCAACGTACAGTAATAAAGGTGTAATGAAATGAAGAGGCCAGTTTGACCAAATGTAGACTCCCTATAAATGTGTTTTTCCATATTTCAGCACACACCCTGAATCTGGCTGCATGCCTCTGTTGTACAGATGGTCGCCGAGTAATCAGCATCTCAGCACCTTTAATGCCTCCTTAAAGCCTTTCGCTCACGGCCAACAAGCTCACTGCACTATGGCCAAAGAGCATTTCCATCATCCAACAATTATTATATTTTGTATGCGGACAGAAAATCCCTCATTTTCTCCTGGTGTTCGGTTTAGGTGAACGGTATGAGATTTTTTTCTAATAGGTTTTCTGGTGAGCTAACAAATACACGCACGCACGCACGCACGCACGCACGCACGCACGCACATACTCACCCACACACAAAAAAAAAATATATATATATATATATATATATATATATATATATATATTAAAAAAAAAAAAAGAGCAATGATGATGACATTTCCGAATGAACAATACTGAGCTCTAAAAAAAAAAGAAAAAAAAGAAAAAAAAGAAAAAAGAAAAAAGAAAATCCCTCATTTCCATTGATCTGTTCTACATGAACAGAACTAGCCCAAGGACATTTTTAAAATACAGTATGTGACATATGGTTAGACCAACAGATAAGAAGGCAGCGCTGCGATAATACGCGAGTGTATTTTCAGATCCTAGCAATGATTATTTTCCTCGGGTCTTTACGAGGGAACTAATTCTGTACACAAGTCTTTAAATCACTGTAAAACTAACTAAGTGATTCAACCGCACTAAATCCCTGTGATCATGGGGGAAATATAAATACGAGCTTTAAGTGAGAGAAGTTAATCTGGGAGCAAGTCGAATGTGTTCTGCTTTTATGCAAGTGGACCTTTTTTTCTGTGTCAGTGCCGGATTCAAACATGCGAGTCACGGTGTGTTGATATTTTTTTTTTACCAGAAAGTAATACTCTACCAATATGTAGTTCACACTCTGTTATTCTATGACAAAACAAACACATTTGATTTACAGCAGGCCAAACATTATAATCGTCAATGTATCTTCCGTAACCCCAAGGCAAAAATGTTTTGAAACTAATGTAACAAACACCACAATTTGCTTGGACGTGTGAACCTGGAGTCGTCTTTTCCGATGTACGAGCCAGATTTCCTGCAGGGGAGATGGTAATCTGTACAATCTATGTTCCGTTAATTAAAAAACACAGAATTTTATACTTTTTTTTTTTTTTTTTTAATCAGGAAATGGGTATAAAGTAGCACTCCATTAGGCTAAAGAATCACAAGGCTATGGACTGTGCTGTGTGTAATTTGTCAAATGTTTCTTTAGAGTAGATCTTAAGGCTCTGGCATTGATATTCCTTTATTAATGATGCTGTTTTCAAGTTAGATCAGATACATTAACCATTCTTGGCATTCATTTGGACCAAAATTTTAGAATTCAGTCTGCAACTAGTGATGGACAAATGAAGCTTCATGAAGCACTTGTGATATTTTTTGACTCCTCTAGATGGCAATCTCGGTTTAAAGATGCAGTGGAAATGTTATCAATTTCCATTACACTAGCCTTTATCTTTAAGACAAGAGCACCATCTGGAGGAGTGAAAAAATATTGCAAGTGCTTCAGGGAGCTTCATTTTCTCATCATTATCTGCAACTCCAGCTTCATTTTGGATGAAACGGTCGAGATTAATTACCGGTAAGTATTATGCCGTGTTTTGATTTAAGTGAATTAAGACTAAAACAATAAATACTGAAAACTTTAGAACACATTTTACTTTAGGAACCCCAGGAAATCTTGGGGTCCCAGACAATTACCTGTGTTTGCCTAATTTTAACATTTTTGTACAACAAAGTATTGTCTGCCTTATCTCACACTTTTTTATTTGCAGTTTTATAGTATCAAGAAAACTAAACAATGTAACACATATTTTAAATACAGTAGCCTGGTTATGGAAAATTACAGTGCAGGTTTAAGTGTCTGTAAAGACAGGAGGACAGCCAGAAGCAGCAGAGCAACTAAATAATAAAAATTTAAATGGACTTTTAACAAAAAAAAAAATCGTACTCTTCATGATGCAAGTGAGGCTCTGCCACATCTGCCTCCTCTAACCGCACATCCCTGGTCGGGATGGGCTTTAATGTTTTAACAGTAACTAAGCCTGCCTGCGGGGCAAAATATTCTCAAGATGTCACGGCCGTTACGTGCCTTACATACCTATTGTTGTGAATTTTCATACATTTCCTAATAAATACCATGCACCCTTCATCAGATGCGTTGAAGTCTGCACTTTAAGCTGTGTTAAGGGCCTCAAAAAGCTTTTGCATTAGCGAAAGTCTCATGAGTCAGGGGAGGGCAGAGAAAAAGGTAGTAACGCCCGAATGACGCTTTGTTTTGGTAACCATAAAACCCAATACTGCTGAATTCTGATGGCTCGACTTGAACATATTTCAAATGGAATAAAGGAAAAGGCTGATAATCTTGGACAAATACCTTCAGACTCATCCAGAGAGCAGGGAGAAACCCCAGCACCAAAGTGCACTATGCCAACAACTTGGAAATACAAAACAGATGGAGAGAGTGTAAACATTGTCTCAGAGACGAACAGCACCAACATTTGACTTTTGATGTGCCAGAGGGGATAAAATAGAGGAGATATCTGATAGACATTATATTAAAGCGGAATAGACAAACAATGGACTTTATATAATAATAACTCGCTGACAGAGGAGTTCTTTCTGCTGGTTTTGGCTTTCACTTTACCACCAACCGGCATTTTTTATTTTTATTTTTTAAACCAAACTACGTCGAGGTGTGAATACCTACTGCATGCTGAAAGATTTCCAAAACTTCACTTTAACAGCAGTGTACAGAGGGAAGGAGCAGATGTCATGTTCAATCACTGGGCTGCTCGTGTTTCCTCCCCCCAAAAGTCAGAATCACCTGTCAGACCCCGACAATGTACCACTTGTGTGGAGTGTATGATCCCTTCACAGCAGGCTAGAACACGATACATGAAAAGAGAAAGTCAAGGCTGCACTCCTGTCACTGGGACTCTAGCTGACAGAAAAAGTGCCTGCAACAATCACGTCAATTTTAAGTGTCCTAGTGCCTTGAGGTTCGAGTGACCAGACTTAAGATATGAGCTGTGGTTGGGCTGATTTTTTATTTTTATTTGCGCCGAGTGATCGACTCAACTCATTGCAAAACAAGCAGACTGAATGATTGTTCAACAAATGGGCCTCAAGTTATTTAGTTCCACCTCGAGTTTAATGCCAATTAGCGAGTTAAGAATGACAGTTTATATATTTATTTAAAACAACCACATAACTTTTGCATGTAAGTCCGCTAGCCTAATGCTAACATTATAGGAAACACAATAGATGGGCTAACAAGCAGTTTATATGGAATTTTGAACACTAACTGAATAACAAAACTAATAAGCATGTATTCTTCATCTTCCATGCTCATGTATAAAAATGGCCAACTACAGTTGTTCTGCATGACCAAGTTGTGCAGACTAGATCATAATGAATAGGGATGGGCAATTACCGATACCAGGTGTCAGCCACCCTCTCATGTTATGATAAGAAAATAAAATTGCCATCAATTTCCTGCAATTTTAAGGAAACATGCTATGTTGGAAAAAATAGGTCTTTTTTTTTTACATTCATCTGCAATTCATATATATATATTTTTTAATATGAATAAATCATGCATAAACTGTTTAATGCTTTATATTCTTTAGACGTTTAGCAAAGCAATTGAAGCAAAAATTTATCGAAGTGGAGAATACCAGTGACAGCTCAGCGTTACTTTGGAAACAAGAGGAGGCCGCAATATAAACAAGAATGCTACATTTAATTGGATTTTTTTTTTTTTAGGAGTTAGCGTAGTGTGCTGATTCCTAAACAATACACCAAGACCAAACTGGCATTCTTTAAAGGTCAGCTGACTCCCAAAGCAGAACCTGTGGAATTAAGCGAGCCTCCCTTTTGGAACACATTGTGATTAAACTGACAAATGTGTTTGCGCCCTCAGTCTTTAATAAACAGTAGTATAAAAATTTAAAAAAAAAGTATAAAAGTCATGGTCAGTGAGAAAAAGATGTCCTTCTCTTACAGCGGACAGCTGTGAAAACATTCATTCATTCATTTAAGCATTTGATAAGCTTTGGCGAGGTCATACAGTCTTTGTGGGCCATTGGTACGCTCAAAAAGTCAAATTTCCTGAGGTAAAAGCACAGAACCGGGTTTCCATTAAATGTTCCTGCCTCCGAAGCGACGTCCTGCACAATGTGGCTGCAGATAACGCTCGCTCTGTCGCAACACGCGGGACCGAATGAGCCAATTAAACTGATGACCCGTGACCTCCCTCTTGCTACAGCATGGAAGGATGTAAACAAAGGAAAAGCCGCTGCGGGTGACCCCCACTCTGTCCTCACAACATTGGCCCAGAGGAAAGAACTGCACAAGCCAAACAAATATAAAGAAAACACGCGAGCTGCGGAAATAACAGAGGGCTACTTGGGCACATTGACTCACATATATTCAATTTTAGGCCTTACCACACCCCGAAGCATATTAATCATTGCCGTTTTTACATCTAAAGCCCGCTTTGACTGAGTAAAGCCTAAGTGCCACTACCATAGATAAATACACAGTCCTAACTTCCCTTGACCTCGTTACTTCCTACCAATGCCAATCAATCTTCCTTCGCTGGAACTTTTCTCGTAAAAAGTGACATGCGTAAAGTCTGCATGGCAGATGTGGAACTCACCTCAAAGTCCTCCAGGGGGAACTGCAGCATGTCCCTGAGGACATCGCTGAGGATCTGGGTCTTCCTCTGCACCAGAACATTCTCATAGTCCAGCGGCTCGATCACCTTAGGCTTCACCTGGAGAATAAAGACAAATCACACTTTGAAATACAGGCGCAACAATTCATTTGGAACTAATCTATCGTCAAACTATTCTTGATAATTGGTTAATCATTGAGAGGTCTGTTTTCACTTTATTTTAAGGATAACTGCATTTTCTGCAATTTAAAATCATTAAAAAAAATTGGGATTTTAAAGAACTGTTTAAAATCCAACTCATTGATTAATCAAATTAAAAACCTACACATGAATAAATTATTAAAATATATGCAGCCCTACATATGAAGCAAACATTTCATTTTCCTTTGAACTTCCTGAGGAGATTTGAGCACAATGCTAAACACTGCATGATGGAGTGTAGGAACAAAGAACGACGCATCAACGAGGAACACAGCGATTATTATTAGTCCCACTGCTTTCCTTGAAAGACACACCCTACATGCTAAAGAAGGGTCACAAAATGATTTCAAGAGGAGAATGCTGTGAGAGAAAGATGTGAACAATGCGTTGTGGCCTTTGTGGTCACCACATCTCAAGCCTGCTGAAATGAAACCCTGATGGGATAAATGTTTTCCCATCCCCGTCATAAAAACGCCCAATTAGAAAATATGTCTTTGCAGAATCGATGTCCGCTTGCAACATCTCACTTGGACATTGCTGCCAAAAATCTGTACATGCAATTAGAGTAAATACGAGGAAATAGTCTTTTAGCAAGAGGCACAGTTTTATTTATTTATATACTGGACAGTGTGAGATAATTGGCCAGCCAGTAAATCACAACAGGCAAAAAGTACACTTGGAACTGATTACTAGTCATCTGATGAGTGCGAACGGGGCAATTTGTCGGAATCTATGCATTCCAGCGGACCAAGGACGTTTTTATTACCCGCCCCCAGCGTACCTGATGATTTAGTAAAGTCGATTTTAGACCAGCTCGGAGCAGGTCCAAGTTGTGGCACAGATGTTATAATGCGATTTTGGTGAATTTGATCAAGGCACAGGCAGATATTGCCCGCTTGGCTTTCCCACAATGCTTTTTCGATGGCCCAACAACCCAAAACCATGTAAAAAAAAAAATGCTCATAAAAGAGCAAGCAAGCATGATCTCATTCCCTCGGCTCACAATAACAGTCGGTGGGGCTTTGAAATATTTGACAGTGAACTTGAAAGGCTGACCATCATATGTGCAATGAGGTAAAAAAAACAGAACCTACACAAAACAGAACTGACATCACAGGATCCACTGAGTCTGTGTCGTCTTCCCCTGGAGTGACCCAACCACTGGACCAATTAAGTTTGACTTTTGAGCCAAATAAAAATACTTCACGAGCCACAGTAATAGAATAAACTTGAGTTCAACGTTTCCTCTGTTGCTAACGCAGCACTGGAAGCATGTGGTTCTGATGCATAGAATGACACAGATGACACCTGCTTTGGAACTTAATCACTGTGGCTAACCTCCATAACACATTGTAGTACACATCATTTAAAAAGAGCCGCCATATTAAAATGCCTTACCACCACCTGTGGCACTGAGTCCGCCTCAGCCTCCGCTGCAGCCAAGCTCTTATACTGCTGGGGACTCTCAATGACCAGCTCCTTCTTTGGAGCTTTACTCGCCCTTCCTTGCATTGTCAACAGCTGCGCTAAGATATTTCCAAGTAAGATCCCTTAAAGAAGTGGTTAGCCAGCATATCCAACAGGGGAGAATCCTTGCACTGGTGGGGAAAAAAAAACAACAAAACTTTTGGAGGTTTCTCTCTGTCTCTCTCTCACTCTGAGTTGAGTTGAGCTTACACCCAACCTTTTTCTGAGACTGATCAGTCTGAGACTGCTGGACTCACACCCAGCCTGAGGAGATGGCCCCTCCTACACTCGGCCGTGCCGTTCAACACCCCCCCACACACGGACACGCTCATACACAATCGCTATCTGACCCTCTACTATCCACCTGCACGGCGGCAACATGGGAGGCTGACAAAGCAAAAGAAAAGCATTCCTAACGCAAGGCCTTTGATGGGACAGCTGAACTAAGAGCTGCGACAGACCGAGATGACATCAGGCTGCAATGTTTGTGTAGCATTACTGTACTGGATGACAGCACCCAAGAGTGAGTCAGATCCCGTGATTGAGCCGTGATGTTGCACAAGCACGGCAGATAAGATACAGATCATTAGATTGCGGCGGCTCAAGCAAAACTTGGCCCCTATAAATAACGACCAAGAGTAGCAGGGGGAAGTACAGCAAACAATTGGGAATGTGAAGACCAGTACGCCTGGAAAATGGCTCAAAATGGAGTTGTAACAACTCATGCATACCATCACGTACTTCACTTGTCCTCAGTTCAGCTAGCATCAAAGGATTAACAAGCAGGGTAGATCGCAAGGCACATTGACAAACAACCATTCACTTACAGTACATTCACACCAATGGCCAATTAAAGTCTCCCACAAAGCGAATGATTCGGCCAACATGGCTTAAGTTGGACCACGGTGGAAAAATTACAGTTGTCAACTTTTGATGGTGTGCTGAAACAAAAAAAACAAACTGATCTGTTGTATAGGGGACTCCACATTATACTGTACTATGTGAGTTATTATTATTATTTTTTTATTGAACCACAAAAAAATGCTGCAATTGTCAAAGAAGAATTTGATGATCACAGTATTTTTAGAGGGAAGCTCATGGATTGGATCGGATGGACTTTCATCAATTAAATCGACAACTAAGTGATAATCAAATTCATCTATTGTTGTTTTGATAATGTTGAGATTTTGTGTGATTAAAAATGGTCAAAATCCTTGAAATTTCAGCCTCTCAGCAGTAAACATTCTCAGATTTCTGTAGTCTATTATGAAAGCAGACTATTATCTCACCAGTGAGCGGCTGCAAAAACCAGTGGCTGACTAATAAACACTAGTTGCCAAACCCTATACAATGCATGGCAATTTGGTCGGTTTTGGCCAAGTTGCTAGTGTGTATGTGCAGCTAGCCTTAGTTTTTAAATAACCTGAGAAGCATGATTTTTGGAATGTGGGAGGAAGTCAGAGGACCCCGGAGAAAAGCAACTAAAGTACAGTGAGAACATGCACACTTTACATAGGAAGGACGGAGCTGAGATTTGATCCAAGAACCTCGGAAGTGTGAGTCAGACGTGCTAACCACTAGGCCACCCGGGAAAAGAACATAACAAGACGACAATAAAAAAAATAAGTCACCACAAAGCTAAATCATGTAGGATGCACTCAATCACTTGTTTTACGATATTTTAACTGTGCTTTACTTCCTTTTACACTGTGATTCGTGACAATGAAGAAATGTTCAGAAGTGATCCTCTCCAAATCTCTTTATTGCGCACAGTTTCACACGGGGAATACATTTTTCTTGTTTTCCATTATTTCCTTTGGGAAAGCATTGTTTTCAATCTCCAAGCTTAATTTAAAAAAGGTTTCAGACACAAATCAGATGCTTTTCTGTGTCTCCTGTCTCACATACTTGTTGATACAACTGCTCGAGGGTCATCCAATAGGACACAGCTCCAGGCCAACACCACCTTGGAATGGGGTTGACCATTGAGGCGGAGGATGTTATCTTTTCAAGCTGGTGTCAGTTTAAAGTGAGGCGTGAGACTAGATCAGCTCTCCAAACAGCTGCTCCCCTTCTACTGTCTCCTACAGGCCTCCCACAGTGGCCAAGCTGTCCAATGTAATGTTTTTACATCTATGTATTTAGCAATGGTGGTTATTGGGGAAGCCATTTTTCTGGGGTGTGGAGTAATTGATGGCAAGATGTCTGTTGCATCTCAAGACAGGTGAAAGTAAGTATCTGAAGTATGTCATGTAAATTGTTGAAATAGTCTACCACCTTTGTGTTATGCCACCAGGCTAAATACACCAGACACTATGGTGGGAATGGCCACCGGTCCTGATTGTCATCAGCATTCTTTGGTCTATGCAGGAAGTAAGCGTGTGAAAAAAATGTGTTGAGGCTCTTGCTCAACATTAGATTGTCGGGCGTGGCTTGCAGTGGAGCCCGTTGCAATCAGTATCACACAAAAAAAGGAAACAAGTGGACGTCTTTTAATTTTTCTAATCTAATTAAGGTTTTAGATGTTTTTTTGAATTTGAGAAGATAATTTTGTCACCCCAGGGAATGTCACACAACTTACATTCTCCCGGTCAATAGAAACGTTTATGGTATTGCATCATTTACAACATCTTCTTATGAGGTAAAATGGAAAATATCTTCCTTCTGTTTCTATTACTTCCGTACCCCATTTTGGCAGACCCCCCTATTGGGATTCAATTAATTGTGCCCTCTGCTGGTTGCCGCCAGCGGTTGAAATCCATCATGACCACATCCAAAGACAACACAACTTAACTGCATTGATGCAAAACGTTAAGTACACTTGGCAAACAAAGACTTTTGCAAGGGATGACCACATTGCTGGCAAATCCTCATGATTTGTAAGCAGCTGATGACTCAAACTCTCACTAGATTTAAAAGGCCCACAACAAGACCCACTTGAAAGCAGAAACAATGCGGTTAAACAAATCACGCTGTTTTATATCCACTTCTGGCTGCACTTCACAAATTTACCACACTGCCTTTTCGTTTGTAACTGGGCTGCAACAGATGTTGACATTGTGTGATACAAAACATCCTCTCAGCCTCCCCCCCACACACGTGTAAGCGAAAGAGAATTGAATCAACTGCCTGGAAACACAAATTTAAGAGGCTAATTTTAGCCTCAACAAGATAATGCCCCCATGTGTCATTTTGTCAGTTCATGGAGAGTCCCTGAGGCACGAGGGAGTCACAAATGTACCAGAAGGCTCCGTCTGCCCTCATTTTAACTGTCTGTCTGGTGAACTCCTCAACTGTCGGGCAGCAGTGAAATAAATAGGATTGTGCATATAGTTCATACATCGGTTTTTGTCACTTGCCCATACTTTCATTTGTCGATGGCAACAAACCTGTGATCATTGGTGCATTATCAATCAATATAGAGTTCTCATAATATGGGCCAATATTAGATTCTGATGGTATAAGCAAAAATATTGTGATATCATGGCATCAGCTTTAAAATTGCAGCTCTAAAATATTTTGGTAAACAGCATTTTTCTTCCTGTTTAATTTTTTTTCTTCTTTTTGTCTATCCATCTTCTTAGTGTTCCATCCCTGGTGAGCTATTTTTTAGAACAGACCCGTAGGCTCCTCATGTTGTCCTTGGGGCTAACGAACACTCACTGGTGCCATTTTCCCCCCAATACACATTAATTAACAGAGTAAAGACGCGTCCATATTTGCACAGTGTGTCTTTCGCCTTGCTTCTTCCTCCTCCTGCGTGCGTAACTGCTTGCCCTTTGTCTCTGCTCGCTAAGGAATAATAAAAATAAAAAAAACAGTTTACAGTTTATTGCCTTCTAAGGAGGCAGCTCGTTTATCAAATCTGCAAGTAGCCAATCATATTAGAAATCCCCTACCCCCCCAAAAAATGCTCATTACCAGCGACTTTATTAGCAATCATTGAAATGTTGACCTTTTACAACCTCTGTCAACCGACAATAGTTATCCATTGTCACACTGTGACGTGACCATACAAAAAAACGAAACAACAGATAAAAGAATGGCTAATATGTAATCTCTGCCTGGTGAGGTAAACTTGAATTTATTGTTTCAGTTAATGAATTTTCATAATGATAAGTCATAGATGGCCACTGGGCTCCTTACCTGTATTTTGGGTTAAACTAGCTAGTTTGTGACTAAACCATACAGTAAGCCTCTTATAGGTTTCCTGGTTCTGCTGCATGGTCAAAGACCTTGAGATCACTCTGGTTGTTTGTTGCGCTATGATTCACTTTCTTGCATACACTCCGGAAAACAAGCTAGCAAGACATTACCTATGGCACATCTAGGAAGTAGTACCGGTCAACCTTTACAGGACCGTATTTGTGTTTCTCATTTACGTTAACAAAGACTTGATAGGATCTCGGTGTGAGCCGTAGCAATAAAAGGGTGTAACCTGGAATGTAACAAAAACGCAGCCCATTCTTTACCTCCTCTTAGCAATCAGAGACCACCACCCGTGAGCCCCCAGAGAGTTCTGAAACGGTAATGAATCAAAAACTGCCATGTAAAACTGTTAATTAATTGCGATGCTCTTAAGTAGTTGGATGAGAGTCCCGTCTACGTTGAAAGGGTCTGGATTTGTTTTCAAATATATCCACTGAGCATCAACCTTTCAATAGACCGTATACGAAGCACCGACAGTAAAATCGATATAGAGCAAAGCTTCAAAACAACTTTGGAGGAAATCCAAATGCCTAGATGTCTTTTCGGAAAAGCGGGAGTACTGGAGATAACGGTCCAGGTTTCAGCAATTAGGCTAAAATGTCTCAAAAGATGAAGGCAATCATCAGGATAAAAAGCCTGTAGTCGATGATGTTTTACTGTAGATTCACAAATCGCGAGATGTAGAGGTGAACTTGAAGGCGATATGTGATGATAAAGTGAAACTCCAATTACTGTGACTAACTGTCTGGATTCTCCTTGGAAATTCCATAATACTTAAAGAAGGCACACCTAAAAATAAAAACTTCCTGTGTGTTTTTATGTGTTTAGCATAGCATAGCATAGCATAGCATAGCATAGCATAGCATAGCATGTCTGCGACATGTTTTCCTCAAAACATACCAAGGATGACTAATTACAGTAAATAAAAAACTAAAAAACATTTCTTGTCTTGCTGAAATTAGCCTGCTCTTATTCTCATGTAAATGAGCAACTTTCTATGCCGCCCAAATATACTGCTAAGTATGGGGCCAGTTATTTCACACTTGATGGGTGGGCAGGGACTCCAAAGACACAATTGTTGGTATACAAGCAATTGAAAAGTCAGTTTCCCATAACATGTCCCCTTTATGACCTTTTGACATTTACACATTTAAATAAAGTCACATTACTGGCATTGACGCAGTATATTTTTGGTGCACATTACAGCAATATAAACATATACATATGACTATAAAAATGGATACAACTCTATGAAATGGAATTTAACAAGCAGCTAATTTATAGCTTTATATTTTTTTTAGTTGATGACATGCAGACCTGGTTTGGTATTTCTTCAGCTCCCCCACACAAGGGAACATCTCATTAGTTGTGGTTCATTGAAAGCAAAAGTTTCATGGGGTATGTGGGAATCGCTACTCCCAAGCCATGGGATGAAAGACACCTTTATCTTAAACCAGACTGCCGTCCACACAACCTTTCTTTTGCAAAAACATTCCTCCGATAAAACTAGCAGATTCTTCAACACTTCACTGCTGTTGGTCGTTCAAACACAGGATGGAAGTTGTGGCTTTGTGAAAGCAAAGAATGAAAGTACATAAACAATAGCAGCCTTTTAAGGACGAGACTGAGGAACGAGCTATGTTATTTAAGTCGGTAGCAGTTGTTGAAAGATCACTGCTTATATTGAAGTATGCATGATCTACTTAGGGCTGCAACGCTAATCCAATAGCTTCAATAATTCGATTACAAAAAAAAAGTCGAAGCAAAATCCCTGCCTCGAAGCTGCACAGTGATTATTATATCCATAAGGACTAACGATTATTTGTTAATTAATCTGTCAAATACTTGATTCATTGCTGATTCCCTTTGTTCAAAAACAAGACATTTCAGAAAAAAAGCTTCACAAAATAGGCAAACATTTTGATTGTTTTTTTTTTCTAAAGTAAAAGCAGATGTTTGCAAATGTTTTTATTTTGATTCAACACAAAGCTAATGAGTCGACACGGAGGACGACAGAAATCTGAGAATATTTACTGTCGAGAAACTGAAATGCCAGATTGAAGCTTCAAAAGTTTTCTAAAAGATTCATCAACCGTGAAAAGCTATGTACAATCTACATTCGACGCCTGAAATCAGTTATGGGGATATTTTTTGGCCAGCTAATGCCTCGATCTGGTGCCGACAACCCGAGGCTACGGCTGACGCCGTCCTAGCAACGGGAATATTTGTCCGGCTAACGCCATGCTAGCAACAAACAAAAGGGAGTTTTCTAACTTTGGACGCTGGACTTGAGGGACGAACTAGCTTAGCGCTAGCTAGGATGAGCCTAATGAAAAACACACATTTCTTGTTCTGACGTTGTAAAATAAGTTAGTTTAAACTAAAATGATTAACCTTAGTCTACCGTCCTTCACTGACACACACGTCACTCACCAGGCCACACCGCACCTTTTAAAACCATAGACACTCAAAGTCACATATATTATGCATCTCATATGCATGGTATTAAGCACAAACATATTTTCCGTTTCATCGATTAAAATAATTTCTAGAATACGCCATACTAAATATATCCTACAGCTGCAGCGCTAACACCTCCTTTTGAAACCACCACAATAATGACCCGCTGCAATTAGAGGGAATTAAAAGGGCATACTCCACAGTTTAGATCATCTCATAATCTGGCCTAATGGATTGCCAAGGTGCGAAAGGTACTGAAGGCTGCGGCAACTGGAGAGTGTGACACAATGGCAAATAATGTGACGAGGAAAGCACATCAGGCCACGTTCACATTAAATTTATTGATTTGTAAGACTGCCGACTGCTGACGGGGGATTGATTAAACCCCATCTACATGATAAGACCCTTCCCGAGCCCAGGGAGGCGACGGTGCCCTTGACCTAATTCCATGCTCTCAGCCAGGGCCACTGTCACTTGGATTTCTGCTGATGGGCCATCACGGGAAAGGAGACGCGTACTGTACACACTCTCTCACACAACAACAACCAGAAGGGCAAGACAAGCTGGTACGGAGTAGCAGTAGCCCGGTTAAGCCTGTCGCTTGTCAGATGAAGAATGGCGATTGATTTCCGGCAGACAGAGAGACCTCTGTGCCACAACGCCTGCCGGCCCCTCCTCATCCTCGTCGCCATGCCAGCCCGTTGAGGCTTTAACCCGTGTAGTGCTTAGCGGAAGGCAAGATCCAGCACTGTGACTGCCCTACATTTTATACACTCATATTATCAAAGTCTTGGTGCTGAATCGGCTGTATTTCGCCAACTATAAATGAATAATAAATGTCTCTTCGCAATTAATTACCGTACTGCCCTAATTTGTAGTTTTGTCTGAAAGAGAGGGTCTATCCACAAAATTGTTTTTTTTTGTTTCGGTCCTGATGTCCAGCTACTGTAATTGAAGATATGATTCAAGCAAAGAAGCATAGGCACACCTCGCTGCAACATTATGACATATAAGAGAATGAACGTGACGTTTAATCTCAAATAAATGTAGCTTCTAAATTTCACAGAGAGGATTGTTGTTCACAATCCTGCCAAATTTGAATGATTAAAAAATAATTAAAAAATCACCAATCACCATAAAATGAGGCTTCAAAATCATGAGAACTGGATGTATGCTACATTGCCTAGCATTGTTCTTATGCTTACGCATGACTATGGGGCTTTTCCATGCTGTGACAATGAGGCGTTCTAAAGCAGCTACACCAATGTGATAGTCCACATGACGGATTTTTTTTTACCCGCTTCTCACTCTTCCATCACTGTACATGCACACACTCACAGATGACAACGAGGCGCTCTTTTTGTATAGGGGAGGAGGGGCGATTACTGCTGGATGGCCAAGTGTGCCACTGAGTGCCAATTTAGCCATGGCCACAAAATATATACATTGTTGTATTGCAGTGTTGAATTGCACCACAACATCTTCCCTCAGTGAGTCGAAATATTAGAAACAGAGTAGGACACGGTGCAATTCTACACCACACACTGCAAAGTACTAACAATAAGACATTAAATATGCATTTAAACCCTCTTTCACAGGGTCAATCCCAACACAGCATTATTATCTACTTAAAGAAACAAAATAAACAAGCACAAACTCTCCAAATAACTGGTATCATTAAAATGCAATACGAATGAAAGATGCCAAGTTGTTTTACACACAAATAACAATAAAGCTAAAACTCACCCACAAATTAAAATCTGTCCTACCTTTCAGCGCTAAATATATGTACTCTTGTGGAGAGACACACACATACACACCTTCAGCACTCTCGGTGTGGGAAAGATACGAGACTCCCTCCGACTCAGCGCTCGCTCAACCTCAGATGGCCCGATTGGCTCAGCAACTACTTTACAGATGTAGCCGCTACAGTTCCTCTCTAACACAGTTCGCAGCCCATCAAAGACGACCGCGCTGGTGGTGCACCCCATCCCTTCGGGTCCAAACCGGCATCAGTCAGGAGAGCCTGCGAGTGACCCAGTTTTGGCTCCTTTGCCCTCTTCCTCCCTGGTCCATGATCTGACCCCACAATCCAAAGCTTCTGACCCAGGGAGGGAGCGCCGGCGCTCGGGCGCAACGAGCTAGAGTGGCGAGCCGGAAGAGCAGGATGGCTGGAGAATGAATACACACACACACACACACACAGAGGAGAGCCCGGTTGTGTTTGTTAGCAGCTCCACTCTGTGCAGGCTGGAATAAGCCAGTCAGCAGGCGAGATGCAGCGAGCGAGTGAGCGAGGGAGGAAGAGCACAGGACGAGGGATGGGAGGGATGAGAGATACTGGGCGAGCTCTGCAGCAGCCTCAGTGCTGACCTTACAGTCCACATGCAGAATTGTTGGTTTGTCACTCAAGTCTTGCTTGTTCACTACAGTCCAGAGTCTTTTAGACTATTTTCTAAAATGACAATTCCTTGGGATGGCACTTGTATCATGCATTTTTAATTAAGTATTTGAATTTAGGGCTAAATGATTTTTTAAAAAGAATTGCTATTTTCTCCAATTGCGATTTAATATGCTCTTATTTACTTTCTTCTCCAATGACGTCACAAAATTCAGTTCAATTTTAAATCACATTAAACCAATAATACAAAAAAATCACTTTTCATGTAAACAAGTGGGTTGCACTTCCTAAGCGCCAAACTAATCTAGACACTATATAAATAAATAAATACAATATACATATAAAGCCTCTTCGTTGCAGCCACATGAATGAGTAAGAAATAAATGGGTTACAGTAAATGCGACCTTATATCCAGAGGGAGGGTTTGCTCCCGTGAACAGGCAAACAGCAATATGGCTGAATGCTTTTCTAGTTCAGATGCGCTGCCAAGACCAACAGGGTGACTCTTATCAAAGTGATGCTAAATACATCAGGCAGTTGCTTTAGAAAGTGGGAGTATGCACAGCCCTATAGAAAAAAAAAACCATCGGATACGAACATGAAATAACCTCAGCATCAATCTGTTGTCCAAACAGTGAAATGGGAGGATTTAAAGACATCAGGCAGATATCAGCTGCTGCTTGAACTCAAGTTGGACAGGCTGCCAAGAGTGCAGATATATCAGAAGCAGAACAACCAACATTTGAGCATTTGGAATGCCGGTTAACAATTCATCTGCAAGTGCAGGCTTTGATCAAAATGTTTGGGGAATAAGACCAGAGAGACGGAAGATCAGAGAGCGAGAAGTAAATTTGCTGTAAAAAAAAAAAAGAAGGGATAATGCGTTTGTGGAATTGAACAGCAAAATCCACCCATTTTTATCCATCCCAGGGGCGGCCATTTTGCCACTTTCTGTCGACTAAAAATGACATCATAGTTGCTCAGGCAACAACCAATCACGGCTCATCTGTTTTCCGAGTTTGCTCATGTGACTTTCACAAGCTGAGCCATGCCATGATTGGTCGTTATCTGAGCTAACTGTGATGTTATTTTCAGTTGACAGCAAGTGGCAAAATGGCCGCCCGCTGAGATGGATTAAAAAATTGGTGGATTTTGCTGTTTAACTCATATTCCACAAATGCAATATCAAATAAAATGCCATGTTCAGACTTGTGGGGGTGCGTAGAAGGCATTATTGTAAAGAAATGTTGGGGGCGGCATTGATTAATACATTGCATATACATTGGCAAAAAATATTTCAAATACAAAATCAAGAATTCAAACATCAATTTTTTTCTCTGTAAGAAATTTTAAATCTGGTTGACAAATTTCCTCCATTTCACCTATGAGTACAACAAATTGCAGCCCAATCTGATGTTAAAAAGGATTATCCATGCTCAAGTTCAGCTGTATTTACCTGACCAGTATGATTGCTCAGTGAACCAGGACCAGATGGGATTCAAAGAGATTTGATGAAATTTATGTTATACCCATAACATTTTATTGAGAATATATGGATTCTCAACAACAATTGGAAAAAAAAAACATCCTTGGAAGAAAACCAAAACCAAAGTAGCCTTATCAAAACAAAGCCCACACTGAGAATGAATGTCATTTAATACTGCCTTGCTAGGTTTCCACACACTGATCATGAGGGAAAAAAAGAGCAAGGAAAGAGGGCATCTTAGTTTATTCATCCTCATCCCTTCCCATCCTGCTGCAACAATACACAGAAGAGAAAGGGATTTCTCAGTTATTAAAAATGTCAAGGCGGCGCGCAGCATACCCACCAATTATAACTCCTGAGGCGTGCGGTTTCAACTGCGCTTATCATTAAAGTCACACAATGAGCACCGCACACTCACAGAACAATACACCAACCCGCCGAAATGTGCTTTTGCTATTGTGCTCCTCAAAAGAATTGAACACAATCGCAGTACAGTATGTGGAGTAGGCGATTCCTCCTTCCCATCAGTGCTACACTACGAATGCTCGCATGCCTTCCTGCATGCAGCTGCTGTGTTAATATTTCAGTAGCCTGGCACACTGAACTACATTTGACTGTACAATCAAACGAGCCACAGGGCAAAGCCGGTGAGCCTCCACACGAGCCGATTCAAGAAAGAAAACGAGAGGCTCTCCAGTAGAGTAGAACGAGGTTTGATTAGGTTTTACTGAGTGCTAAGAAATGTAGCCGTACGCGTCTCACTTCCTCTAAATTTATTACTAACCTGCAGCAGTCACTTGCACGTTGCTACACAACAATTATAACCAAGACAAGAGCAACACATTGATGAACCGCCGTATACCTCTTAACCCTCTTTCTTGCCCCCGTTCTATCAATAAAGGTTTTCAAGCAATCGTTTTATTGCAGTGTTTTAATGCTGCTGTTTGAACGTTTATAATCACCGGGAAATCTATGCTAATTTCGATTAGCTCATCTGTGGCGTTTCACATTTCATGTTGGCATAAAGCTAGCTGACTTTTGTTCAATTAAATTCCGCTTTAATTGAACATTAAGTATTTAAATAAACAATGTTTATTATTCGGTTAAAAGGTTTTTAAAGAAAATGTGAGAAAAGAAAATTATACACTTAAAGATAAGTGAATTCATATTCAGAATAGTAAGACGTCATTCAGCCTCGACACAGGACTATTGTCCCTTTTCAAAGGATCAAGCAATGTGTTTTGCTTCTACAAAAAAGGTTTGGCATATCTGCTACACTATTACAAATCAGTGACTATTTAAACGGATGACTCATTGCTGTGAGCAGACATCGCTTGAAGTGTCACAGGTGGTGATCACGCATTTTCTGCCTTGAGGATACAGATTCCTTCGGTACAAGAAAGGGCATGCCACAAAAGACACAATAGCAAACTAACAGGACTGCTACTGATGGCTCTGTATTGGATTTCCAACACTTGAGGAAAAATTCTCCTGTCATGACTGGATTTTCACACTTATTTGACCTTGCTGGAAAGTTGTCCAATTGTAATATTTTTTTGTTTTGTTTTTGACTGCTTTTTTGGAGCCGTCAGATAAAAATTCTAATTGCCTCAAATTATTTGCATCTCAAATCATCATTCGCCATTGAAATGCCATATTCTCTATCCCAGCTATCCCAAAAGTAACAAAAATGTCTGCCATGTGTTTTACAATAAAAAAAAAGAAAATAAAAAGTTTGTCATTATGTGTTAGCATTAAGCTAGCAGACTTTTGGCAAAGTTACAAAATGTATTTCTTCTTGGAATAGCTATGAACAGACTTTTTGAATAATTAACTACTGCTTGTAGTTACGTTAGTTGAACCGAGTACACTGCCATCATATTGCTCTCGTTTCTCCAATTTTGCTCGCAATCCAAAGCAAACAAATCGACTGAACGATGGCTCGTATCTGGAAAAACTTGTAAGTCGGACCACTCGTATCTCAAGGCACCACTGTACTCTATGCTGTGGACGTGAAGTCAATCAATGTTGCCTAATTTGTTCTGGAGGGAGTCATTTCTGAAACAGTATCCCCTAGTGATGATGAATTAATCAGGTCGCAGAGGGGAGTGCTGAGTCACTGCCGCGTGTGCCCTTTCCCTTAACAATGCACAGCCGCGGCTATGTATGCGGCACACTAATAAAGCACTGCTTTGACCTCCGCAGCAGGACTATGTCAGGCTTACTAAACCTTGCAACTAAAAATCTTGATACTTGATTGGGCACGGTGTTGTTCTGTCTTGACTGTGGATGTTTGGATGCAAGTATCCTCTGTCGGATGTGGACGCTGTCACAGTCCACACGCTGTCGCTCTGCTTAAATCTGCAGCAGCTGCAGAGGAGATAAGAGCAGCGGTGGCATAGATTACTGCTAAAATGACAGCATGGCTGTGGACTGTAGGTTGGAAGTAACACGCCCGCATATCACACGCCATCTGTGCTACCTCACCGCACATAAACATTACATTACATGGCGTCCCATGTGACCATGACTGAACGTTCAAGCCTGTAGTAGTGCTTTGTGATGTGATTAAGAGGTGATTGATGTATCTGTTGACTATGTGGAGTTTGAGAAATATTTTTTTTATCAACAGCACAGTAGGCTGAACTGATTTCACTATTTGTGCTTTTCTAAATACTCACCGCTATTTCTGTCTTTTGGGGCCTCCTCTTGTTTGGTCTCTCCAGGACAAAGGGCAAGGAAGTTCTTGAAGAAGAAGACATGCACATTGTTGACATCTCCAGCAGAATTCTCACCGCCAACAACAATGCCACAGACAAGCTCCTCCTGGAAGGAGACCTGCTGGTTCCTTAAAACCAGAAATGCAATTACGTGCTGTGCCCCAGAGCTTCGATAGGAGGTCGGCAGGTGCTGTCAATCAACTTCTGCATAAACCATGGCGCCATCTAGCACAAGCGTCTTGACCTTCACCACTATTGGGAGAGACTCCATCACCCCCACACCCTTAACTCGGCATTCAGAATGGCCAGAGGCATTTCCTCTCCTACGGGGATATCACGAGTATCAACTTGCTCTTTGGCTGCTGAATACAATACTTGTGACCTCTTGAGCATGTACTTTACATTATGCAATAAAGTCAATTTTAAGTCTTATTGTCACACAATATGATTACATAAAATAAGTCAATCGCTGAAGATGTGCAGGATGCAACAACACATTGATTCTGGTTGCTTTGACATGGCATGTTGCATGTCATTGTCATGCGCTCCTATTGACTCGGTCGGTGCAAAGTGTCACGGTCTATGGAGCTCACAATGCGGTGTTCGGCTGAAGTGGGCGAAAATCAATGTTTTTTTGACAAAGATGTTGAAAAAGATTTGCGTGTTTAACTGATTTGGGAGTGATAAGCGCCGCAATGGCCAAAACATTCCTAATTAAAACTAAACTGCACTAATAAACTAACCACCAGAGGGTGCTAGAACTACACAAATGGGATACAACCTCGCCTTTTAAACTGACGTGCTGCTTTTAATATTGCGACATTGACGACGATATTGTGGCAAATTTAATTTCGCGATACCGCCATAATTGCTCATTTGCTACATCCCTACTACACAACAAGAAGCAGTTCAACACAGAATACAAGTCATCTGACTTTCAATTGCGCAGCGTTAGCTTTAGTTAATGAAACTGTCATCTGACCGCTCAGACCAGATGTCCTCTTGTCATCTACCTGGACCACTGAGCCTCAACATCTGTCACTGGCCTGCTATAACCCGCAAACAGCGCTACTTTCAACGTGTTAGCAGCAACAGCTGGGTGGAGACAAATTATAACATCACAGACAACACCTGTGGAAATAATGGGGTCATCTTGAATATCGTCTTTTCACTCCAAGGCGCGAACACTCCCAACAAAGACACTCGAGACCCCATGTGTGGTTCAGAGAGGCCAACCTCAAGAGGAGTTGGCGTGTCTTCTGAGGAGTGGCTGCAGCTGCCTGCGTTTCCATGTCCAGGATTTTGCTATGGGACTCCGCAGGGATGAAGTGTGTCTGAGTCCACACACAATCTGGTGGACATCACTGGTGCATGCATCACCGCAATACAGATGAAGGCAAGCTCCCAGACACGACCATAGCAGTACCGCAAAAAAGGAAAGCGGCTGTTTCCTGCTGATGAGCGTGTGTAAACAAAGTTAAAACAAAGCCGATTTTCCACTATTTGGAAACTCCTGAATGGGGAGTTTGCGGATATGTCATCAAATGATTTGTGATGATACGCTCCGCTTGGCCATCATTGGCTGCATGTGATCACGCTACTTTGCTTGGCCTATCTGCGCTGCAGGGAATTTGTGGCGCTCAGTAGTTGACGAGAAAAAAAAAAAGAAGAAAGTGATCGGATGAATATGTGCAATATGAATAAGCGGTTAAGTAAATGGATCGGATGTACAACGAAACATGTGGTGTTCCACAGGGTTCCATTCTGGGGTCTCAGCTGTTTTCATTGTATCTCTTCTTCTTTGGTTCCATCTTAAGAAAACAGTGGTGGTTTTAAAGTGCTCTATAAATATAGAATTGAGTGACGGGAGTGTCAGTCTCCTAACTGCATGAGTTGCAATTCCAAATTGAGATTGGATCCAGATTCAATAAATAAGAATAATCTCACTGTTCAAAAAGAAATCATATTTTATTTTTCAATTAAAAAAAAAAGCTTTGGTTCTGTGAATGCGCATAGGAATATTCATTGTTAACAATTAACAGATCAGGCACGGACAGGTTAGTGTTAAAAAAAAAAAAAAAAAAAAAATACATGGGAAGAAGACCTTGAAAAAAAAGGTCATATTAAATGACAATCGCAATCAATTTAGTCGAGTTGTGCCTCCGAAGCGTGAAGCAGATGCCGTGACTGTTCATCCACCGAGCTGACCTTGTCAAATGACTAAACATCCATAAAAAGTCTGCTGCACTCAAGTTTGGTTTGAGGCACCTCAGTCGAGTTGCGCATGTGGGTGGGCTGCATAGTCCAGGAATTTCAAAAAGTTACATGCCTCACATTTTAGAACTCCAAAATAGTTGACATAAAACAGGAGAGCAGCATAAATGATTGTGAAGAAATAAGAATGTCAGGTTATTGTGTCCGTGGAGTAAAACAAGCACAAGTGGCCAGCATCCTCTTCCTTTAACTTGGTATTTTGGGATGGTTTATTTATCCCAAGTAACCAAACAGAGGGGTACTACTTCCGCTGCTTCAGGGTGGAGCCGCCAGGCTAAGAATAAACTTAACACAATGGAGCCATATAGTGACAAGTTGGCCACAAGAAACTAATCAAGCAGAGGTGGTCCGACACAGTGCCAAGGTCCCCGACGGCCTGCGGTCACCCTCTCATCCGTGCCAGCTGAGTTTTGGCATCGACAGACCCAACACAGAGTAATCTCACACTAACATACTTCCTTACGCTTGCTAGCAACGTAACACTAAACTGCTTCAAAAGAGGTAAAATTTCAAACAGCATAAAAAAAAACCTACTAGCGTGAATGATGAAAATAAAAAGAATGTGGAGGGGCTTTACAAGCGGGTGGGAAAGCTGCTTCTCGCACCTCGGTGATGGAATGTTTTACTGCCACCTACAGGTTAATATTGAAACATGTTGGCATTTTTTTACCCTATGCAGCTTCTCTAATCAGACGTCGTCAGATTGCATAATTGTATAAGTGTATAACCATGTATTGTCCTCCACACAATCTACTGAACCAGTGTCAATGAAATTAAACAGGAAGTAAAGAAAGCAACAAGATCCTGCAAACACTATACAAGATAATGACAATAGTGACTAAAATGGTCCTTGTAGTTTACTCAAGCATGCAGATAAAAATACATACAGACCCATAGGCTTGTGGCGGTGGCTATGAATAGCAGATTTTAGAGCGCACCCATCATCAAGGTCCCGCTTTGAAATGAAGTGCGAAAGCTGAGATGTGAGGCAAGTTCACACTGGCCTGACACAAGGTCTTCTGAGGGGTGAAAATTACGAACATGTGCTAATCACAACTCTACCTACGTCTGTTATGTTCTTAATTTACATACAGAGTTGTCAGCACTAACCTGTGTACGCATTACTACCTCTATCAACCCAAATTCAACAATTTATCTTTTATGATGATGAGTTTTTCATACATATCTTCTTGGCTTGAGCATCCAGTCAGTATGATCATTAGCGCAACAAACTGGAAGCATGGTCATGTTTTTACGGTGTGTTCCAGACTTGAACCCGGTGTCACTGGGATGATGGGGGGAGGGGGGGGGGGGCTGTCGTTTGGGAAACTTTAGGGATTAGCTAATCTGGGCTCTTTGTAATCAGTGGAAATCCTCTTGAGCCCGCAACAGCGAGCGCTGCTGACAATCAGGGGAAACAGAGGATGCGGGAGGATACGAGGGCACGTCCGCACACCTGCATACTGGATAGTTGGCAGTAGATTTTGCTGCGCTACTGCACCGCTTAACTCCTCGGGGTGTCACAAACAGCTGTGAAGGCGACAGCGTTGGATAAATGTTATTAAGTGAATCAGTTCATCACTGTACTGTCAGTTCATATAAATCAATTACAATGCAAAAATAACTTTTAAATAAAGTTTCGAGGGCATTAATAAAAAACTGTTCTGAATTAGGTCTTATACTGTAATTGCGATGGTGCATTGGTGTATTAATTGATTGAATAAAATCACTAAATATTTGAAGACGGAAATGAAAAAGTAGAAGGCATTTAGTGGAAAAAAAAAAAAAAAAGCAGCCAGACTCCATTTTTGTCCAGTTAGGTGTCATGCCACAAATTGACTCAGGTATAAGAATAGCTTGACACAGGTGCTCATTACCGAGCTGTATATTTTGTCTCTGGTACTGCTCGTGTCCTGTCCACATCATACACGCTATTTATGAGCATAGCCTCGTCGCTAATGCGTCACGCATACACATACAGCATCGCCAGCAATTTGCTGCTGATCTGGCCTCAGCTGTTGGCTTGTTGTGAGCTTGCGTCGCGGATCACGCTAATTTCCCAGTGAGCAGTATGGCTGTTATGGCAACTAAGATGGATTTGACATTTTTGTAGGACTCAAGTGACCTTGAGTGGAAATAATGCCTTTTTCAGCATCAGTGATTCGGAATAACATCAACCAAACAAGGATAGTCACACGGGACCTTGACAGAATTTTTATTTTCACCACAACCTGGTAAAAAAAGAAAAGAAAAATATATTTGTATTTTTTTTTTTAATGTTCCCTAACTTTTTAAGGGAAATAAAACAAAACAAAAAACACTAGCAATATTTATGTAAAGGAAAGCCAGATTCGAATGTGCCACAAATCATCACAAAAAAAAAAGTAATAGCTCATGATCCAAAGCATACCACATCATGGGCCAGACGATCACACGTGATATGGCATCTTTGTATAACTTTGTATCTGAATGGGCTCACTGATGTTTACTGATGATGTGACTCAAATGTTGAAATGTTGAACACAAAAAGCGACCTGGTGTAAAGTGCCCTCAAGTGAAGCCAATGATATGGAGTCGTGGTGCAAAATGGTGAAGAACAAAGATACACATTTATGTTCCCCACCAAGCACGGGAGTCTATTTTAATGCCCACTTCCAAACTTTACACGTGATCAAAGGTAACAGTCTGCAGGATCACTTTGTCCACTTGACATCACCAACAACTGTGCTCAAGAGGAGGCACTTCCGATGAAGTTGTTTTTCATCAAAAAGATGAGAGAAACTTTGATGTGAAATAGTTTTAGATCCAAAATGTTCAACATAATCTGCTTACAAAAAAATACAGGTGTTAAATGACTGTCCTGACTAAAACTAGACTAAAATGTTGACAGTTTTGGTTGACAAAAATTAGACGAATAAAATTATGTGCTCTTGGACTAAAATAAAGACTAAAATGCTAGATTTATAGTCGACTAAAAATGGACTAAATGAAAACAGGATGAGGTTGACTAACTGAAAAAACTAACAAGCGTGATTGAAACTGGACTAAAACTGAGACCTAATTTAAAAATGGCGGATACAATTAGCACTCCTCCATCGTAAAGGCCATCTTACGGAAGTGTGGAACTGACAATGTGGATAAAACAGTTTTAACTGAACTAGATCGTTCCAGTTTACTGCAGTCGTTTGAACGTAATGCAAAGTCGTTTGAACGTATTGGTAAAATCAAAAATGTATGCCAAATGCTAAAAACATCGCATTTTCCCCCATAATGCCAAACGTTTTCAGCATTTAGCCTACGTTTTACCGATTCATTAGAAGACATTCGAACAACTTTGCAGTACGTTGAACAACATAGCAGTCAAAACTATTTACTCCTCATTGGCAGTTCCACGCTTTGTGCCACCACTCCTGGTACTTTCCCGACACTCTTTATTCCAGAACGTTATACCCGTTTGTGCCATGTGTCTGATCAGACAGCAAGGTAACAATTATAGGAGGAGAATAAACTGTCCACCCGGTCCTGTCCTTCCCTCACCAACCACAGTGTCAGATGAAAGAATGCAAACTATGCATCTGCCTGGTGAGAAGTCATTAGAGACCAAACCCCTCTGGCAGGTCACATCACTGCTCGGTGCACAAACCAAAAGCACCGGCACAGGGGTTTGCGGGGATTATCTTTCATTAAACGAACAGCATGCGCAGTGGGAAAAAGGAATATCAAAAAGGGAACAGCATCTAACTGGTGAGTTTACTTGCGTTTATCCACAACGTGCGCCACGGGATCCTTTTAGTGAATTGAATCAAGCACACAAGAGACTCCTAAACAATCATTCATGAGAAATCCCCGACGAGTGATAACAAGTTAACTTTCACTTTCATCTTTCAGCAGCCTGACACTGACGGGAAAGTTTAGTAGTTTCCCTGGCGATTCGTGACCACGTAGAACAAATTTAAACTTTCCAACAGTTCTCTCCACAGTCTCGAGTGTTAATGCAAGCACTTCTTACAAGGCTCGGCAAACTTCGTCTGCAACAGCGGCTGGCGGTATTTGTCTCGTTAGAGAGTGAAGGGTCAGTCACCGTAGGGGGCCACAGGAGGAGATGCGTTCAAAGCAGATTACCCGCTGAGAAGGGGTTGTTCGCCTAATACTACACGCACGGAGCCGTCCGGAATCAATGGTGAATTACCAAACAAGCGAAAGGGCAGCAAGGAATAGTACGGCATGAACAATTGCATCATCGCTAACAACAATGCAAGTCTTACTGCTTCACATTTGAAGACTGTATCCCAGCAAAATGAGCAAATCCACCTGCATGAGTTCCTTGCACAACACAACCCCTCCTCCAGTGACGCATTCCTAGAAAAAAAAAAAAGTCAAGTCCTGCAACAACATGCTTGACAAACAAGGTGAACGTTTTGCTTTTCTTGAGGATGGTACAATGTAAAAGTTGGCAGCAAGATACCTTTCTGTATTGCAACAAGCGATATCTTGCATCGTAGAGAAATGGTGATCTGTTAGCTCGGGGAAAATACTGACATGGGTAAATGCGTTGGCATATCGCCTCCCCTCTAATCTGCCCCATCATGATGGCAGGCTAGCAGGAGTTTTGCCACAATTACACGCTGTCTGCGGGCTAAAGCGGAGGTTCGACGAGAGAATTTACGTTTATGGACAATTCAAGCGGGCCGGGAGGGTAAATACGCCTCTCTGGAAGAAAAGAAAACACACATTGATTTCAAAAGGAAACGTGGTAGCCATTAGTCTCCAGTCAGTGTGGTTGAGCTGCACAGGCTTCTCTCTACATATTACGGGCCTTCTCAGGGTTTTAATCCAATGAGATTAATCTCCAGTAGAGTGCGCGAGCGAAGCCCAACAATTTAGCCAGGCTGAGTTTGAGCAGTTTCACCCCTCAGCTAACAGGCTGGCCCCCGAAAACACAAATGAATTAGTGATGTATGGCAGAGCTGCATCCACAGTCCACACATGTTTTCGTATAATTCACTTCTTGGCTAGTTACAGGCCAAAATAATTCTCTTATTGAGTATATATGTGCAATGTGTGTTCTAGGTTCAGAAGGGCACCGTTTATTTGATTCTTTGAAGTAGCTTGAGGCAAAAAAAAAAAAAAAAACATACCATGAAAGCTTTATTGGGTTTAGAAGGCTGCTGCGGGAGAGGATAAATAGCAACCTGACATTTAAGTTCTTTGAACAGTGATCTTTGACGAACAAGGTTATAATAAAGAAGGAATGTTTACATTATGCACTTAAGTTTGAACAAATTGCTAAAATTAGCATGCCAGACCATTAACGACAATGCTAACGTTTACGTTTGCGTTTACATGACTTAAAGGCAAAGTCAACCATTAACATTTCTTGGCAATAATATGTTACTTGTCTAAACATGACATCCTGATTAATATTGCATTAGTGGAATATGAGTTATGCAGCAAACTCCAGATGTTTTTACCCATCTCAGGGGCGGCCATTTTGCCACGTGCTGTCGATTTAAGATGACATCGCAGGGCTCAGGCAACGACCAATCACAGCTCACCTGTTTTCTGAAGCTGAGCTGTGATTGGTTGTTACCCGAGACCTGAGCAACTGTGATGTCATTTTCACTCAGCAGCAAGTGGCAAAATGGCCGCCTTCTGATATTGATAAAAACTGCTAGATTTTGCTGCTTAACTCATATTCCACTAGCGCAATATTAACCAAAATACTGTATTTAGACTAATGGGGCTGCATAGAACATATTAGATGACTGTAAAACCCCAAGTATTGAAGCTTAGAATGTCATTAATTGGGACAAAATTGTTTTTTCTTCACCGCAAAATTAGGAACACAAAACAGCTAGCTATGTGTACGATGCAGTAAACTCCAAATGCTTGATCACAGATCTTGCCAAATGCAACCGCTCACACAGCATTAAGTCCAAAACATTTCAAAGACCCACAATAGCGCCAGGTTGTCACTAAAGTCCTTTATAGATGCTTTTAAGTATGTGCCCTATTGATCCAAAACAGCGAAATTGATGGGAAGTGGAACCGCAGCAGCCTTAATAGGGTTAGTGCTGATGATAATGTGCAGCAATCCAAGCTCTGTATCGGGGTGTTCAATATGGCTCCACAGTGTAACATGGATAAAAGAAGTGACACATTTATCGAATGGTCTACAGCTGTTGTCGCTTCTTCACAAGGAAAGAACCTCGAACCTGCGACAACTGCTGCCCTTGTCCAAAGATAAGTACGCATTTGACTTACAAATCTTAAGCAATTACTGCAGGACATGCCCCACTTCATAAAGCACACCAAGGGAGCATTAATACTAATACCAAGGGACGCCAAAGTCTTTCATATGAGCAACCACCCTGTGGCTCTGCCCTTCCGCTCATTTTCCCATTGAACGGACGAGAACGCGTTAAAACTAAACAAACTGCTAGCGCCGCAGAGAGTGCATTCCATCCACCACCAAAACAAACCACCTCCCAGTATTGCGTCTGCACTAAAAAAAAGAAGCACCATCATCATCGCCTGCAGAAGCAGAACGTTTACAGATGGTAAATTTTGGATTATGCAATTGTATATTCTCAGAAGGGATCCAGACAGGTGCAGTGCACTGCCAAGAAAACACCCAATGGCCTATTATGGTAACTCTTTGCTCCAAAACAGAACAGCTCTATCAGTCCAGATCACGAGCCCAGCCCAAATAAACCGAGAGGAAACTTGCACTATCTAGTACCACTGCTTTCCCACCACAACATGGAACACAGAAAGTCACGGGCACTTCCTGCGGAGACAGAACAGAAAAATATAGGATCACCATGGCGATGGAACTGTGACGTTAATCCACAGTTTTCCACCATGTTAACTGTGTAATCCAAATCTAAACTAGACATTTATGTAACTGACAAGCATGACGTTAGTCCACTGACCTCAGCCAGTGTGCAGGCGCAAACAAAATAAATAAATCTATTTTCCACTACAATGGTGCCTTGAGATACAAGTTTGATTCATAACTCAAAATATTTGTACCTGAAATTATCTTTTCCCATTGAAATGAAAGGAAATGCCGTTAATCCGTTCCAGCAAAGAAATAATAATAATTTTTTAGTTGTGTTTAACAAGAAAAAATCAGCCCTGTATGATGTACTTTTTAAAAACACAAATAATCAGATAATGTATTAGAATGTAAAGATTTAAACAGTTGCATCCAATTTATTATGCTGCCTTCTGGTGTGCCTACATAGGCCACTAGGATGCAGTATAACCTTGTACAAACGTACAGTCATGGAGATACAAACGAAAAAGAAATCACTGACTGACAATGACTCAGTAAGATGCTGTGATGATACGGCCTTTTCACACTGCACTTAGCAGAAGCGCTGCTGACAGACCCATTCATTGCGTATGCGCAACAAGAGCATGTCTACGTGATTGGAGATGGGCATTTGGGAGGTTTAAATCACTTTTTGAAGAACTGGATTCTTGTTTCGATGCCACAAAAAAAAAAAATCTGCGTTTGGTGGTAGAACTTTTGAGTTCTCAAGTGCGGGATTTCTCATTGCTCCATGTGGCAAATGTGGTTAACATTATAATGACAACTGGCAATAACCATAGAAAAACCCAATCATTTTCATAGTGTATTTGAAGAGCATGTGTTATATTTCTCACTTTCCTGGAAGCCACAAGTCATACGTCATTGCCGAGTTATTCTGCCATTGGCCTGTAAACACTCGGCTTGTTAATTTGGAAAGGTTTGGACAAGATACAGTAGTGATGCTATTGCAGCGTGTTAACAGCTGAAAAGTGAAAAGGCTGCACTTGGGGTTTTCTCAAGTGACATCACATCAGGAATATAGTTATTCACTTTCACTGAAAGGTATAAAAAATGACATTCAGCATCATGGTACCAGGTAGCTACAAATCGAGCGTAGAGCGACTACTAATGTGCATCGGTTATGCGAGCAGCCTCATGTATTATTGACCTGTGCAGGGAACTCGTGCTCACATCACTGCCCCCATGGGTTTATTCCTACAGAGTGCTATTTAGTAGCTTTGCACCTTTTTAGTCAGCAAAACGCAGAGAAAACTGGCCATACAGGACAGGTAGAGAGGGAATAATAATGCCGTGGGCGTGGCCTAACAACACTGACAATGTTGTAATATTCAGACATGCTTGGTCCTGCAACGTACGGAACATGTACGGTCAAGAATGGAAGACAACAACATTTATACACACTCAAAAATTCATTAGGTGTACAGGCATGATTATTAGAAATAATTATGTTTGCCTTTACAGCATTTGTAGGAAATGACACGCATCCAGTGCAGGCAAGGCTCATCTTGTGAGCGGAGCACCGCAAGTTGGGAGGTGGACTATTGATGACAATTGCATAACTCTCTCCCGGCTGTTCAATAAACCGCGTACACACTCACTTAAAATTTCCTACTGTAAATCGATCAGTTTTATTCCCATCATTAAGGGCACAAACATACATATTCATTGATCACCGGGGCACGTGACCCTCGGTGTACAATGTACACTAATGTGCCCCGTGTTGGCTCATTATGGGACACGGGTATGTTGCCAAAACAAAAGCAGTAATGAAAGTAAAATTGTGGCAATTTATATGAAGCCACAATCCTCCGTTCCGCACACAGTCCCTCTATTGGTGTGGCATTTACATGTTTCACGGAGGAATTAATAAGGAGCTGTGTGGACAGCGGTCATGTGTGAGCCTCGCATTCTTGTCCCACTGCAAAAAGGCCGGCAAACACAGCCATACATTCACTTGTACACATTTCTCCGCATATGTTTATCAACAATGGAGCAGCCGGATCACTGCTGATAGCGACACAATGAAAGCAAGTTGATTTCACAACTTTAGCTCTCCCGTTACTGATTCAGTTAGCTGAATTAGCTTAGCTAAACAGGAAGTCAACCCCCCAAAAAATGTCTTCACAATAATATGTTCTATGCAGACCCACTTGTCTAAATACGGTATTCTGGTTAATATTACGTGAGTTGAATGTGAGTTAAGCAACAAAATCTAGCAGTTTCTATCAATATAAGAAGGCGGCCATTTTGCCACTTGCTTCAGACAACAGGTGAGCTGTGATTGGTCGTTGCCTGAGCCCTGAGCAACGCTTATGTCGTCTTTAGTCGACAGCAAGTGACAAAATGGCCGCCCCCTGTGATGGATAAAAACGGCTGGATTTTGCTGTATGAATCATATTCCACAAAATGTAATATTAACAGAATGTCTTCTTTAGACTAGTGAGGTTACATACAACACATTATTGTCAATAAATGTTTACTAAACACTTTTAAGTGTTCACTACAACGACATCACAAAATTCTGCCTAACAAGCGTGGCATAAACATAAGTCGGTAAATCATAATTCAGATAACAATAAGAATTGTTTTTAGCCTTTGCAAAGTTAATTTAAATTTGATTAATTGCTCAGCCCTACAATGCACCACAGTGACATATGAATAAATAATGTCAAGGTGTTGGACGTCTGGGATATTGACTCAGGCAAGATGGTGTCCGTTTCGGTCACCTAGCAACTTCTTCCAGGAGCACCGGCGCACCGAACACACTCGGACACAAACAAAAGGGTCGAGTCCTTTTTCCCCTCCTGGAAAAGTGATACTGCAGGCGGTAACGGCGGGTACTCGTCCCACAGACCATCGATTGTACTGTAAATTTGTTCGAACGCATTAGTAAAGTTATGAATGTATTGATAAAATCAAATGCCCAAAACATTTTTCACAATGACAAAAAATGCTATGTTTTTACTTTGGTATTTACCAAATGCCATGTTTTTAGCATTTGCCCTACATTTTATTTTACCAATATGTTCGAACGACTTTACCAAGAAGTTCCAACAACTTTGCAGTACGTTTAAACAACTTAACCAATACATTTGAAATACTTTACAGTACATTCCAACAACTTTATCAACATTTTCAAACAACTTAGCAGCACATTTGGAAGGACAAAGCCCAGTCAAAACTGTTTACCACATTGCCAGTTCCGTGCTTCCTTAATATTAGGTCAATCATATTATATTTTATTCGTAAACCTGATATTATGTGCAAAGAAATTTATACTAGGAGTCAATGTGTGTACAATATACACTAAAATAGTCCACAGGGAGGAATGACAAGAGTTTGTACCAAACCTTTAGGGACCACAATTTAAGTTTCAACCAACTCATTTGAAGACATTAAGTCTTCCTTACAAGCCATTGTAAAAGGACCCTATTGTATTTCAATTCATTCATAACCTCAATATCACAACAAACCCTCATTCACACACATCCATTTGTTCTCTCACCCACTCCACAAATCTGAGCAGCTGATTTGAGGTCAATCGCGTGCACTGCACATTCATTCATTCTTTGCTTGGAGACATCTTTCAAAGACACATGGCGATCACAGGAAATGAAGACGGGCGTAAAGGAGGAAGGTGGAGGAAGGTGGAGGAAGTTGAGGTGTTTGCTTACCACCAGCACGGACGTCCTGACCACCTCCGAGACACTTTGCCGGAGCTCGGCTGCGGTTCCCGGCTTCCCCAATCCCCGCGTAAACTTCCTGGTCTCCGGCTGAACTGAAGTGGACATTTCTGGACTTTACTTCCACCCCAAAAAAAGTTTTAAATCCTCAAATGACACCGAGGCAAGCGTGGCGGGATTTAACCGGCTGCTAATCCGCCTCTGCCATCCCTTCAACTGGCACCACGAGTTCCGAACTGTATCATGTTGTGACGCAAACGCGGTCGACTCACTATTAGTGCGTGAGCAGCAATCTGATTGGATGTCATTGTCAGTAAGAACTTGCGGCAATAATTTCTTGATCAATACTGACACCTACAGGACACGGTTGTAAGCACATAGAGTAGCTGACTTTCCACTCTGACCAAGATGAAAAGTCTTGAATATATATATATATTTTTTTAACGCTTTCATTTTCAAAAGCTCTCCCCTGCTGGGTCTGGTCCTTTTGCATTTCATGTTTTAACACAGAACCGCCACAAACCCAATTTCCAGTAATTAAAAAAAAGAAACAAAAAGAGTTGATGTCTGGAGGCGGGAGACCATCTGGTTAAATGAGAAGCAGAGACAAATTGGAATTTAAGGTTTCTATTTTTTTTTTCTGAACAGTATATTTAAAGCTTTGTTACATAGCTTTGTCATTCTGCTATGAACATAAAAATGAAAGTAAAACAGACATACAGTATATTCAACAAGAAAATGTAACAATTGTCTTATAATGGCACTAGCACTGACAGCTGCTTCTTTGGCTCATTATTAAGCAAGCCTTAGTTTGTCATTTTTTTGAAATTACAACAAAACCATTTACAGTGTAAATCAATACATTTTTATTAAGAAACAAACGAGGCCAGGTGCACAGCATTGAGTTTTAAAGGGTGGCCTGTTTTACACTTTCTTGAATTTTATGGCGTACCGCAAAAGGTAACATTCTTCAGAAGTTTAAAAAAAAAAAAAAAAAAAAGCATTAGAAAGTCATGGAGTGTGACAAATGTTTGGCACCACAAGTGAAATTTCCTGCAACGTGAATGACAAAAGAAAAAGGCCATCGAAGAGAGTATACAGACATCTTTAAACTGTAAAAACAAATTGGAGGGGGGGGGGTCACAATGAGGAATAGAAAGTGGATGTGATTTTTACAAAACAGTATAAAATGACATCCTGTAAAAAGGTTTCAGAGTTGAGCTGTAAAAACGCCAGAAGAAGAAAATGCAGTCTCTGATGCAGTCGAAACCAGCGGACGTGCCACCATCAGAACAGTAAAAAAGCACCAGCATGCGCACGCACGGGCACATGGACGGATATTCCGAACGCAGTCCAACTCAGTGAGCGTGAGGCTCCTTGTTGTTCTGCACCCGAGCTCGACTGGAGGGGGCTGACGCACTGCGGATCACCTCCATCCACCTGAGGCCAACAAAGCAACCCCGCGTGAGCTATTTGATGCACGCAGGTAAATATCCATCTCATAGCTCACCTCTCAAAGGTGTATTCGCTCTCCGACCGGAAGTAGTAGACGTGGGACTTGAAATGGAGTTTAAAGACGTAGTCCTTGTGGATGTTCTCCGACTCGGACGGAATGGTGACAGAGTAACCCAGAAGGGGAAGGCTGGCCAGCGGATAATCATCCTGAGGGGGGAAGTAAGACAATTTTCCTCATTAACCATTCATTTCAAATATATTTCTCTGAAAGTTGATGTACTGTTTAAATGTAGGTGAAATGTTTGCCCTGCATTAAAAAAAAATAAAAAATAAAAATAAAATTGTAGCTTTCAGGATGCTAACTGGAACTACAAACAGCCAACCCTAAATAATAATAATTATTATTATTATTTAAAAAAAAAAACTTGGTCTCTCCGGAGTGGAGTTAACAGAGGTAAGAAATCTTCCATCCTTATCAGGAAAAACTGGATTTGCCTTTTTGGTTTAAGCCTTTGACAATTAAGTGGAGAGGTTTTGAAAATGACCAACAAGTTCAACTGCTTATTCTTGTATTCCTACTTGGTCGCTAACGTCTACTACAAAACTCTTGTTGGGAAATGTTTTAGATCATGCTTAAGAGAGGTCATCACCTGGTGGGACTTGTAGAAAAACAGGCTGAAGTTGGTGAAGACCACCCACAGCTTCTGCCAGCCATTGCTGTTCTTGAACTTGCGCAGTAGGTTTCCCGAGAGCTGGTTCTAGGAAAAACAGCGAATGTGAAATATGAATATGAAAATCTACTCTAATTTCTATATTCTAATCATTTACTTTTTGGAGTCAATTACTTGACATAATTAAGCTTCGGACTAACTAAAAACATATAGCAGCAGTTTCATTGGACTTCATTTTTGACATTCAATTTATGTGTATGAATCTCCCTTCTACTAAACGACTGCTGCAGATCGAATAGCATGCTTCAACTTAACGGCCACTTCATTAGGTACACCGGCACAAGCCAAATACGGTTCAATAAAAGTTGGGTAAAAATATTTTTTAATGCATTAGGCTATGCAGGTGTGCCTAATATTATGCCCAATGAGGCATGTGCTATCTGCCTGGCTCTTTTACCTCTAGACTCCTGCAGGCTTCACTAAAGGAGAGGCTCTGTACTCGGTACCAGCAGATAACACACAGAGGCACCGGTCCCGGGCCACTGCGCGGCCCCACCTTATTCTCACTGACTGGACTAGGGCCCTCTAGTGTGGGGTGGGGGGGGGGGGTGGGGAGCGCACAGACGCATTGGGGAGAGAAAGGAAGAGAAACGACAGACAGGGAGGGGACGGAGGACACAAATACAAAGACTGAGTAGGTGAAGTTTAGGCATGCGGGGTGCAAGGGCCGGCGACATCCAGGCAAGGCTGCGAAGAGGACGTAGGTTACGGGGGGGGGGTCACGGAGGGCAAGCTCGTGCCACTCCCAAAACAGGACAGAGTGACTTTCTGTCTGTTTATAGAGCACCAGAGTTTGCAAGTGAGGCTAGAGGGGAAAAAAGGAAAGTTAAGGAAAGCCACATTTGTGAACATAGACGGGGATTTCACGCAGCGCAGCGAACACCATCCTCACACTTTTCCGGAGGCCTATCGACAATTGTTGGATAAAGATATAAGATAAGGAGTTATTCAAGGGAACTTTTTGTGTTTAAAACTGGGTGGGTAAAGTATGGTCTGCTTCCATCTTTCAATCCAGCCCATCAAACATGGAAAATCCTAAACTATTCATTGTTTTCAACCCTGAAACTGGTTTATTAACTCCTTCACTGCCATTGACGGCTATAGACGTCAAAAATTCATTTGAACTATTTCTATTCGTTTAACATTTTTTTTCCACTTTTGTTAACAAGAGTATGAAAACCTAGATTTTTTGTACATTTAGAACAGAACAGAAATTTGTGATTAATCGCAAGTTAGCTATTGAAGTCAAGCGATTAATTAATAGTAAAAAAAAATAATCGCCTGATGCGATTTTAAAAAAACTAACGAAAAAATTATTAGAAATTAGGGGCATCAGGCGATTAAAATCGCATGACTTCAGTAGTTAACTCACGATTAATCACAAATGTTATATATAAACTTTTGACGTCTATAGCCGTCATTGGCAGTGAATGAGTTAAAAAATAAATACATTTATTATTATTATTATTTTATTTTACAATTTTATCAAACTCAAGGGGGGGGACAGATCTGGCCCGCCGCGTCATTTTATGTGGCCCTCCAAAGCAAATCATGTTGGTCTACTTCATCTTTCTATCTTAAAATCTGTACTCAAAGTGCAAATTGAGACACTGAGAACTAGAGTAGGCTAAGGCACTTTGGACATTTTTAAGCTAAATGCAGAATTGAATCTAAATGAAATAATTAATCAATTAGTAGCTAAATCAAGGTTTATTTCAAATGCTGAAAAACATTACAGACTGACTGTTGTGTGTGAGGATGATGTTCCCACGAGACAATTCCCTGCGTGAAATCGCAGATATCAAACACACAGAAACATAGACAGGTAAGCGAGAGCGAAGGCGAGAGAGGTGTCGGGGGGAGTTAACTCGGAGCTCGACGTTTATCCGGTACCTCCATAGCTATGCTAAAATCCACCATGGCCACGCTGGTGTTCCTGTGCCAGCACACGTGCGCCATGGTGTTACCGCGGTGAGGGGCGGCCCTCTCCGGGGAGGTGCGCGACGTCGTCGTCGTGTCGTCTTCGGACTCCAACTCCGATGAGAACTCCTCGGGGCACTCTGGGAAAGTCATGGGGATGTTACTGCGAGACATTTGAGCGCCACGAGGGGACGATTTGGAGAGAAGCAAGCCAGAACAGATCATTTGTGTTTATTAACAAATGACTCATTGGTTTTCTTCTTCGTGGTCATCATGTGATTGTAAGAAGGCTTAAAGCAATATTGACACAAAGTCATTGCTGAGAAACATATTGTTTCATTACAGAGTTATGTACAGACGCATGGTTGGTTTCAGGTAAGCATCTTTTTTTTCTTTGCATTTCACCCCCCCCAAAATCGTAACAATTACATGTTCAGCCCTACTAGTCTAAATATGGTATGATTAACATTGTGTTAGGGGAATACGAGTTAGGTAGCAAAATCCAGCAGTTTTTATCCATCACAAGGGGCGGCCATTTTGCCACTTGCTGTCGACTGAAGATGACATCACAGTTGCTCAGGGCTCAGGCAACGACCAATCACAGCTGTTTGCTGAAGCTAAGCTGTAATTGGTTACCTGAGCAAACGTGATGTCATCTTCAGTCTCGACAGCAAGTAGCAAAATGGCCGCCCCCTGAGATGGATTAAAACGGCTGGAATTGGCTTCATAACTCATATTCCACAAGTTAAATATGAATCAGGATGTCATGTTTAGACTAGTGAGGTCACTTCTAACATATTATTGTCAGGAAATGTTTAAGATTGACCTCCTTTAATGCTAATGGTGTGTGTTCACTTACTGCTGTCAGTCAGCGTGCAGCTCATCAGGTCAGACGAAGGCCCGTTGTTGTTTTTTGCCATTTCGACTGCCATCTCGATGTCCTCCATCCATTTCTCCATCTCGGACAAAGAACTGAAGGAAGGAAGGCAAAAAAAAAAATAATTCAAGTATGAATAAAAAGCAATGGAGGAATGTTCACGTGCTGCCAGGGGATGTTTCTCCACTTCTGATCTCACCTGGCTGCTACCACTACAGACTGCCGCTGGCTGACCAAAGTGAAGGCGTGAGGAACACCCCACTCATCTTCACTCTCTCTGATCTGGAAAGCAGACGCAGAACATTAGAGCGAGGGTGGCGGTAAGTAGGACAGCAAGCACCAAAATAGACGAGAAAAGGAGAGATTGCGCGAGGGAGGATTAAACACGATGTGGTTATCCTCAAAGCGCGAGTGTGTTTGTTTTCAACGTGTGTTTTTGTTTGTCGAACAGAGCCGCTATTTTGTGGTGATTGACGGCAGACCGCTGATGATCGTTTGAACCACTTCGGATTCCGATTGGGAGGGACTCACCGTCATGCCATGGAGCGGCAGCTGCCCGTGAACTTTGAACTGATTGGTTGCCGTCATCCCTCGACTGCTGTACAATATGACGTCGTTGAACTATGAGCACAGAAATGGAAGAAAATGAAGCGAATTTCAAAACGTGTTCATCAATTAAAAAAAAAAAAAGATCATTAAGATTTACACACGTGTAGAATAAAAAAAAGGTGTTACCAAGAAAAACATTCGTTGCTGTAGGCCTTTTCCAGACAGCTTGCTAAGGCAGCCAAACCTGATGAACTCCTAAGATAAAAAAAACAAAAAAAAACAACCACTTTAATCAAAAGGGAGAACAAAAATGAAATAAAATGGATTACTAGATGAATTCAGTCTCACCCGCCCAGGAACAACAAGATTGTCCACGCCAGTCAGATCCTTCTTCAGCTCCAACAGCTTCTGGAAGTTCTCCATTTTCACGACGCTGCCCTGGAGCTGCTCCACCACTTGAGACACATCTGCCAGAGCAGCTGCACACCAACCAGGGCGAGCGACAGTCATTCAAACTTGATATTTTTAACATGACTAACATACAAAGAGAAACACATCTCTACTTGTATCTCTAGAATGGAGCATCCAGTATTTAACTGTCTTTTGAGTTTGAATAAAAAACGCAACAAGTTGCCAAATCACTAAATTTAGGCCCCAAATAACTCAAGACACGTTTAAATAATTTAAAGCAAGTAGGGTCTTAGATCTATTGGCTAAAGTTTTTAATAGTCCAAACTAAATTGAGTCATAGCTCAAATAAAGTCAATCATTCTGTTTAAATAGAATCCATTGCCAAAGGACGCTGGCAATGTTGCCAATACAGCCAATATTGAACTACAAACATGTGCATATTTTTCATAGTTTATTTTTGTTATTATATACAGATGATCTTGTGTTTCGGCCAAAGCCCAGTCTAATATAAAAGTATTGCTTTGGCGCCATCTTCTGGCCGCTTTGTGTCAAAGAACTGCCTTTGAAGGGTTAGGGTTAATTATAGCACCTTAAGCGTGTTCCTACTGCCATCAACATTACATTTTGTACAACTGTCAAATAGTTGTTTACAAAGTAAAAGCAATAAAAAATATTTTTAAAAATCCCATTGAATTGAACAAACCTGTCTTGCAAGTCCAAACTTGTACGACGCATTTAGCATGTTACCTCTGCAGTCCCTGAAGTCCACATGTGTCGCCGGGTAATGTTTGCACAGGCGCTCCAGGATGTGCTTGTAGTGCACGAGGCGATGCAGAGGGCGCAGGATGAAGACGTTGAGGGGCACGTAGCACACCTTCTGCAGCTCAAATTCCCGGCAGAGGCCTTCTAACCTGCGCGACGCCCTGCATGCCTTCTCCAGCTCCGTCAGGATGTCGCTCTGTTTATGCAGGTTGGCCGTCAGCGGCTGCGGATGGAGTTGCGTGTTAATGAGGCGGCGGTCGTCCCGCATGGAGATGATGACACGCTTGCATTAAATCGAACCTTTAAGCCTTGTAGGTTTTTCAGCATGACATCTCCAATGCGCTGGTAGTCTCCTTTAATGTGAGCATTGGAACGCCCTTCCCTGGAAGAGATAAACATCATTTTTAATTCGTCAATGACAGCGTTCCTTCAAAATCCTTTGAGGGTAAATGAACAAAAAGTCCAGCGCTGGATGATGATTAGCCACAAGGTGTCGCCTTTGAGCACAAACGTTAAGACAGTAGTGTACATAAATCACTGTATTTTAAGTCCTATTTAACAGTCAGTATCAGACTTGTATTGTTTTCCATAACTTAATATGTATTGCTTTTTTGACTTAAATATTTTATTTTGATTGTTTTTTTTTGTTTGGGGGGAGGGGGGGGGCATGAAATTCTGGGTTAGAAGGTGTTCAGTAACTTCAGTCAACAGGTTACTTTATGTATGCTTTGTGTTACTTTGTACGTGTGACACATCCTGTCAGCAGATGAACTTAAAATGTCAGTCGGAGTTTGCAACGTACAAAATAATAAGCCAACGTGAGATTTAAAAATAACTAAAATAACTGCAGTTCTGACATCTCAGCACGTGGCCATGAGTCAGTATCATGCGTTTTGGGGAAAGCACAACATCATTAAAAGAGCTCAGACAGCCGAAACCCGACTGCGAGGAAATGTCTGCCTCATGCGGCATGACTGTTTCCATGGAGATAGCAGCTCCTGCTGTCATGAAGGCAACGTTCTAACGAAAAGCAAAAGCCAAAACATTGTTGCATGTGTTTTTTTTGTTTTGTTTTTTTAAATGTCAGGGTGTGTGAGTCTCACCACAAAGCCAGCCTTTGCTCCACCTCCCTGAGAAAACCCGTGTGAAACTTGTGCAGCGGCTCAAGCGTGGAGAAAACGGCCTTCTTGAGGGAGTCCGGAGTGTCCTCATCCTGTCCTATGGCATCCTGGAAAGACTGAAAAGACCCCGGCAAAAAGAAGAACGTTTAACTGCTATCTTTTCTCCTGTCGGTTCTAAATTCAGTCAGAATTCAGAAAAGGAAAGTGTAAGAGCAAGTGTAGGATGTTCAGTGGCACACAATTAATCCTAAAGTATTAATACCCCCGGTCAAATTTTCAATTGAAGTGAATAATTATTTGTTCAACATGTACCTTCCGGCTGGAAATTAAAGTGGCGAGACTGAAAGATGGCGTGTTAGAGATATTAATAAAAAAAATATTGCCCAGTGTCATACGGAAAATTATTCACATCCTCAAGTTTGAGGAAGCGCACACTGATCATTTATGAAGACTAATCTAGAACATTCTAATCCATTATACATTTAGAACATTGCGCATGTTCGTACTGACAAACGGCATGAATAATTCTGGATTTAACGTAATGTGTCTTACTCTTTTCGGAAATATATCTTTTCATTGTATTATCTTAAAATTAATAACTATAAGCACAGTGGGACGAGTTAGTGTCTGCTTCACAGTTCTGAATGTTAGGTTTAGTGAAGACGCTTGTTTATATTAACTCATTCACTGCCATTGACGGCAAAAAATGCAAAAAATTCATTCGAACTATTTCTATTAGTTTAACATTTTTTTTCCACTTTTGTTAAGAGTATGAAAACCTAGAGAAAAAAAATATTGTACATTTAGAACAGATATAAAATTTGTGATTAATCGCAACTATTGAAGTCATGCGATAAATTGCAATTTAAAAAATGTAATTGCCTGACTAGATGATTATTAAAAATTTGAGGTGTCAGGCGGTTAATTTTTTTTAATCGTAATTAATCACAAATTTTATATCTGTTCTAAAAGTACAATTAAAAAAATTCTAGGTTTTCATACTCTTGTTAACAAAAGTAGAAAAAAGATGTTAAACAAATATAAATAGTTGAATTTTTTTTTTTTACGTAAGGGTGTACCCCGCCAATCAACTAAAGTGAACTGGGATTGGCAGTCGCTATAGAAAATAAATAGATGGATATTAATAATTTTGAGTTGACTGTAAATTGATTTTGTGTTCTAGCTTGTGGCAACATTTAAGTCCTTTAACTTCTATACAAATGATAAAAAAAAAAATAATAATCAATAACTCATTCTTAAAACATGTCATTTAGTTGGACAAGAGCTCACGCAGCAGAGTGTAATTCAAATTTCCTCTTGGGGGATTATAATCAGTTTAATAAAAAAATAAATAAATAATTGCATACAGGTAAGAGAAGAACTTTATTAAAAACTGGGAAAAAGGACTCGAGTCTTTTGGGGGGAGGATTTAGAGAGATGGCTCTAAATCATGCATGGCTGAAAAAAGATGGGACACAAGCCAACCCAAATATTTATGAGATAGGAGAGACTTTTGCTGAAGATAGCTAGGTGATAAAAGCGTCAAGGAAGAGAGAATTATACACGTTGAAACCCACTTTAAAATATACACAGGACACAACATTAGGAACACCTGCACCAAACGAAGAGGTTTTTCCAGTATTTGTAATGTAATTAAGTCTAAATATTACAGACAGCTTTTTTAGTGTTACGCTTTTATAAATATATAAATATATTTTATAAAAACACAACGGTCATGATAAAATTTAATAGAACATAAAGAAATTAATTAAAACCATTTGGCCAATTTTTTTTGTTGCTCCAATTCATCCAAAAACGGATGTCCGTATTATATGTCTCATATCATATCAAACTCAGCTCCTCAAGTAAGCTTTTTTTTTGTTATATTATCTAAGTGTTTGTTTTCAAATATTTGTTACTTAAGGTTATAACACCGCAACACCCAATGCTATATGATAGCACGTCTACGGTGTTAGCGTTAGGCTAACTGACTTTATGTGTTATTTTAAACGCATAACATGTAATCCAATCTTTATAAACTTTGATGGGGAGCGGCAATAAACAGAGCCTCTTTTTTTAATTGTTCACTATCAACTACTGCTTATTGTGAAGTGAGTTGAGTTTACTGCTCTTGTACATCACATTTTTGCTCACAAGTCAAAGGGGGGTGGAAAAAAAAGGACAACACACAAGTCGGGTTTCGTATATCTCAAGGTGTCTGCATCTTCTCCTCACTTTGCCGAAATAAATTAATTAAATTGTTTATTTGCATTAGACGCATGATTCACTGCAAACTAAAGCAACTATAATAAACTACAAGTAACTTTTAATCCAGCATTTGTATTGGATGTCCTTAAATGCCCCTGCAGTCGCACCTACATTCCTAACCATTGTGAGCACTTCTACTCAATTTCCTGAGAGTTCCGACTAAATCAATGTTTTTCATGCTTCAACTGATGTGTGAAATCTACATAAAGGCAAAGATAGGCAAGCGGAGCTTGCGTAAATCTCTTCAAATAACAGTGACGCATCAGTGGCCTTGAGCGAGTTAAATACTTCCCAGTGTGCAGTGTGGAGAATGGGTACAAAAAAATGTAATCTTTCAAAATCTGCCCGTGTCACTGCCTGCCTCAATGTCCTGGCGGCTTCTCTGCAATGGAGCAGCTAACCCGGTTAATCGATGCGTTCTCCCCCAGAGGACAGCCAGAGGAGAAAACAAACAGTAAAGCGACACGTCGGGCAGCGGCGCCCCGGGATCGTCTTACCACGGTCACCACCTCCAGGTCTTTGACGTACGTTCTCTCTGTGGTCAGCAGCTCCTTGGCGATGAAGTAGGCCCTGTCTGTGGGGAACCTCTGCCAAGGTATCAGAGGTGAAAGGATGGTTAGCGAAGAACAAGTGAACAAGTGACCTCACCGACAAGCCTGTACAAGAAGACAGCAAAAGTCTTTGGACATTCCTCTTATATTATAGTCCTAGAAATGCATAGTTGCAGACAAGTTATCATGCTACACAAGACATTCTGCAATTGTGATGTAGGAGTAATCCAGAGACAATTGAATTCAACATTTTTGTTTTGTATAACAGAGCCGTCGTTTAGTCTTTTTTTTTTTTTTTTTACTGTTAGCCGCCACTCAAGTGAAGTGCAAAAAAAATAGAGCAATTAAGGCTCTATATGCCCTCACATGTGGGCAAGGAGAGCCACAGATGCACTTTAAGCAGTTATTTAAACAAGAGAGTCAAACAAATGCAAAATGAAAACACGCGTAAGGAGCTACTGTAGGCCACAAGGCGCACAATGGAATAATGACCAAACTCCAGCTAGGTTTATTGTCACTCTTTAGGCCACGCCCTCTTATGGCAAGCATTCGGCTCACTACTACTACTGTACATAGTTACACTAATTACACTTTCTATATTACATTTATATAATTTATTGTGTGTGACTTTACACCATCTGGTCGGCTGGATCGTGATCGGACGATATTTGGCATTTTATGCAAAATTGTGATCGGCTGTAATGCAGAGGTGGGCAATCTCGGTCCTCGAGCGCCGGACTCCTGCAGGTTTTGGAGGTTTCTCACTTCCAACACAATCTGATTCCAGTCAACAGGGCAACATGCAAAAGCTGCAGGACTTCGGCCCTCGATGCCCACCTCTGCAAGTGTAATGTCTTAATTTGCCCGCCTTTGATTGGCCAGTCCCTATTGCCCGCGAATTTGACTGTAGAGTAAATATAAAAGTTGTTTAAAAAGATAAATTGCTCTGTCTTCAATTAGGTGATATATTTTCATTTTCCCCCCCAACTTGATCGCTAATTGGTAAAAAAGAAAAGAAAAATGTGCTCGTGTGGAGCCTAATGTGAACTATCAAAAATAAAATAATTGAAAAATGGAAGGAAAAAAAATCTTCTCATTTAAGAGGAAAGCAAGGAAGAAAAATTCCAGAAATTAGGGATGGGCAAGTACCAGGAACTAGAAACCTGAAAAAATTAAATTTACCATTCATTTCATGAAATTTTAATTTCATGTATACCAGATTAACTCATTCACTGCCATTGACGGCTATAGACGTCAAAAATTCATTAGAACTATTTATTAGTTTCACATTTTTTTCCACTTTTGTTAACAGTATGAGTATGAAAACCTGCTGTACATTTAGAACATACATAAAATTTGTGATTAATCGTGAGTTAACTAGTGAAGTCATGTGATTAATTACAATTTAAAAAAATGATCGCCTGCTGCCCCTAATAAATAAAAGAAGAAAAGATTATTAAAAATTAGGAGTGTCAGACAATTAATTTTTATATCTGTTCTAAATGTACAATAAAAAAAAATTGGTTTTCATACTCTTGTAAACAAAAGTGGGAAAAAATGAAAATGTGACACTAATAGAAATAGTTCAAATGAATTTTCGACGTCTATAGCCGTCAATGGCAGTGAATGAGTTAAGCAAGTAATTATCAATCTGGCATGTGCAGTCTTAACAATTTTTGGGGGACTTTCAAGCACAAACCTTCCGGCGCACCTCGTCTTCATCATCCGTACGAATACTACAGGCATCGTTGAGGAGTGGGCTGGTGAGAGGCGAAGGCTGCCGGACGTCGGGACTGTGACTGCCCACCTCCAGAGCGGTCTGGCCGTTAAGCAGACCGTGTGAGTGGCCGGAGGACGTGGACAGGTACGGACTGTTTGTCAGCGCTCCTATTAACGAGAGAGAAAATAGTGAAAACTCAGCAATGGAAAGACGGCGGGCTAAAGGATTTGTTGTGGCTGTCTTGTGTTCACTTGCTTAATTAAATTGTATGAGCTGTAACCCAATATGGCTCATCGAAAAAGAGCAAGTGACAGTTATTGACGGAATCTATTTGAGGGAGCTTGGGGAGTTTCCCCGGCTAAAAAAGATAGCCGAGGCATCTGACTTCTAGAAGTCAAACCTCAGCAGTGACTCACTCTGTAGTCCAGACAGCATCGGCAGGCTGTGCAACAAAAACATACTGCAGGAAGACTACACTCATGGGACACAACATTAGGTACGCCTGCACTAGCTAATGTGATCCAATGTATCAAAAATTGTGCACAACTATAATAATATAGAATTTCCAAACAATGTCATTTAAATGATAATTTCTATCGTTTAAAATGCCATTTGGATACATTTCCTGTACTGGATCAGAACATCACAACAGCGAGCACAAACACAGCAGTGGGGAAAAGTGGAAACCACAAACCATGACAAACCGAAAGACGATTATAGCAACTAAGTGTTACAGACGCCTTAAAACACAACAGGGGAGATGAAAGGAGACGTTTTAACGCAAAAAGACAATTAGCGATCTGACTTCATAAAAGCCAATTTTATTGACTTTTCCTATAAACATGCGAGATTCATGCAAAAGACCTGCAGCACATAAACACAACAGTGAAGGTTGGGAGGGAGTGCAGGAAAATAAAGGAGTGCAATAACCTTTAAGCCGGTGAAACATTTTGAACAACTTACAAACTCATTCACATTAACAAAATGTGTTAAAAATTATCAGATGTTCAAAATACAGTGCACGAAGAGCAGCGGAGCACGAAGCAAGTACTCGCAAACGCCACCCTGCTCAAATCCGCTCTCGGTTACAGCTTGAGTGTGGAAAAAAAAAAAGATACACAACAGTTTTCATGCAAACAGACAATGCATGGAAAGGTGAAAGAAAAAAGGAAAACAAAAAGAAACAGGAGACACAACACAAAGTCAACATGCAGACAGAAGCGTCCTTGAAGCAGAAAGATACAAAAGATGGAAACAAAGTGCATCGTGTACAATGGAGCTACTTAGTGTACACCTTGAGATGTTTTGGTGAATACTCTATTCAAGTGCAAACAGTGAGGGGAAGTTTAAACTACTACTTCAGTCAGATCAGGCCACCATTGGTATCTCATCAATACAGTATACACGTGAAGTATATAATTAAGTACATTTGCTCACTCTAATGAGATCCCAAACAAGAGCTGACCACAAAAATGCTTATCGCCATTTTCTTTGTAAATACATAAAATGTTAGTGGAATAGTGTCCGCTAACTTAATGAAGCTCTTTAAATTGCAGGGCGTATTAAAAAAAAAAAAAAAGGGCCCAACTTGCATTTTGTGCCTCGTCAGACCACGATTGCCTCGTCAGACCACGATTAAACATGAACATGCAAGAAAGCATACTGTATGTTTTTTTAGATTGCACACATAAACAATCAACATATTTGCTCCAAAGAAGGGGCACAACTGGGACACCAATCACCGCTACTGTCTGTTTTCTTCATTAACAAAGTAAATCGTTGTGATATTAATGGTCTTGCAAGGTTTTAATTAACATTGCACAGTCTACCGTCCCAACACAAAAATCACATTACACAGTTAGTGCCTAATGAGCACAAGGCTCACTTGAAAGATAGCCAAAGATATATCATTTTAGGGGTTTTCCTTCCCTATTTAAAGTCACAAGGCATATGGATAACCCCCACATTCAACAGGTCTTCAAACATCATCCGAGCACAAATAAGAGTTTGTGCCAAAAGTCTCTGGTGTACTCAATCACGCTAAATGTGAACATGGCACTTGTGATTTTCTGGGGCCATTTTTTAAAAGCATCTCTTATATAATATGGAGGACCAAAAATGACACACACACAAAAAAAAAAACTAAATAAATAAAAGTACAAAAAAAACCAAATATAAAGTATAATTCAATAATTAAATACAAAAAAAAATCTAAATGGAAATAATATCAATAAACAAATTAATGAATAAATAAATAAATAAAAGTAAAGTACAAATAAACACAAAAATAAAAACAAGTTAAAAAAAATAAAAAACAAAATGATGTAATGAATACAAAAATAAATATATAAATAGATTTGAATGTCAATCAATCAATAAAAATGCTCTGCTCTCATATTTATTTATATCATGCTGCAGACTATATCATCATGAAATGCATCATGAAATGTTATTCAAATGATGGGGGGTCCATTTTTTTATTATATTTCTTATATACGATTTTATTTGGACTTTTATTTATTAATTTTGGAATTTTTGGTCCTCCATAATATACAGGCTAGGAAAGGGAAATATAAAAACAGTGGAACCGACAAAGAAAGAAAAAAACTCTAAGAGGTCGAAACTAACAGCAAGGTAAGATAATTCTGTCTTTACTTCAGACCTTAAAAAAAAGAGAGAAAAAAAGATGAACGCCATACCTCTACTCTTCTTTTAGACTAGCCTTTGATTATCTGAAAGCTATCGTCATCACTGAAAGTGTGGCATGTGTCATCATCCGCCTCCTCATCCAGCTGGAGGCTACCAAAGGAAAACTTGTTTCTCGGTATGGGCGAAGTGGCCTCCGCCAGATCCCCAAACACAATCTGGCTGTTGCCGCCGCCCACCCTGTTGACCTCCACCTCAGACTCACTGGACTCCGAAGCACTCGTGTTACAGCCTTCGCTCATCTGAACCGCCCCGACATGTGCGATTCCAGCCTGGCGTTTACGCCCTGGACCGGCTTTAGTTCTGCCTGGGGGTGAGAGGCCGTTGGCCAGCATGCGGCGCTCAAGAGCAGCCATTTGCTCAGCGTGACAGAGGACAGGTTGCGATTCTCGCCCGGGTAAGGAAGTCGGCGGATTTGGGTCGGCATGAGGGCGGTGTTTGGTTTTGTGGTGCTTCCGAGAGCGATGAGAGCGGCTTGGGGTGGCTTCGGTGCTTGCGTAGCCATTTTGCTCAGCGTGACTGAGGGATCCAGATGGACAGAAGGTGCCCATAACAGGACTGGTGTTGACAACTGGTGGACCGGTGACATGATGGAGCATGACCGGGCTATCGATGTGTTTATCTCTACTACGAGGCCTGTGCATGGCGGGAACGTCCATCTCAGGAATCATAACTTGTGACAGTTTAGAAGAGCGAGAATTTATGCCTCTCGAGTCGGACCCATGCTGAAACGCAACCTGCCCCCGGTAGCTCTGAATCCATACTGTGCCCCTGCCTACGTTATAGTCCCTATCTTTCTCAGAGCAGGTAGAAAAGCAGCCGCCTTCAGCAGCCCGAGAAGTTGAACCTGTTGCCAGTTGTTCTAGGTGAGCCGGCCGATTCGAGCCTCTCGTCTCGTCCTTCCTGGACGGCGATCTGTCCTCCTGGCCGCTATTCTGATGAGCCGGGCTCTCCGGAGCTTCGGGTGTTTCTTGTGAACTCACCAGGGCCGACTCCTTCCAGTGGTGCTGCGAAGGAGCGTCAACTCGGTCCCCAAGAGCAGCACTCTGGAGTGGAGAGTTAGTTCAATTATTGATGGTAAAAGCTTGAACAGTGGACCCACTACATCTGGGTCCATACGATCGTTTGCACCCTTACAAATTATTCAGAGATTGTATTTTTACAGTATACAAGCAAATCTGACTTTAGAATAAGTAACAATAGTTACTATGGAGCACCCAAACTGCCAAAATAAAAGTAAAAATAAAATTGGATATAAAAAATTGAATTAAAAAATTATCGAACAGCTAACCTTCTGGTTACTGAACGACCGTCTCTACACCCTGAGCCACGGTCGCCACGTTTTTGAATATGTTTTTATTTTTGTATTTATTTTCACTTTTATTTATTCATGCCTTTACTGCATTTTTGTTGTTTTTATATGCATTTATATTATTTTTTTAATTCATTTTTTATAAAATTTGTATTTATTATTTTGGCAGTTTGGGTCCTCCATACATATGTGCAATAAAGTTTTGCCTAATATTCATTGTTCCCATAGAGTAGAGAGAATACTTATTATATTATTAGTTTGTAATTCAACATCTAAGATAATTTCTATTAGCCTGTCTATGATGTTTTACATTAATTGTTAGCATCAAGCTAGCAGACGTTAGATGAAATCATGTCGTTTGGTCACCAATGCTTTGCCTTTTAACTGTTACGTGATTGTCTCCCAATTCTTGACATCGAGAGAGAGAGAGAGACTATAGGATAGGTTTTAAGAAGTGTGTGAATAAGTTCAATTATTTTAATAGGTTGAAATGAGTTTAAAACAAAAAGGATGGGTACAACTGGTAAAACTCACTTCTTTTGGCACATTTTGGTGACGTGGAGAAGGCAAAGGCGACAGGCGGCTGTTGTGCTGGACTCGACTGTGTTTCCTAGCAGACATAGGATATTGAAGTTCAATGTTAGAGCAAAAGCGACGCTCGCGCCCGGATCAAGCACGTCAAACACTTATCACCTTTCAAACGGGAGCTTTTTAAACTCGGACTCTCTCACAAAGTCAATCACCTGCTTCTGCGTGCGGCCGCTGTGGAGACAAGCATTAGGCACTGAGCGAGGCGGGTAGAATTGACCATTTCGAGAGAAGAGGAGCAGCCCGGTAATGTGAGCTATTTGTTACCTGAATCTGAAAGAGGAGCCTCGTGTGAACAGCATAGGTTTGGGCTTGGGTTTGGGTTCCTCAAAGAGCCGGAAGAAGGCGTGGTATTCCACACAGACCTTCCAGAAGACTTTACAACAATCTCTGCTGGCCATCAGAAACTCCAGAGTGTCTTGATATGAACTCTGGAGAACACACAACCAACACCACTTTGCAAAATTGTGGTCTCTCTTAAACAATTTTCTTTCAACGCACAAACTTACGTTCCCATCAGCCCTGAGCTTGATGAGAAAACGTTTCCTCTTGAAGCTCAATTTCCGTACTTTAGACCAGTTGAAAGAGTTTATCTTTGTGTGTCCCTACGGAGACAAACAAAATCAAGTGAGCACAGGATTTGAAACGCCTCCGAATGTAGTCCATCTCACCTGAAAGACCAAGACGCCCGTGTGCGCCACGGCAAGGCTTAAACGAGAGCCCTCGCGGTCTTTGGCTGGGTGCGGACGAATCCCGTACATCTCCAGGCGGCGTGCCACTTCGAGCAACTGGAAGTCGGATTCGGCCGGTGTCTGACCTCTAACAAAACACAAATCCAACACGTACAATTCATTCTGGCCTTTTTTTTTTTTTAGAACATTTTTTAGGGACTCTGGGAAGATTATGTAATCACTTTCCAAATAATTTAGTAAAAGCCTATGAGTTTTGTTGTATGCTGTTTGTATCACTGTGTGTTAAATTAGCAGTTGTTTAACAGACAATTATCCCAACATCAATGCTATTTTCTGTTAGCATGTTGATAGCATTTTTACATGCCAGCATTAAACTAGCAGATTAAAAATCACAATTTGGTTTACCGTTTTGGTATTCGAATATACATTTTTAATAGACTTTAAAATCTTTAAAGTTAGTGGGAAGGGTAAAATAAATACAACAAAAAAAGGTATGCATTGCAGATTCTCACCTCTCCAGGTTGGGTCTGGAACACATCCTTAAACGGTGGCTCGCTATAATGCTAATATTTAGCTGACAGATTGAACATGTAGAAAATGTTTTGGCAGCTCCACTAGACTTTATCCAAAAGGTACGTCGATTAATCTCTCGGTTGTTGCCATCTACAATTTCCTACTTTACTAGTCAACTATTGGCTCTCATGTTAGTGTCATGATGTAATAGCGCTATTGTGCGAAGTACTTGTAAATAATGTCAGACCAATTAATTCAATTTCAGCATGCCATTTATCACTACTAAGTACAATAGTCTGAAGGCGTGCAGGTCAACTTTGTTTATGTACAATTTTGCGAAAAGTTGTCGAGAAAGGAATAAGCAATTTTTCTGAACTCTTATCAGCAAAGAAGTGTTCTTTCAGCATGCATTCCGTGATTAATGAGCGGCTTATCTTCCCGTAGCACCACCGCTACGAGAACCGCGGCTTTAGTTATCAACTAGGAAGGCCTCCAGGGGGGGGGGGGGGGGGGGGGGCAAGCGAAGGAAAGGAGTACATTAAAAAGGAGCTCCTTTTGAAGACCAGCAATGAGGCCATTAGTTTTCGACTTGAATTTAAACCCACTGAAAAAGGACCCTTGACTTCACAGACTGATCCAGAAAAGACCCTAAAAATGTGAAACGTTGCTTGTGAGGTATTTGGTGCGTGAACATAGACCAAATCCAAATCCATGTGCGATCGATAGATATAAAATGCCTCACTAAGACAATAGAGAACATGCAGTAAGACCAAATGATACATTTTTAAATAAAAAAAGAAATCTCGCTATTATGTTGAAACTTGTAAATGTATCCGCGCTTAGACAGTGACCTTAAAAAGGCAAAAAGGACAGCACAATACTTACATATTCATCGAGTGGAACTCCATAATCTTGTCAATCAAGGGCATTTGATCCGGGATATACTTATTATTAAGGAGGTGTGACCGGCACTGGCTCTCCTCAAAGTCGCCAATCTCAGCTGAAAAGTAAGAAACAACAAGCGTAAGTGGGAAAAGCAGTGGAAGCAATGTAAAAAAAGCAATGAAAAATATGCTGCGGCTCATAAATGTCATGTTTCCGAGAAAGCGACATGAACAGGATGCCACTCAGGCATTCTTCAGATTAGAGATCAGAGAGACTGATATGCACATTAAAATGGAAATAAGCCTATTGTGAGACAATCATTTTCTTGAGTCAGAAAGCCGCGTCGACTCATGGGACCCTTCGGCACTCACACTGCATAATGTGGGAGACCATCAACGCAGCACTGGTGTCGTTGCATGTCAGACGGCCGCCGGAGAGATCCTTTTTGATCTGGAGGGCAAACAGGTACCTGGAAAAGAACATCGATAGTTCCGTTACGGATTGTTTTCAAGTGACATTTGCATCAGGCAGCACGCACAGTCGAAACAAAAACATTCATTGACAGAAGTTGGCTTCCAATTGCTTGAAGATTTTAATCAAAGTGTTGAGACAGTATTGCACTGAGCTGCTAGGATGCGAGTGCTGCTTTCCTATGCCTATGACCATTTTTAAATTTTTCCACAAAAAAAAAAAAAGTCCATACATAAGTAAATCTTTCAGACATTTGGTGTGTCCCAATTTTTTTTTTTAATATTGATAGAACTACCTGCAGGGCATTCAACGTTGAAGGTTCCTCTTTACATACAGCTCTCAATTCTTTAAATAGGCATATTTCAAAGGAGAGCCAATTTAATGAGGCGGCGATAATATTCCTAATGTGGAAAGAAACCCACCGAGTCAGCTCCTCCAGCAGCTGGGCATGGTCTGGAGGAAAATATTTCACAGCAAACCTCAACGTTGTGTGCTTCGGTCCTGTTAGGAACATATGAGGTATCAAAATAGAAATTGCCAGAACCTTGTCAGATTTGCACCTTAATGAAAACCTCCATGTTGGAACGCGGAAGAAAAAGAAATACTAACGTCTCAGCTGCTTGATAATAGGCTTGACAGGATCCAACCAAACCTATGGAGAAGATAACATCACCATGTAATTGGTCTTGTAGTGAGCGAATTTCTGGCTTGATAAGACGTTCCAATTATCCAGTTCACTTTATTTGTCCTTCTCGCTCACCGTCATCTTTTGATGGCTCTGAAACTCCAGGCCGAAGTAATCGCCCTCGATGAGATTCATGTGGGTGCACACCAGGTCGAATAGCACCTTGCCGGAAGCTTTGACCTGTGGACAAAGCAGAAAAAAACCACATTATGGACAATGGGCATGTTGATATTTTAGACTGCTAATTAAATAACCATTGTTGTTTTGTTTGTAACAATTGCGCGGTAGCATTCACAGAAGCTACTTTTTGCTAGGGACTAAATTTAACAATTAAATATGTACCTGCTATATCCTAAACCCACCTTAACTGTACTGGGGAATTGTGCGGAGGGTATGGATTATTTAAACCACGCAAATGTGAACATAAATTGTAAATCTTCCTGGGCCATGCCTTAACAAATGCATGCTATTTATCAACAACAGCTAACACTAGCTAGCATGTTCTTGGCTGTGCCGGTTATTTTCTCAACAAAACCTAAATACTGTAGTCTATTTAAATATATTAATTTTAAAAATATATATAGTTTGCTAGATTTTTTATGTGCACAATGTTTTAAGAGAGTATTAAAAAAAATTGCTGTAATTTAACTTCTTTTTAGGAGACCGCATCAATTGGTAGTTTAGCTACCTTTGCCATTTTGTAGTAGCTTAGCTAGCTACAATTCTCTGGTGAGTTGCCTTCAAGTCAGGTTTATTTATATAGTAGCCCTGAATCACAAAATAATCTCAAAGGGCTTCACAAGCCCACAATTGACAAAAATCAACAACATCCTTCCGTGTAGTTAAGCCAAATTTATAGAATAATACATTATCTTGTATCTCAGCCAACTTGATGTTCCAAGTTGATGTTCCAACACTGTTACTAGACTTTTAAAGTGCCCCGCCGTAAACCCACAAATACAAAAGGAATACCCAGAAACAAAGGAGAATTCCACTTTGGGGACAAGTCAAACCCCTGGAGGTTAACGACACCGAGCAGCGAACAAGTCCAAACTCCTCCATAACTCCACCCCATTCACAAAAGTGCCACTACAAAGACACCTTCCCTGCCTATTGCTAAACAAGTGACCTGCAGTTTTATTACAAACTTTCTACAAACAAAGCAAATATGGACGGTAACACTTCTATGGCAGTGAGGTAAACGCGCACCTCTTGCGGGACACCGCAGCAGCATTTTGGATTGCCGTACACCGGCTGCTAACTCGTGACCGGTTTGCACAAGCACAGCATGAGTGAAGATCCCCCCCCCCCCCAACCCCCCCGACTCAGCTAATGATCTACTTTTGTGTGAGGGAATGCTTCCAGGAAGCATAGTCTCCTCTAATTTAACACTTTAAGACAAGACAGTCGCTAAAAAAAGCAAATCCCTTCTAACAGCTCAACGAAGTCTGATGTCTCGAAGGGGATTGATTGTGCTCTGTTCATTTTAATGCCTCGTCAATTAAAACATGAGCTCCATCAGCTTAGTGTAAAAAAGCTACACTTCCACACCCAAATCTGTAATCTTCCCCTAACAAGCCTCTCCCATACACCTCGTCGATAACACGGTGTACAAACATGCTGCATGGGAAACTGATGATTGTGTGGAATTGATTGCGGATTCATCAGGTCTTGAAGAAACAGACAAAACGGAAGCGCACTACCTGGCTGCAACCGGCATGGACTTTGTTGAGTCATTCTCAACGAGTTTGTGACCCGAAGAACAAGACGTACATCATGCAGAGTTCCAAAGAATTGCACAACATGAATCTGCGAAGTTTGAAACTGGCATATAAAAAGCGTTAAAAGCTTGTCTTTCCTTCTGCTTTTTTTCATTTGATACAAACCATTTGTTTACAGGAAGTATTTAAACTTACAGAGAACCACCATCTATACAGGGTTCACCATTTACAACTTCACCTATTGTTTTGCCCCCCCCCCCTCGGAGAATGGATGGATGGATTGGAACTTATCCTCGTAAATGTGCTCTTTCTCCCCAAGAAGTCGAAGGATGGCGCCAACGGCCTCAACAAATAGGAAAGCAATGAATGGCGTCAAGGACTTAATGTTGAAGTGAAAGTTACAGAAAGTCTTTGCTGCTTTTTTAAAAATCAAAATCACATCACATGCAAATCATTTTAAAGTCTGACGTTGGAAGAAGAGTTTGAAATGACAGTAAACTTTTGGGATCATAGTTTGGGTGTATATTTACAGTTAAACTATTAATACAGGCAATTCGAATTTTGGGGGTTGTCAATTAATCATTAATTTGTGGTAAGGCTTCGCGCAGGTTAACAATACGGTGTTCCCTCGCTACTTTGCGGTTTCGGGGATTTACATTTGGGACCATATGTGATGTTTTTCTAACTCAATTTCTGGTTAAGGTAAGCTATTTTAAGATTACAAATAAAAACTTGAACGTAGTCGTTAAGCCGACATTTCGTCATCAACGTTATCATGTGCTGCCGGGGCGCGGCATCCGCTCCACTTTGTAAGCAATTCCGAACAGCGACAGGCTCGCCCTAATGTTGCCCTACTATCGCTCTCCACAGCCAAGGGCGACAACCAGCTGCTACCATAGGATGATAAGAACTGGTGGAGTATAGCCTAAACAGTCTCTCGGCAGAAATCTGTAGCGCTTCGAGACAGACCGCTGCGAGCAAAGTGTTTAGAAACCCCCTGAAGAAATAATTATATGTCTGAGCAAAGGCTTGGGAAAGCGCAACGCAATGACTTTGAACGCTGCGACTCGCAGATGTCAACGAAGCGGTGGGCAAGTGGGCTACATGTGCATGAATCACTGGGCCAGCCACCTGCCATCACTCACTGTCAGGATGCCAGTGAGTGTCTGTAAGTCTTAGTGCTTTTGCAGGTGTGCCACACGCTGGCACCTGTCAGCACTTGCAGGCGGATTTATCCCCAACCAACCGGGCTTGTTTGACACGGTCTGTGGTAGAAATCAATTTAGGCGACTAATTGTCAACAAGGCCTTCTCTGACAGCTTAAATGTTATCATAAGCACTATATATACACACGATAGGGGTGTGCCCCAAATAATCGATTCTCAATTAGTACCATTCAGAATCGATTTTAAATGTCCCAAAAATCTATTTTATTTAAAGTATTTTATACTGTCTTCCCTTTTATCTGTGTGTGCCTTTATTTGGAGCGCTGTTCATGTTGTACACGGTTTGGCCACTGAGGGGCAGTGTTAATACACTGTTAAGTTGTAGCCACATTAGAGAGTAGAAGGAACAAGTCACGATCAAGTTATTCCAATAAAAGTTTTTTTTTTTCAGCGTGAAGACAGTCATTTAAGTGATAAAAGTGCCGCAAGTAGCGCGCTAATTAGCGAGTCAGACTGGAGTAGATCATTACAATTCCTTGCACATCTATAGATTGAAGCAAAAACCATTATCAATCAAATCATTTTAAATAAAAAAATCTTTCTTAATCGAAAATAGATTCTGAATCGTATCGCACACCCAAAAATCGGAATCGAATCAAATCATGAGACATTCAAAAATTCCCACCCCTAGTATACAATCTAAATTGGTTCCATGGAATTATTTTAATCTATACTCTTCAATCCGTCGAACTTTTAATAAGGGTATTTTCATCTTATGCTCATGCACATTTTTTAAAAACATTTGGCCATCAAGTTTGAATGAACTACAAAAGCCAGACCATCGAAAGGGTGTGAAAACAGCAGGCATCTGCTCTATGTGCGTGGTCATTGGTGTTCCACTTTTCATTTTGAACAACTTAAATTCCAATATCAGGACACAAAAGAACAAGAGGCGAAAACAATCACATTGAAACGGTGCTTTTGTCAGACTGAAGCACTCTCATATCCTGCCTTGTAAATCTGCTGTCACCAGAAAATAAAGCAGCATCTGAGCCGGGATGCGTGAGGCTGCGGGCCGATTAGATTTGGGGGGCTGATTAAATGCAGCTGTTGCACTTGGGAGACACAGCGCAACCACTCCACGCTGCAGCATTCGACATAGTCGGAGTGCTGCTTGGAAAAGAGCTTCACTCAGTGTGTGATGGTGGGCATGCTCGCACTGACACAGCATTCCGTCTCACGTTGGTAGTGGCATAATACACGAAGTTCGGGCGATTAACAAGAAACTCCCCATTAACTCATTCACTGCCATTGACGGCTATAGACGTCAAAAATTGATTGGAACTATTTCTGAGTCTAACTTTTTTTTTCACTTTTGTTAACAAGAGTATGAAAACCGAGATGAAAATTATTGTACATTTAGAACAGATATAAAATTTGTGATTAATCTTGAGTTAACTATTGAAGTCATGCGATTAATTACAATTACAAATTTTTTATAATTTATTCGCCTGATGCCCCTAATTTTTAATACTCTTTTCTTTAAAAATAAAATAAAATAAAATATTATTTAAAAAAAAATTGGTTTTCATAATCTTGTTAACAAAAGTGGGGGAAAAAAGTTAAACTAATAGAAATAGTTCAAATGAATTTTTGACGTTTATAGCCGTCAATGGCAGTGAATGAGTTAATAAGTTTTATATTTATCGTCATTTTTTTCCCTCAAATATTTTGTTGGCTCTCTAATGTAAAGTAATTCAAATAACTGTGTGTTATGGTATGCCTTGCCAAGATTGCAGGTCCATTCACTCCTTGTACCTTTACTATCATGCAAGACAAAATCTGGTCAGTTATCAGGGCTTGGGAGAAATCTCTTAGATTAGGTTTTCATGCAAGACGGGCCCCTCCACAGTTTGCTATTGTTGTTCATGAAGGGCTGAATGCTGAGTTCCCCACAAGGTTTATCATGGGTCGCCATGGTCTGTACAGCCAGGAGACACCTTGTGACTTTTTTCTTCCAAGTCAAAGAATTTGGAACAGCTTGAAGGGCGAATATTACAAGCTCCATCACACAATGAACTAAGTTGATGTGATTCCTGTGTGACTTGAGAAGTTGGTATTGAATTCTGGTGCTCTGCTTATATCTATTTGTTATAAAAAAAAAAATCCATACATTAACGAACAAAAAGTACAAACTGTGGAGTGTGGGGGCTGGGAGGGAAGTGGGGGAATCACAGTAAATAAGAGATTCATAAGTACAGCTTGGCAGAAAGTGAACAATTATTTTAAAAGGAGGTATGACAAATGCCAAACTTAAAATAAAACAAAAAATAAATTTCAACCACACGCCTTTGCTTTTCAACAGTTAGTTTAACTTGATGCCAACAAACAATGCCAACGCCACAGATGGCTAACTAATAGCATTGATGCTGCAGTGTCAATACCCCTTTAAGCAACAGATACTTTATATTGAAATGCAAACATTTGAGCAATGCATATAAACATGATACATACTACTGAGTCAGATGTGAAACTCTTTGTTTGTTTGTTTGTTTTACATTGTAGCAAGTGGTTTAATTACCTACTCCGTCATAATATCATTACTATGTTTAAGGTTGTTTGTTTTTCTTGATTAAAAAAACTAAATACAAATTTTCGTTGGGTTTTTCTGGAAGACTAAAACGAATTAATGTTATTTCAGTTAATTTTAATTGGGATAGAAGATTTGAGATACAAATAAAACATTTTTTTTTAATGAATTTCTAAGGGGTGTCAATTATACACTGATTTTCACTATTCGTGGGCTGAGCCCGGTCCCAATACCGGGGCTCCACTGAACTGTACATAAGACGCCCAAGTTAGTCTCCGCATCCTTATTTGGTGACGGGTGGGGAGCATGCAAGTTGTGTCAGGGCTCATTAGGTTTTGACATAAGGGTGCTCTTTCTGTTTACATGTGTATAACCACTTGAAATCATGCTCGCACCACTACACTGACCTCCGCATGACCCTCCCCTGTTGACAAGAGGATGTCTAAACAAAGATGACAGCAATGTCTGCACACACACACACACACACACACACACGTCCATTTGGGCTTACAACGCAGGGCAAACAACAAGCAAAAATAACTCACCCAAACACCCCCACCTCTGCTAAGCTCCTTCTAGCAAATATCAACCATGAAAGGTCAAGTATATCATACTGTATTTCCTGCTGCTTTTCCCCCTTCAGGAGATGTTGGCATGGTCCAGTTCACCCATGATGTGCCAGCCTTGGCAGAGCTTTACCCACAGCCACCCCCAATACTCCAATGGTGTGGTAAACACACTGCCAATGCCTGTAGGCTTCAGGGGGAACAAAGAGAAGCTTGTCACAAGGCACTAGAGGAGTAAATGATGGCATTTGAGCCAGCTGCTTAGCCATTGTCGGACAGAGTATTGGCTGGGATAAAAAAAAAATCTTTTTTTAAAAACGACTTCAAATTTGGTTTCCAAGCATTGGGCGGCCTTTCTGGCTTGGTTCTAACTGAAGGAATAACGGCGCGTCCGTCACACAGTGGGAGGCTTAGACCTGTGAGGTCAAGGATGACAGTGATTTAAAGACGGGGAGGTAACAGGAGTCAAAATGTTGCCAAGAACACTGATTGCCACAAAAAAAAAAACGATTCTGGATACGATTGAACTTTACAGTATAAATGAACCATGGTGTTTGCATTCTCAGGGTTGGACTCAGATTACAGAAGTGCTTCCAGTAGCAGGAAGATTCATTCCCACACTGTCGTGCTATTATAGAAAACATATGTGAATAACTATACTAACTTCCTGACCCCATTTCCCATGGGCTCAGCGGTTTTACCGTATCATATAAGAAGAATCTCTGCACAGTGGTGTCCTGGCGTCTACTGTAAGAATGGATGTGCGGGCGGGGCCTAGGTATACTCGCACGGTAAGGGAGGAGTAGGACAGAGAGGTCAGCGGCAGCGAGAGCTCATTGTGATTCAGGTCATGCTCAGCCGAGGTTCCCGGGGGTGCTCGACTACAAGCTGCAAGCTGACAGGCGGGGAATGGAAGGGTGCAAACCTGCTGATAATCACGCGCTCTCTCTCTCTCCCGGCACGTATATGGATGCCCGGTCACATATGCTTGTGGTGTGTTGCTCTCGAAATCGACAGCTTTACAGCACTTATCCTAATGGGGAAGCAAAGCTGGGCCAATGGGAGAGCATCCAAATGAGTCTCTACCCCTCTAACAGGAAAAAAATATTGAAGAAATAGCGGCGACTGGGTTGCCACAGCTGTCAAGAATCATCCCGTCACGGGAGTGCTGCCTTAAGGTCCCGAGAGGACAGCCGTGAAAATAAAGTCCCGGGGATTCAATAGGGGGGCTTTTGCCACCATCCTCAACGACCACCACCAGCTTCCTGAGATCCTTAAACTGCTGCAAACGTATTGATTTTGCTTGAAGAAGAAGAATTAAGTGAGCATTCTGTAGTATCGGTTGAGCTTAAATAATAGTCGAGAGCTTTGTGCAGGGACCTCCCGCTGTTGGCTAACGCGTCATAGATCAGGGAGATCTAACAGTTGTGGGTGTGCATATTTACTGGCTGACTGGCTGCTCAAGCAGAAAGGAAAGGGAGTCTCTTTGGTATGTTCACCCCCCCCCACCCCACCCCACAAAAAAGAAAAAGAAAAAGTTGTGCACTGATGTGAGAAGCCACTAAAATGTTTTCATGGCGGAGGTTAACTGTGCCTAACTCATTAGAGTAAGCATGAGGGCAGAGGGAGGTTTTAAGGCGGCTGGAATGACCAAAACGATTGGCCTCTCTCTTTCATCTGCCTGAATCCCTTGTTCAGAATGCAGCAAATTCTGGACCCCCTGCTGCTCGGTCACCGCAGCAAAACCCCATCCCTGCAAGGGATTAACATCACTCACGGGGTGGATGCTTCACTTCGCATTTAGGAACAGTAAATAAAGAAAGAAACGTGTTAAAACGTACATGTGGCGTTCACAGAGTTTGCCCAATTTCGACGGTCAAGACCGCACAGGCAATTCCGAGCAAATGTGACAGTACTACAGAAGGGATGGGACGGGAATATTCTAAACTGTTGGGGTAGAAGCAATTCAAATTGCGTAAAGTAGCTAACAAAGTGCTGGGTCAATAAGGGACCGAGCCGATACTTATTTATACCCATTGCATTGGGTTGACAATTTGACCGACCCAGTACGTTGAGTCAAGATTTCGGGGTAAAAACTACCTATACTGATGAGTAAACGCAGGAGAAGAAGGAAGAGGAGAAGAAGTACTAGAAGAAGAAGAAACTTCCGCCGCAGCAAGTCACTCGCATTTTCCATGGGCCCCAATCCTTGCATTCAAAAACAGCTGTTGCCCGCCGAGTCATCCAGTCTGCTCAAATAAATGAATCGATTAATTGACCGTTAATTTCCCCATTGTAAATTAAGGAAATGCATTTAAAAACGCCCAATTTAAATGGCTTCATTAAACCTTCTTTGATGAAAACTCCTTCTAGAAATAAAAGCGATTTGATGAGAACCGTGTCTGAAGCTCAAGTTGGGAATACAGATGAAAAATAGAAGTGTAAGAATAATGGCAATCGGCGGGCTAATCGTGAGATTAATTGAGCGGAAAGGAGCGACAAGCTCCTCAAGGTCAGGACAAGGAGGTTGTGATGAAAGTTTGAACCACAGCCACACACACACACAACAAGTTTCCTCCCTCAAAAACCTGCCTGACCATCAAAAACTAAAGCAATATTTTGAGACCAATTAAAAAACAAAACAAAAAAAACTGTCTCGCCTTGTCAGAGCCCTGCCTGCTACTGAACGAATGAAAGTCTGCTTCAGCTGTTGTAGCGCTAACTCGCCACATCCACCTGCTTCAACGCGGGGGATGGATGAGACTATAGGAGCTCGAAGAATCAGATTCTCTGTTGCGGCTTGCCCTGCTGCATGTTCCTGCTTTTAACCTTAATCTCCACCAGTAATAAATAATGACAGCGGCACATGCCGCTCTCCGGGAGAGGCCAATCAATTGAGCTCCTGGAAGATTAGCCTTAAACGACTTAGCCTTGCAGAGTGGCAAATCCGGAGGCTCTCTGGCTTGTGATGCACTCTCAGTTACTGTAACGTTGCGGAGTGCTCGTGAGTTGACACATTGAACTGCATCACGAATGCGTCCCACAGCAGGGTAAAAAAAAGAAAGAAAAAAGGTAGCAGAATCTGTAGCTCCTTCCAACATAATTAGGTAGCTTTCACATTTGACAATGGCAATGCAAAAAAACTACAATGCAAACTGAATTTGGTTTGGTAGAACTTGGATTAACTCTCACTCGGACGCCAAACATCAGTAGGATCCTATGCAACATTTTAATCTGTTCAGGATTAGCCTTTTTTAGTTTATCATCAAGAGGGGGGGAGCATGCTTAGGGTGTCCAGACGTCCCCGATTTGACAGTCCCGTTTTGAGCCTTGAGTCCCGAGTCCCGAGTCCCGAGTCCCGGCGGATTTCGCCAACACAAATGTTTTGTCCCGCTGCTACACAGGTCCTGTCCCAGCGTCACTTTTTTTTGGGTGCTGTTTGTATGTCAATCACACAGTTATCATAGCGACTCATACGGTGAACCAATTAAAAGGGAATTTAACTGTTCAATTCCTTCCCATTTACTTTCACATTCACGTTCTCATCTGCATGTAATCGCTAGCAAGCACGTCGCGCTTCAATGTCTAAGAATCATGGAAAATGTAGTTCTATCTACTAGCCTTATAAAAGCCGTTGCTGGTCAGGCATATTTCCATTGTTGCAAGGCATTAGCTGCCTTGATCAAGCAAAAAAGGCTGCATAATGGTGAGTGTATTAACTTGTTTAGTGCTGTTGAGCAAGATAGCGTTTAGCATTAGCTAAAGTAATAACAAGTAATTCCTATAATACACATTGACAATTTCCAAAATTGAATCGTTCCTAAACTTCTTCATGGGAATTCACGTTCCATAAATTTTAGGGAGAACATGAAAAACAAAAAAGGCCAGAAAGAGAGATTGATGGCACGCTAACTAATACGCCACATTGCTATCCAAAGCCAAGTAAATATATTGCGATCTTAGTTGCTCTTACATTGCTCGAAACCTCTAATGAATTGCCAAAAGTAAGCAAAATCTTCAGATGAAACCATGAGCAGCCTTATGGCAGCCTGGTTGCCTGGCAACAGTGTTGGCTAGGTGTAGATAGGGAATAAAATGTGTGGTGAGCACACGTGTCCGCCTCATGGTGGCCCCGCAGAAGCGGTTATCATCTGTAAATCATAAACGTTTGGACAATTGGTTTTGCTACATCTACTGGGTGAAAACAGACATTATGAAACTAACGATTTGGGATATTTTTTTCTGATATTTTCACGACTGACACAAAGAGCACTTGTTGGTAAAAGACTGTGCTGAGAGAATAAGGCTCATTTTCCACAGAAGTGGCGGGCCTTGACATTGGGAAATTGCAAATGTAAGGCAGGCAGCTGTTGCTGCATGTCGGAAGGCTGCCACTTCCTGGAAGGTTTTAGGTCCCGGTGATGACAACATTTCTCCACGGCAAGACCCCACTGTAACCATAGCAACATTGAAAGAATTGTAGCTCCCAATAAATGAGCGAATTTGAACTCATTCGGCCGGCGCAACAGGAAATGTGCTTAATTCCAACTAATATTCTAAAATGCCTCCGTTGTATCCTTCCTGGGCATTGGGTGCAATTTGTATCCCTGCGTGACATAATGATGCAATTACTGTGACCACATGCATGGATTTTGGAAGATAAAGTACAAAGGATGCTAAGACCACATCCTATTTTGAGTATTCTCCGGCACATCCAAAATCACTGGCTGAGAGCTTAAGCCGACTAGCTGGGCTGCGATAGCGCTGCAAGCACGCACAGCCGGGGCGCGCTGGACGCACGCGCGGCCACTCTGAGGTTTAGGCTTACTCTCAGGAAGAAGCAATCCTTCTGACTAATTCAACAACACATCAACAATAGATGAAGCAGGGCTACGAGTGACACTGCTTGTAAGAGCTTTGAAGAAGTGCAACCTGAGGTCTTTCGCTTTGGACGCAAATAGATTTTAGTCTCGTGAAGCTGGCTCACTTTTACAACCAGGTCTCCTTGGTAACGCAACAGTATGCAGCATGGTTTGGCCTGTGGTGATTGATTGTTATTTTACAGTGGACCCTCGCATACATAAATATTTTTTTTCAATCTTGAAAATAGAAAATTCCATTTGATTCAATTATTTGTGAAAAATGTATATTGAATGTTTATCAGCATTTTATGGGGGGGGGAAATGGCCATAAATTATACACGATTATTGCTATTCGTGGGCCGATCCGGTCTCTATACCGTATTGTACTGAACAAATTTATACACAGGATCATCAAAGCTCAAGGTAGCTGACATCACAATTTTCTTTCTGGGGCACTTAATTGTGCCTTAACTCATTCACTGCCATTGACGGCTATAGACGTCAAAAATTCATTTGAACTATTTCTGTTAGTTTCACATTTTTTTCCACTTTTGCTAACAAGAGTATGAAAACCTAGAAAATACAATTATTGTAAATTTAGAACAGATTAATCGTTAGTTAACTAGTGAAGTCATGTGATTAATTACAATAAAAAACTTTAATCGCCTGACGGGCCTAATTAAAAAAATAAAATAAAAATAAGGGGCATTTAATCGTAATTAATCGCATGATAATTTTATATCCGTTATAAATGTACAATAAAAAAATGCTAGATTTTCATAAAAATTTAATGGAATAAAAATAATTGTTTAACTAATAGAAATACTTCACATGAATTTTTGACGTTAATATAGCCAAGATACAATCAATCAAATCCATACATTCAACCAATTAACCGCCCGTCTCCAGTAGAAATGCATTTAAAGTTGCATTATAGACATTGTACTAGAGTGGACTGCTTCAAGGGGAACTGTAATACAGTGTAAAAGTATGTTCTTAAATAACCACTGACCATCGTTATCTGTCCCCACGGAGCAATGCAGGTGCACTGAGCATCCGTAACAGTCAAAGCAGTCCTGTAAATAATTCATAGCTAGCTCTGACTTGTATTAGCCACACCTGCGCGAGATCCAATAAAAGGGATGAGACAAAGATTTTGCCATTTTGCCTTCGCAAATACAATAATGATCAGAATTGATTAAGGCTAATGTGTTTATTATTTTACTAGAAATAATTATGTACAGCAGGTTTTCATTACAATGGATGGTGCACAAGTGGACTTCCTCTGTTTAGTACGTTAACAACTGTAATTGAAGCAGATCTCAGTCTTTCATATTAATGTTTTTTTTTGCATAAACCAAAATTTTTGTGATAATTTTTTTTTTAAATACAGATTAATCTATTTTGTGCATGTGTTAAAAATACATGGGAAGAAAAATAATCACATTATTAGATCACAATATTGAGGAAAAAAAATATCACATTCAGATTACATTTCTAAATTGTTTAGTCCTTATTTCTCCCATACAGAAATTCTCCAGAAAGTTTCCAACTTGTATGCAAAAACACCCAAAACATAAAAACAACAACGTGCTCTTCTTAATTGCAGGCGCATGGTTCGCATTAAATCGCTCAGTATAATCACCACACTTGTGTTGTAGTCATTTGATTGTGGTTTCACTAATCAAATGCATGTGACATACCGTTACAAGCTTCTGCATTTGGGGCCACACTCCGTTTGCAGTAACGTCAGCAAATTTTTAGTTTGGATTTTTAAATCGAAATGACTACTAAAATGTATCATAAAAATACAAATCTGCACTCAAGTGTTGAATGGTGAGCAGGGGTGTGCAAATTATACCGGCACCTCGACTGCTCTCAGAGTGACAGACACGACACTCCCCCTCAGACAAATCCACTAAGATCTATTAAGGATCATTGCCTGGTTGCCCCCCATTGACCGTGCTTTGATTCTTTTGAGTTGGACTTCCTCATTTTAGCATTCAACAGTTGGATGAGGGCAGCTTAAAGAATGCCAAAGAGGTTTGATTGACAAAAAAAAAAAAAAGTGTAGTGGATACAACCTGAGCTTAGCTGCACCTCTTGCTGCAGGACAGAAGAATCCACTACTTGGCTATCCCCTGAAGTGCACTACACAACCGTTTGCACAACTGCAGCTACCGTTTTTTTTCTTTACTTGTCACACTCAGGAAAAACAATCGCTATTGCGTGTGTGCGGCTTTTCCTCGCCTCAAAATATTCTTCATCCACCTTCCCAGTCACATGTAGCCTTCATTTTCCCGAGAGAGCCCCAGATTCAATTACAGAGAAGCCCATGGCAGGACTCAGGTGTCCAGGTAAAGAAATGAAAGAATTTCTGATACATGTCAATAAATACATTTGGGGATCACCGCTGACTGACAGCATTTCAGTTTTGATTACGGCTTAAAGAAACAATGTGTCATGTAATGAAAATGACAGCTCGAGTGGATGGTGCGCTAGCTTGTAATAAGGAAAAGCGCAACTCGTGTCGTTGCCATGGCGACCCAGGATCACATGCTGTTGCGGTTGGTGGATCAGTCGGAACACCTATCAAGTTTTTCACTTTGCTTTGCCGCACACTAAAATGACCCCCATTAGGTGTTGGAAATACTACAGTAGTACCCTGCCGTGAGAAACCAAGAGCAAAGTAACGACAAACGCGTTTGAAAGACTGTCGAGATGGGCTTTATTGACTGACTTCTTCATAGTTTAGTTTAATGCTCATTAGCTGGCTAAATAGTTGTTTTGTACTAGTGTACTAGCATCATATTAGCTACCGCTAAGCTAGCAGGAGAGTTCATCACAACAAAATGGCAAACTCCCTTCGTTTGTTGCCCTGCCGTGAGAAACCAAGAGCAAAGTAACGACAAACGCGTTGATAGACTGTCGAGATGGGCTTTATTGACTGACTTCCTCATAGTTTGGTTTAATGCTCATTAGCTTGGAAAATATTTCTATACACGTGCCCTGTCACTGGCCCTAGTCCTTAGTGTCGCTGTAAACAAGCAGTAAATGTAATGCGTGTCTAAGAAGTAAGAACATTTCCAGGAGGCAAGGACAAGAACGGTGCAGTCCGTGCTCCCAGGTACAACAGTCACTACAAGATATTGCACTGTTCAGTTCAGACGTGTTAATTATCGACCTGAATCTCAATGAGAAATTCATAATTTATTAAAAGGGGGTCGTGGCGCGGCTCACACCCAATCCCAGAAGGCTTTTACCCTTTATATGAGAGCAGGACAAGATCACAGGCAACCGGGGCCGGGAGGAGTCGGCCACGCCCGCCAAATACGACCCTGCTGCTACCGAGTCTAATGGCAGACCGTTCCGCAGTCGAGGAGCTTAATGAACGGATCAGAGAGATTTCTCAAAGGGGAAGAAGGTTCAATGGAATAATGCATGAACGGGTTGGAAAATGTCATGGCATCCACTTTGGTGCGTCTGTCACAATGGGGGTTGCTTGGTAAACATAAGCCCGTAGAGTCAACTGGATCATAAGGATGTTCCGCGAAAGGTACATCCATGCATGGTTACCATAGGAACAACATGAGAGATTTATAATACTCGGCAGGCCGCCCCCCCCAAAGCGTGCACAGTATACAAAACAAACGCGCGATAGAAATGTTTCATTAGTGCCTGGGTGCTCTTTAAATACTCTGCTTTAAAGGCCAAAAATGGGGGCTTTTCACACCGCTTTACACCGTGTTGCAAACACATTTTGGATGGTTTTAAAGCATATTGCTGGTCATATTTGTTGACTAGTTAAATTTTTTGTGTTGCACCTTATCAAACTAAAACAAACCTGCATATGAAAACAGCTTGGTATGAATGTGATTGCACTCTTAATGAATACTTTTAATAGTCAGTAATACAGCAATTTGTTTCTATATCAGGTGATGATGCATTTGTGTGTTCATTACATGAGCTACAATTTTTTATTAAAATCATGCATCATGATTCATCGCCACACCTTCCATGTAATAACAATTGCTCCCAACATTCCAGCGTCTTAGTATTCTCATCAGCCACCCGCCACCACTCTATCCCCACACTCGCTCATCTTCGGTGGCTCCTGCCCTCTGCAGCGGAATTACACTGCCAGGATATGCGGGAGGGCGAGATAAGCCCGCTCGCCCCGAGTGCAGAATGTCAATTTCCAGCTATGAGAAAAAGGCAAGCATGACTTTATAGATCATGTGAGTAAAGTGTTTTTCCATACTTTTACACTTGTGTTAATGTTTAAAAAAACAAACATGTGGGGGTACATTTGTAAGGTGTTTTTTTTGTTTTTGCTTTGGCTATAGTATATATTTAGAATCAAGTATTCGAGTAATTGGATACAAATAGATTTTATATTATTAAACCACAATACAAAATATGCATATGATGTGCAAGCATTACTTTTTGCCCACACCATTCTTACATTCTATACATTGTAGCAACCATGACTTCGAAAGCAAGTAGCGAATGCACGGTGAGTGATATGGGTGTCAGCGAATGCCAGTGTAGAGTTGTGAACTCAGGTTAGCGGCTGGCTAACCAGCCAGCCTGCGTGTTGATTACCTCGGCGAATGTGCTCATCACGTGTTTATTTCGTTCGTTACAGTTTGTATGAACTTTTTCTAACTACTGTACAACTTAACTCATTTAATCAAAAATGTACAAATACGTTCTATTTGAAATGTTTTAAGTGTCCCAACGACGTATATAGACGTTTTTTTATGCTAGAGCATACAGAAGGCTTTGATGCAGCCTCTGAACTGCACAGAATGGTTAAAGCAATGGTAGTTATTATTGGTAGTATAAGAGATCAACCAGGGTCATGTCGCAAACAAGCTGATTTACCTACAATTCTAAACAGATTTGTGAATAATGAAACTTAGCTATATTCTAATGCTAATTGCTGTAGAATGGAAACAGATAGAAATATATACTATAGACTCTAATCTTTATTTTGGTAAGATTAGCAATAGAACACAATATTCTATGGGCCTTGCAAAATCTGTCAAAATCCAGTAAAACAACCAGGAATGAAGGGGATTGCTTCAGTGAAAATGGCTGGGAGTGAATGACTTCTGAATCTCACATTCAGTTGATATATGCTTTTAATAATAAAAGTCGATTATGATGATTTCTAAACTATGAAATTGATAGTGGCCAGTCACCTAATGAAAGACTGTAAATGGAACTTGGAATCCATTTCCGGAAGCACAATAAGGATATAACTCATTCAGTGCCAGCTGTTTTTAGACCCTCCTTTACCCCTACCACTTAAAAAAATTTCTTTATACACAGTATATATAAATAAGTAAGAAATAGAATTTTCCTGGTCATGAGCATTCCATTTTCATGGTGGTCCTCATTTCATAGGATGAAACATGGATCATGACCGAACGGCCTCAACTCTAATACAAAAGCCATCATCTATAAACAGCTGCCATTGTGACACATTATACAGTACAAGGTGGAGATTGAGGAGAATACGATAGCACTTCAGTTGCACGTTCCAGGGGACATACGTAGACACGGCCATGACAGCTGACAGCAGCGCCTTCAATAAAAGTGAAACCGGAGAGGAGTCCTGTTATGGAATCTGTTATCCTTAATTGTTGTGTGGCCGGGTATCCCCATGCTAGTAGCACATGAGGCTCTGCGCGGAATCCCCCATCACCCCAACGCACGTCCCTCAGCCCCCACCACCACAACTGCTTGCACATCAGTGGAAGACTCTCTCCACTGACGCTCCTCACCCACCTCTGTTGTAGCCATGGCAACCGACACACAGGCCGCCTGATTCCGTGTAACCTTTCAAAGATTCGACTTGCGTTTAATTGTGATATACTGTATGCTCACAAAGGGACTCTAAAGCCATTCGCAGAATGTTACTGGCTGTGTTTCAAAAAAAAAAGAAGACAACTTAAAAGCAGCGAGAAGCTCTCCTGCTGGGAAAAGAACAGGAGCAAGAAACATCTATTTTAAGACTCCCCAAAGTGTGAATAAATAAAAAAATATATCTAGTGAATAAATGGATGTGGAAACGATACCTGGGGAGGTGGCAATTCCCAGCATTATTGCCGTATCAAGATTCTCTTGATGTCTCCCTGGTGGGGCTGCAATCATTTTGTTGGTTGACATGGGGGGGGGGGGGGGGTATAATAAAAGGAGGCCATTTATCGGTAGACTTGCACCGTTCCTTCATTTGCATTCCTCATTAAAGACAAGCCCACTCGGCTGGTTGGGAAGTTTATCACCATCTCCTTAAGATTCAAACCAGCCTTGTAGTTTCATTCATCACTGCAGTCTGACTCAATCAGCCCGAAACCAACCATCTGCATTGAGGTACTGAAAAAATACCATTAATAGTGGATGAGTCATATTAGAGAATTGAGAGGAAACGCTAATGGCTTTTGAAAACGCTAACATGGTACAAAAGGGAGTTGGGTTAATGGCTGCTTCCCATTGCTCCTCAAAAACTGCACCAGCCAATCAAATTCTCTTACACCCAAAGAAAAAACATCTTCCCCCAAATCATGTCCACTGTGACTAAATCGCTGTGCCACTTCTACGCCTTAAGCAATGTAAGCGAGGAGAAGCAGACTGCAACCCCACCATGGCGACCAGGTTTAAAAGGATTTAGCGCGCCGCTCCATGACAAGAAAAAGAAACATTCATCCCCACCCCCAAATCTGAGCTCAGCCGTTTCTCCAAGTCAACATGTCATACTTAAAAATACACCGCGTGAAACATGAGCTACTGAGAACCTTTTGGTAGTCTGAAATAATAAAGGCAGCATGTATGAGGGAGTATGAAGTTCCAAAATTGAAAACTATATATATATTGAATAACTACATTTATTGTCCCGATAGGGCCACGAGTGAGCTGAAACCTAGCCTAGCTAACAAATACAAGGCACATATACTTATATTTCATGTATTGTAGTCAAATGACAAGCAATTTAAAAAGTCTTCAATTAACCTAACATACATGGATTTGGCAGGTGATAGGGAAAAAAAAAAAGTGCATGAACCACCCCTGGTGCCTTAAGAATGGGCCGGGAGCTAATGCCACTGACATGCTAACAGTTAGCATTGATAGTAACGGCTTCAGTTGTTTTATAACACAGTGAAGCAACAAATGTGGACAGATATAACAATACTCACAAATTCAAATATTCCAAATCCTGTATGAAAAATTACAGCTTTTTACTAAGCCACTTACACTGGTAGTAGAAGTATTTTTCTGCTATTTACTACCTCCTGGTGGCCAAAGCGGACACACCAGAAGGAGCAGCACAATGAATAGGATGACAACATTAAATGACGCAAAAATGTTTTGATTCTTTTACATTCTACTTAATCTATTTATTTACTTCAATGGCTAAAGACGATTTGAGACACGACTGTGGGCACGGAAACGGATCAATGTCCTATCACAACTCTCAACTGTCTCACTGTTTTGCTTTGCCAAGAAACTATCTAAGTGAAGAGGGTTTCATTTAATCAGGCCGTAGCCTCATCTTATAGAGCAAATTGCTTTGCCACAACATTGTGGCAGTTACAGGAAATGTAAGACCTTTTTGGGACGTAGCATCAATTTTCAGTATGGGTTCACTGTATCGGACTTGCTAGGCTCTGCTACGCAGTTGTCAGCAGCCAAAGAATACACACACTTAGCTCAGTGAGTCAAGGGACAAGCAATACTGAGGAGCGAGTTAAAAGAAGCCCTTCATGATGTCGTAAGGTCCTCATCGCTATTCAACTGGTAACAAGGCACACCGCAACTGCGCTAATTGGGTACCATCCCAGTGAATGGGTGACGGACGGTATGGTGGCTTGATAAGCACTCTTGTGATTCCTACTGAAACCCATACGGGCCTTTTCTTTATAGTCCTCTGCTGGCCTGGGTGGTCTCTGCTCAGTTCCATGCAGTAAGCGTGCTTGTGGCGATGGGAATATGGTGGATCTCTTCCAGCATTAAGAGTAAGACAGTGGTGAAGGGCAGATATTCAATAACAGGTGACAGAATACGCTGACAGATGCTTATTCGTTTATTCCATGCTACTTAATCTGAGTCAAGGACTACATCTTGAACCGGACACCAGTCAAGCGTGATTGTGAATGAGTATGGGGATTTAATCCCATCTGATATGAGAATCCTTACAATCACAATGCTAAACTCTATTCTTAATCGGAGTCAAGAGGTTGGAAAAAAAACACACACACACACACACACACACACACACACACACACACACACACACACACACACACACACACACACACACACACACACACACACACACACACACACACACACACACACAAAAACTCGGACTTGGACCAAAATCTGCATTCGCTATTCATATTGGCATTGGCCACCGAATGACCTAATTCACTTGAATGAGTTACATACTCAATACATATGCCAAAATACAATCCACCAAATGAAAAATCCAGTTCTGTCAAAAAGTAAATGGAATGCACTGAAGTATCTGATTCTGTACTGTGTCATATGTTTACAAAGCCAAAAACGTATTGGAGATAACACACACCACCAAAATGACGCAACATATCAACACACAGAAAGGTTTAGCTTAACTTACTTTAAGATCCAAGATCCCATGCCGTTTTTTTTCTCTTTGGTCCCATTTTAAATCCATCTGCTATCCTCATCCTAGCTAGCGCCAAAGGTCGTTTGTTTGTTAAGGTCTGGCGACTAAGTTTGAAAACTCCCTTTCATTTTTTGTGGTCCCATTTTAAATCCATCAACTAGCCTCATCCGAGCTAGCGCTAAGCTACGTAGTTTGTTTCTTAGGGAGTTTTCAAACGTGGACACCAGATCTTTCGTTTGTTGCTAGCACGGGGTTCGCCGGCCAAATAGTCTTGTTGCTAGGACGGCGGTAGCAGACCCAATATTTCCGTAACTACTTTTGGGCATTCACACAAATATAGCACATAAGTAGCTTTCGCCCATGTACTTAGATAGGGCATCATTCCTCTCGGACAACAATAGGCTATGTTAGATATGCAGTGACTTGAATTGGAAAATTCTGATTCGGCATTCGTTTTCAACAGCTACTCATTTTGACCCATCACCGAATGGTGCAAAGCCATGTATTGTGCTCCCCCCGTAGGGCACCACAATCTTCAGGTTTGTATCTCAAGCCTCTACAGACAGATTAGAGTATTATAGACTATAATGATGGATTATCCTCTAATAACATCAACAGAATAAAAACAAAGACAGCAAGAGGGGGCGTTTAAAATGTTCAATGACAAGGTGGTGAGATGATCTCAACATCCCCCGCAAAGCACCTGCCATGTACACACAGCCCAATGTCAACGTATGGCGGATTCCAGGCGAACCAATTACTGTTGCTTTCAGTAGTAATTGCAGAGACAAAAGTGACACATTAAGACTGTGATGGCACAAAATCAATTCTCACAGTACATGGAAATGCCAAGAGATGAAGGGTTACTTCGCACACCAAACCCAGGCTCTAATGTGCAAAGCAAAGGTCAAGCACACGTCTCATTATGGTGAAATAAGAAATAAAGGAGCAGAACCTATTTTACAGATACTATAGAGAATTATGATTTTCAAGTTTCTAATAGCTGCTGCATGTGTTACTGATGATGATGATGACTCCCAACATTTTCCCAAGAAATGTGGCCTAAAAGCATTTCCCCATCCCCCATTTGATCACACTCGGCACAGGCAACTTTGAAAACGCCTTGAGCAAACACTGATGAGTCTGAGTGGTTTGGTTTGAAGTCTGTACAAGTAAAAAAAAATAGTCCATTTCCATTTGAGCAAATGACTTTGAAGAACAAAACAAGTATTGCAATCAGGCTACGATGAAATTTTACACCTTCATCATCCAGCCCCGATTTGGCTCATCTACTCCACTGTTATTCATGTCTGTGTGGCCAAAACGTCATTACCATCTACATACGTGTTCCCAGTCAGCCGGCTAAGTAGGCCACAGTATGGTATGTGACCCCCAACATGACGGAATGGCCCCTTTTGTCTCTCAACCATCTGATACCCTGCCCACTCAGCTGGAAACCTGCCTCTTTGAACTGCTTGGGAAAAAAAAAGAGAGAGAGAGAAAAAAAAGAAAAGAAAAAAAAAGAACCGCAGACTTTTGGTATCATTTACGGCCAAAGAGGTTTTCGACCTTATACCTTCGGTCACTCAGACTATAAATTCATGTGCGCAGGCCTGGCACCGCTCAGTTACTCGATTAAAAACGCCATTAATAATTAACAAAGTATGTTGTCGAGCAGCGCTTTTTAAAGTCGGAGGTGTGCGTCTCCTGGGGGCCGCCGGAGGCCCGACAGCTCGTGAACAATGAGGAAAAAGGACATTTAAACCTTACTGGGGTGTCACAGAGTCTTGGGTGAGATGAAAACGACTCAAAATGTTTTAATAAGACTCTCTGTCCTAAAAGAAAAAAAAAATTAAAACTGAGAGAGTCAGCAGGTAATCACAGTAAAGTTAGGAGACCGTGTTTGTCTTTGGTGTGAAGACGCCTCCAGGCAAAACACGATTGGGCCGAATGAATTTTTTAGGACATAATGCCAGCTAAATTGACTGAATAAAGCTTCCATTTGCTTCCGCAGCTCTGGGACAAAAGATGTATTCAGGTCAACAGCAAGAGGCAACATAACGCATTGCTCTGCATTTGGGGACAAACGAGACAATGCGAGACCGGAATTTAAATTGTACAACGTTTGGGGAATCAAAATACTGTACCGGCTGATGCACAATTTGATTAGGGCTATTTTTAGCCGTAAGTGGCTTATTTCCATTTCAAGCCATTAATTATGTAAAACATTTTACACATCACCATCCTTTAATTACATGGCTCTCCTGTGTGATATTTTTGCAGTAATGAGAAGAATAACAAGATGTCCTCAAGTTCCATGTGAAACTTGTGCTAGTTTAAACTTCTAAACTTTTCTTCTCTGTCACTGCCAACAAAAGGTACACTCTAAAACCAGTTGGGTCAAAAATAACCCAATTATGGAGCAAAAATGGACAGATTTCCAGTGATTGGTGTTCAGTTCGTATTTGTATTGTAATTTTGATGGGATTGCTGTTGCGTTATGTTACTGGTTCCGTCATTTTTCCCAAAGTAAAGTAATTTTAAATGTTTAAGAGTCCCAAAGACATATTTATACGCTTTTTATGTTTTTACATAAGGCTTTGATGCAGCCTCTCAACTGCAAAGAACAGTTGAAGAAATGGTAGTTATAACACAAACGGCCTGCAGGTGGCAGCAGAGCAAAAGAGATCAACCAGAGCCATGTTGAAAAAACTTTTTTTTTTACTCACATTTCTAAATAGATTTGTGAATAATGATGAAACCTCGCTATATTCTAATGCTAATTGCTGCAAAATGGAAACTGATAGAAATGTACTTTTTTTCCTAATGAAAGAAGAGACTCTTATCGTTCTTTTGCTTGGTTCCATGTTTCACATACATCACAAAATACACTGAAGAAGCATCAACTTTCCGCAAACCCTCTCCTTTTATGTTTACTTATGCGACTGTCAATCCATAGCTAGTCAACATCAACATGAACAACATGATTTTCCACAAGAGTGCGTGGGCAAATCCTCAACCCCCCTGCATGCCAAGTAGATGGGGCACTTGAATATGTAGGAGGTAGTCAGCAGAAGCCGTTTGAGACAATTTAATGGATGAACCATGACATGTGCACAGTAATAAGATCCCTCCAGTTTCATTAATAAATTAAAAACATTAACATCATGCAGTCGCCATGCCAACCAGTTACCAGACTCGTCAGACCAATAAAAACAGGAAATGTTTTGGAAACTCACCGAGACATCAAAGAGCTCCTCTGTGTCATCCAACATATGGACCCTGACGGTGACATGCCTTCCGGCGGGCATGGCCGGGGGTCTGTGCGCCGGGTCTAGCGTACTGATGCCAAGAGTCTCCGGGGCCCCGAGACGGTGCCCTGCTCTCGACGTCGCGGCCTCCGGGTCGGGATCTGCCATGTCGCCCTGCGCTGCTCACTGCCCACCCTGCACAGACGTCACCAACGGCATCAGGGCTGACGTCGGTATGCAATGGTCCACGGAACCCCGCCCCTCTGTTCACATTAACACAGTAATGAGAAAAGCTGGATTCACACTGACTGCTAATGGTCGCCTTTGGGACAAGCGATTAGTGGAAAGAAATGTTAGGCATGTTCCTGATTTCAAGGCACAAATCAGACTGTGGTAATTTGATTTGACATTGAAATTACGAGGCTGCAGTGCAGTGTTTTTTTTAAAGGGGAAGTCAACCTTAAACATTTCTTGACAATGATATGTCATATGTGACCGCACTGGTTTAAACATGACATTTTGATTAGTATTACATTTGTGCAATATGAATTATAAAGCAAATTCCAGCCGTTTTTTAATTTATCTCTGGGGGCGGCCATTTTGCCACTTGCTGTCAACTGAAGATGACATCACAGTTGGTCAGGACACAAGCAACGAACAATGGCTGGGGCCACTGATCTGTATATATTACTGGATAGCCGATAGGCCAAGACTTTTGAAGCCGCAAAGCCGCCATATTACTCCTCCTAAAAAACGTTTCTCGGCATACGATCCTGTACATTTACAGCATCAAAATTGGAGAACATTTGAGACTTGAGTAATTAGGAGCATGATTTATGAGGTTTTAGATTTGTTAAACATAAACAAGAGGACTTGAGACATTTTACGACTTGCCTTAAATACATGTATAAATTATATGCTTATTGATGTTTACAGGAGGAAACGTGTATTTTTTTTTTAATTAAAGAATTATAACTGTAATTCAACAAAAGATGCATCTGCCAAATCTAATATTGGGGTCTAAGGAAATGAACAATGAAAGAAAAAGGGGGTGTTTCTGCTTGCGAGATGGGAGGAGTAAGATGGCCGCCCTGTGGCTTCAACGGCTTGTATTGGTGTGTATGGGCTATTGGCTATCCAGTAATATATTCAGATCAGTGGCCGGGGCTCGCCTTTTTTCTGAAACTGAGCTGCGATTGGTTATTATCTGAGACCTGCGCAACTGTGATGTCATTTTCACGCGACAGCAAGTGGCAAAATGGCCGCCTTCTGATACTGATGAAAACTGCTGGATTTTGCTGCTTAACTTATATTCCGTTAACATAATATTAACCAGAATACCGTATTTAGACTAGTGGGGCTGCATAGAACATATTATTGGTAAGCTTTTCTGGGGGAGGGTTGACTTCCATTTCACGACGCCCACAAACCCCCTTCATTCCAGGATCCACGCTGCCATGCTCGATTCTCTGCTGAGTTCACATTCCATCCGGCTGATGTCATCCTGAGAACTTGGCCGGCTAGTGCATCCGGGTTCTGCACCCACGAGCGTGGGCAGACGCTCAACTGCCGCTGCCAAACATTTAGGGCCCAAAGAGGATAATGCAATTCAGCGGAGTGCATCACATGCACCATTACATTTAGTTTTCTATATTAATGTACCTTTCATCACACTATTTCACACACCCACATGTACACTACTTTCAGACATGACACACACCATACCTGTCGTTATTCAACGTTTCCGTCTTTTCAGTGGTAATAAATTATTTGTTTTTGTTTTTTTGCAAAGCTGACTCCTCCCGTTCATTTGTCATGGCCATTGAGCCGGGTTATGACAAAATGGTGGCTTGTCCAGGATCTTTGTTCCTGTTTTGTTGCGCAAGTGAGTAAATTGTCATGTGTGAAGTTATGATTACTTGCAACATTTGGATAATTTGCTCATTACAATTTGGCTTATGACAACATGATCCAAAATGTAACTGCGAATGCTGAACCGCAAGTATGCTAATTTTGAGGTTTGTCCTCAACTAAAAACTCTTGAATGTAGGATTCTGTGCGCTCATGAAACAGATTCATCACATCATCAATCACACCACTTTTATCCTGTCCAGGTCAACTTAGCTAACTTTGGGCAAGAAGTTAGCTAGTTAGCCAGCGCAGTGTGCATAATAAACAACCATTTGCTACCTATCCATATAAGGGTTGCGGCTAGAGCTCATCCCAGCTGACATCGGGCATTAGAAAATGGCACAGAATTACTCTACTGGCAATTTGTGGCAAATGTCTACTGCTGCTCATGTATTTAGTGACCTTTTAAACCTTACACACTTCCAATGCAAACAAACATTTCAGATCAACACTGGCGAAAAGGAGTGCTGAGGAAGTGGCACACACACACACGCTCACACCCTCCCATGCCACTCAATGAATCACCTGGTCATGAGTCAAGGCCAATGACTTCCTCTGAATAGGTCACTATATGCAGAGACCTGAACAGTTTGTCATTGTACACCGGCACCTCGTTGCCTGGTGTCATAAAGCAAAGTGGCCCTGTATGAAAAAGCCAGAGCCCGTGGAAATGTTTTGCGCAGAAAATGACCCTGTCTTTGAACATGCTAGCTTGAAATTCCCCACTAATGTGTAACACGGAGCTGTTAAAAAAGAAAAGAAAAAAAGCAACTGGGCTTATAGACGCTCCTGGCCTGGAACAGTGGTTCTTCTGTGTGCAGGGGCAACACACAAGGGCTCCTCAGTGAGGGTCAACACCGCACAGCTGGAATGCTTTAGTGACAGCTGGATGGCCACTGGCCCTTCTGCACCGAAACGGCCAGCTGTGCCAAAGCTGGAACCACAGCAGCATCCTTCACTCACACCGGGGTGTGGTTGGAGCGTGACAAATTCCCACTGGGATATTTTTTTTTTTTTGCCAATTGGAAATCTATCATCGAGAGAGCAGCCAAGCAACACCAGCAAAATGTCTATACAGTCAACCGAGGACGCAATTTAAAGCCTCTGCAGGGATACAGTGGGATTGAATGAAGGAATCCACTGGTCCGGTTTTGTAATGTAGGTTAATGGGGCAGACTGGTGCAAAGCGCAGCATGTTTGCATACATCATGTGCAACGTGAACGACACGCACCTGGTCAGGCGGTGTAAACTAGATTACCGGTAAACGTGCATTTCCGTGCATATTACAGCGTCTAAAAAAAAAAGCGACACGGCCGCAGCCTTCTGCGCAAATACACCAAAAATGCATTAATGCACTGCAAAAGGCAAATGGTTCGTTTATATAGTGAAGGTTTCCCTCAAGTGTCTCCCACGAAAGCCACAGGATGACGGAACAACCACGTAAGACTTAACCCTAATCCCCTCAAACAAGTTGGATCACTTCCTTCAAGAGCACACCGGACTTGACGAGCTCGAAATCTTACCCGTTTTTCCCCTCGGAAATGCGTCTTTTATTAATTCCACACCTTTGGATCCCCCAGTTGAGTGGTTTACATGGGCGTCCGGCGGCGGGCCAAAGGAACACGGTCACGCGGTCCAGGTGACTTTTTAGGTGCTGCTCGGACCGGAGAAGAGACTTTTTGCGGTCGCCATGGCGGACGGCAGAGTGAGTGAGTGAGTGAGCGAGCCGGCGGTTGCAGACGAGATTACAGCCAGCCGCTGATTCACTCAGGCTGGTTTCGGCGCAAAGGAAGGAGGCGCAGCCGGGACGAAGAAACACACTGGTGGAGCTACACCCCCATCTAGAGGCCAACGTGGGAACATCACTTTAGAAACTGTTTTTGTGATACTAACACGAATCATTTGGGGGACGTATAATTGTTGTCCAGGCCATTTTTGTTAAGCTAGCTGACACTTATTTTCGTGATAATTGTGGCGTTTTCTTTCACTTTTTGGGGGGGTATCAACAGTTTTGTGTCTACATTCCTTGTCAAGGCTCAGTGAACTGATGAGATTCCAATAACATCCAACATCATCCATCGTTCGGACATTTCCGAAGATGTCATGGAATCAACGGAGGACATCATGTTATAGGAAAAACTAAAAAACGTTGGCGGGGACAGTATGGCTCTGGAAAAGATTCATTTAATTTCAGTTGAACTGTTTTGAAATCCAAAAAATCAATATAATCTGTTTATTTGATATATTACATATTTACCATATTCATCACTTTTTAATGAAATCTAACATAAGTATAAATATTGGAGACCCCCCCCCCCCCACACACACACTATTAGTAACATAACTGATGTTCTTGTGGATCCCAATCTACAGAGTTGTACTTGTTTCCAGCTCACTTTTTAAAATCAAATGAGCAAGGTGAGGTTTACGAATACAACAGAGTTCTGTTAACCTCCTTGGCGTGTAAAATGAAAACATGATATAATAAAATTGAAACGGTCTTAAATTGTCATAAAGTACAGAGCATCTGCAGTTCACTGGAGTTGTAAGTCAAGGCTGGTGCAGTCTGCGTCCCGACCAGAGCATCCTGTCCTCGGATCTTCATGTTGACAAACTTGATCTTCCAGCTGTTGTTCTCCAGCGGCGAGCGAATGAGTCCAAATATTTGCTCGAATACGCCGAGGCAAGTCATGTCTCTGTGGATGGTCCCGGCAACGGCCACCAGAACCAGGCCGTGGGGGGAAGACAAAACCTTGAGACCGTGCGGCTCCAAGTTGGGGCTGAAGTGAAGATGCTCCTCCTTGGTCAAGGCGAGGAGACGACAGCTGACCAGTTCGTCACCCAGGAACTCCTCTAATTGATCACTTCCAGCTCTGAGGAAGACAAATACAACTTTATAATACAGCGCTAATTCTGGAGTCCATGCCTTGGCCACCAGATGTACTACATGTAGATTTGATGATAAAACAAAGCTAGTATTTTTTGTTTGTTTGTAGCGAGACAATGAAAATATGTTTACCTGAATGTGTTGCTAACATTTGTGTTTGAATACAATTCGTTTAAAGGTTTATAACTACTGACATTGATGTTAATTTCATTAGCCTGTCGTTATTGTCGTTGTAGCGTTTGTTATTGTGCGTTAGCATTAAGCTACCATGCAATATTTTTGTCTGTTTAATAAACAGACGTTTAGTCTCTTTTTGGTTGCCCACTATCTGCTGCTTGTTGTGAAGTTAGTGTCTAGCGCTTGTGTATCTAATTTTTGCCCACAACTCAAAAAACAAAAAAAAAAGAAGAAAAGAATAAAGAAAGAATTCATCTGAGCCACGGCTAGTGTATCAAAAATCTTAGTGTATGGCCAGTAAGAGTAAGTCAGTCTTTGACAATGATACCTGGCAACAAGGCGGAGTTTCACATCTGGCCAGAAGTGCTGCGGTCCCCAGTCTTGAGCTTGCTGCCCCAGTGACGTGTTTTGACTGTTCAACAGCTGGAAGAACCAACTACAGAACTGCTGTCCAAGCATTAAAGTGTCACAGCCAATGTCAGCCTTCACGTCTGCTATCTCCATGGCTGTGTTTGGCGCTGGTCTCTGTTTGATAACATCTGTTGCTCCCGGTTCTGCAACCACCACCTCAACAGAATCACAATGAAGTAAATGTACAGCAAACAACTGTTAATGCCTCCCACATGCAAATATCTTTAAAAAAAAAACTTAATAAACACACTGTGAACATATTTGAACATACAAACATCACATTATTATGTCTGCATATATTGTAAGTGTCTGGGCATGAACTGTGACAAAAGTATGCCACAAAAATGCATAAGATGTATTATATCAAGATACAGAAAGCTACATACATGTGCTTGTATTGGGGCATCCAAATATTTCAATAGGTTCCTTGACCTACCTCCGCACTTGACCAGAGCTCCAGCGTCCTCTTCACCAACTGGTGTTTTTCACTACTGGGGGGCATCACCACCCCCTCTTTGGCCAGGTACTTGAATATGATGTCTCGATGAACCTTCTTCCTTTTCAGAAGCTCCTCTGCATTTTTAGTGAAGGAGAGGATTGTCTCTTTGGCCTCTTTGTACATAAAAAAATATATATATATAATAAATAACAGAAGACGTGATGGGATGTTGACATTGTTCTAACACTGAAATGTGACAAGCTAACTAAACAACTGACTTGCTAACTATCACAGAGAAGACATTTACCTGTAACATCCTCCACGACAATCAGCTTATTGGTAACAGTGTCACTCAGTGAAAGTAAGTCCACTTTCGACATCAAATTCAATATTTTCAAACACCCAGAGTGCTCTGGTCCTGACAGAGGCGACATTTTATCCGCCACAAAGTAAGCTGGCACTAGCAGCCTTGCCGCTAACAACAGGCGAGTCCGACTCCAAACATATCCGGGCAAGACAAGAAGGGAAACTACAGTTCTGAGTTATGTTTATATTTAGAAACTCGTTTTTATTAACACAATATGATGTCAAGGATAAAGAGAATAATGTTTCTACAAAATCTACCAAATTGGGAAGCCTGAGATCGATCGCTACAATGTTTTTATTTATTATTATTTATTTTTTCCCCCACTGAAGATCTTGGCAGGAAACGCCCCGCTGAAGAAGATTGGCTGCCGCATCCCACACTACAAAATGATCGGTTGCTGCACCCACCAACTTCATTTAAAAAATAAAAATATTTTCTTTACAAATGTGATAAATATTTGGAATGTTCATCTTTTTTTCCTTTTTTTTTTTTTTTTTAATGTGCGTAGGCCACTTAGTGCGTGTCCTGGCCGGATGCGGCAGTCAATCATATTGCTACCTAGAAGTGGAATTCAGAGTACTCTTGGACACGAAATAAAAATAAATAAATAAATATCAGTTACACTTAGTAGTATCACGGTGCTTATATTTCCAGGTGCTCTTGAACGCATTATTAAGATGAGCAGGCTAGCCACAGTAGAGCGATCGAGTAGTATTACGGTGTGTTAGATTTCCAGGTGCTCTTGAACGCATCGTTAAGATGAGCAAGCTAGCCACAGTAGCTCGATCGCAGTTGTGCGTGTTGACTAATGTGCGTGTTGAGCAGTACTAACATATTCGTGAACCTTAAAAATTCACTCATGTCTATGAATTTGCTCACCCGGACCATTTCAATCAACGGTGTTATTTAACAAGCAACAAGGCACGAGCCACCGGAAAATTTGAACACGATTTACAGGTAATGTAATTTGAAGGTATGTGACGTGTACAAACATGTAATAGATTGATTACAGCTGCGAGTGTAGCGTATTTACACTGAAATAATTGAGGATTTGTGTGTCTTTAGTTGTATTATTTACTATCCATGATAATCTTACACCTAAACACTTCGTTGTGTGTGTGTAAAATAATTTGGACCCTGGACTTTGTACCCGATTGGCCGAAATTTATTTTAATTTTTTGCCCTGTTGTTGACATTTCGCTGCTTTTGTTTGTTTGTGTACACTCAAACATAAATATTAACCTCATAGAATAATTGTCTAAGTCAATTTCAATTTAAAATTTTATTCTTTCTTAATTGTCTGTATACATTCTCAGCGACTTGACTCGTCTTGTTTTTTTTCTTGTTTTTAAAAACTTTCACAAATTTCGTAAAACAAGTATGCTGTTATGTTGAGGATACGGAGTGCAGTCTGGCACAATATTTGATTTGACCAATGTTTACAATGTAATGACAGTTTGTGACCGTCTCCACCGCTCTGATAAAGTGTTGGCTAACTTCACTGAGAGTCCGAATGATCTAAATGCATGTTATGCTTCCAAATGAGAAGAAACATAAATCCGTCGAGATGTGACAAACAAATCTTCAGTTAATTGAGATAAGTCACATGATCTCGCTAAAATAGAGAAAAAGATTGCCAATTGAAGAGCTTTTCAAGGCCACACAAAAAGCCAAACATAGCATTATTGACTTTTTGCTGATTGACTTACATGTAGAGTGAAATAAATCTCCAATGGGGGTTCACATGAAAACCTGATGAACAGGAAATGCTTACTCTGTAAATATTCTCAATTACTTTTCATATGTAAAGAGAACTATATTTGAAAAGGAAAACAACACTATTCAAGATTTTCTGTATGGGACATTTGTATGTACTGTATGTTAGCACCTGCTTGGGGACATTTCTTTCACAAATAATAAAATGTATTGCTCATTTTTACTTAGCAGACAGTCCTATGTCACAGTAAGTGCATTCAACAAACTGAATTATAAATGGTTCCAGTTGTGGGGTGTTTCCTAAATTGTCATTAATCCATGTAGGAAAAAAAGAACATTAAAATATAAATGTTCTATGTTGTTGTAGATGGAGGAGTTTAAAAACAGTGACAAGGGACGGGTGACCATCTACTCCGTCACAGGCTGCCCACACTGCCAGCAGGCTAAGGCCTTTCTGGCCCCCTTGGGAGTTCCAATTTGCGACGTTGATCTCAATGAGCATCCGGAGCTACAGTCGCCGGTGAAGAAGCTGACAGGACGGGTCACAGTCCCTCAAATATTCTTTAACAGCCATTATATTGGGGGCAAACAAAAACTGCAGAAAATGGTGAGGAAACAAAGCGTACGATACACTTTGACTTGTAAACTTGGCAGAGTGGCGCTATTGATCCGTGTCCTGTTTGAAGCCTTCAGAGGAGCTTCAAAAGTTGGTGAAGATGGTCAAGGAGGAACCTATTACAGCCGACGCTCCACCACTACCAGAGTTGAAAGAATCGCAGGCTGCTGCTGTGGACGCTGACCATTATGAAAAACGTAAGGAGCACAACTAACTCAATTGTTATGTCAACATATGGAAAATGAAGCTTCATGAAGCCTTATGAAGCATTTGCAGTATTTATTATTATTTTTTACACCTCTAGATGGTGCTGTTGGTTTAAAGATAAAGGCTAATGGAAATGGATTTTGCCCATCACTATCCCTGACAGGAAGAGAATGTTGCAGTTAAAACTGTCTTTCTGTGGTACTGTCTGCTATACACAGCGTTTTGTTTACAGAGTTGCTATTGCACAGTCACATTTGTTAGAAGTAGTTATGAAACTATGGCTGGCACATGCAACGTTTGGTCTTTCGACATCAAGTGTGTAACGGTGTGCTCATCCATCTCCTGCGAACAAAAGTTTCAAGCAAGACGTGCGCTCCACTTTAATGCGTTGTACAGTGGACCTCGCTATTCGCTCGGGCAGTGTTTCTCAAATGCTGGTACGTGAAGGCACTCCATGGGGTACACATGAGATTTTTAAATACATCTAAAAAGTATAGCATCTATACAAAAACCCTTTTAAAAATAACTATTCAATTATGTAAATATTTCAGAAAAATGTAAGCTCTTAAATTGAGCGTTGTATTTAGTGAGTCTCCCCGAAACAAAATGGTTCGGCCCTATCAGTCGTATGCCACCTAGCATTACCTGTCAATCATTTCAAAACTTCATTTTGAATTGAGTTAGTGATTTCTTTTTTATTACAAATATTTAATCTAACCATCAAGGGTTAGGATTAGCTGAATAAAATATTTCACAGGGGGTACACACTTAAAAAAGGTTGAGAACCACTGCGCTAGGGGATGGAGACCTAATCGACACTGACTGGAAGACAACAGTAAGAGTAAAAATTGCACAATGGGAGTGCCACAAGGCACCACTCTTGGGCCTTTACTTTTTTAGTTTATACATTAATGACCTCCCCTCAGCGTGTTATTATGTATGCCTATAATATACATAGCTACAGCGACCAGGTTGTCATTGAAAATTGCATGTTGTTTATGGTCCAGTTAAAAAAAAAAATTCAGTACAGAGTAGTACTGTATATGTGGCGCCTCAAAATATTTCTTCCTGTTAAGAACACTAGGGGGTGTTATTCGTCAGGTCAGTCGTCGCTCAGTGTGAGGCGGGCTTTACCGCGAAGAAAATGAAATGGAGGTGCAGCATATAAATGTGAGTATGTAAAAGTCTCTATTGTTGTATTCCTTAGCTGAATTTAAGTGTGAGAAAGACGACTTGGCTGACCTGGTTGCGGGATTTAAAGATGCCAACGTGATTGGCACTCAGAGAAAGGGGCTGATTTTGTACAAGAAGAGCTTCTCAAAGGACCAACTGCTTGCCTGGCTCAGCAACGACAAGGGCATGGGTAAGAAAGGTTCCAGAGCAGCAGTTTTTTTTTTGTTTTTTGTTTTTTAACATGAAACACCAATCTCAAGATCATTTCTACAAAGGCGTAAATTTAGGTCACGTCCAGCCTTGACTGTGGTCATGTTTGTGCTAGACAAGGTTCAGACCCGGAGTGTTGGCCAGGAATTGTTGCAGAAGAAGTACATGGTCTTTGCCCGAAGCCACGGGGAGTCGGATGGCAGATTTGGAGCGGCGGACGGGGACACGCTGTTCAGGTTGCTGGAGGACGACCCGCATTCAGCCCTCAACGCGGGACAGACGGCGTCCTGCAGTCCCCTGGAGGGTACGTCGGGACGGGACTCGCCGTGGTCTGTCTCCTCGGGGACTTTTTACGTCCAAGCTGACTGTCCTTCTAACTTTTTCAACTTCTGCTTTGTCACTGCTGCTTGCTGGTCCGTAAGGGTTCTTTGGGTTGGCTTTTCCAATTGGTTTTGGTGGTAAAAACGAGGTTTGATCGAGACTGTATGGACAAAAGTCTTGAGACACAATCATCATCGCTCTTTGTCAGTCTGTCATTTTGCGTGACTCCAACGTTGTGGGTTTCGGGAAGGCTGTTTACTGTTCCAGTGTATTTCTATTTGACTTTTTTTCTCCTTATAAACTACAGGTGCATCTCAATAAATGTGAATATTATTGAAAAACGTAGTTTATTTTAGTATCAATTCATAAAATAAAACTCCTAGATTCACTACACAACAAAATATTTCATGTTTTTACTTTATTTAATTTTGATGACTATAGATCACAAACAAAATTTCCCAAATCTCAAGAAATTGGAATATTAATATTAAGAAACAATAAATTATTTTTTTACTTATTCACTGCCAGTCCGGTAAAAATGTATCTTTTGACGTCTATAGCCGCCAATGGCAGTGAATGTGTTAATATAGAAATGAAGTAAGAATTGACCTTTGGAAAAATATTTTATTTTATCTACATGAGTTTTTTTTTTATTGTTCTGAATTTTTGTTCTTTCTCTCTCTGTTTTTTTTTTGTGGGGGGGGATATTCAACCTTATTGGGTAGACACTGCACACTCGCACCCGTCAACGGGAACGTGTAACCGAGGGGCACAAAGGCGAAAGCGCAAGAACTGGGACGCGGCCCAAACAGGAAATGGAAACAAAGCTGATGTGTTAAAACCAGGAAGTCGGAAGTCCCTCCTCCTCCATGGCATATTTTATATATATATATATATATATATATACACACACTCACATACTGTCAATCAAAAAGATTAATATTGATTAATTCATGTAGAAAAAATGTCTGTTATCAACTATTCCAAAGATGTTGATTAAAAAAATTAGCATAAAACTCATACTAGCATATTTGCGTGTCGCTGATGAGTTTTGTGTCTTTTCAACTGACTTTCAAACTAATCTAATCTGAGTGTGGTTGTACTACTTCCCTTTTGCATTTCCTCTTTTGCTCATTTGTCACGTGCAGTTATTAAATTAACATCAATGTTGGTCCGCAGTCCATCCAAGGGAATTATTTTTCATGTCTTATAAATAAATGAATGTTGTTGTTTTTTTCTGTCCCTCTCTTAGCGGCTGAACTCTCCTTGCTTTTGCGTGAAATGATTCTCAAGTTGTTCTCGGAGCATCTCTCGGCTGATGGCAAGGTGATAACTTTTCATGCTAATATTTCCACCTTTCTCGCATAATGAATGTCACAGCCTTATCTGTTTTCATGGTTCGGTCACGTGACTTTCACAATGCGAGCGCGAAGGCACTTTGACGCCAATTTTTTAGTTGACAGCAGGAGGCGGTGCCACATTTGATTGCAAAACACATTTTCACGTGACTTTCCCCCACAATTCAATCGCATCTGAATTGTTTGATTTTTAAATCCGCCATTTTAAATCTCCCTCAGTCCGTGGACTACAAAGGCATGTCGGCAGACCCGGTTTATCAGCGCTACTCTGAACTGGCCATTCAGCTGCAGAGGGTCAAGCTCCTCTCGCTCTCCCGGGAGGAGACGCTGGCCTTCTTCATCAACATCTACAACGCCTTGGTCATCCACGGTTACCTCCGCATGGGGGCCCCCACCAACATATGGCAAAGATACAGAGTAGAACCCGAACCGTCTTAACCGCCTCGTTGTTGGCTGGAATCCTCCAGGTCACTGCAACCTTTTTGTTTCTTTCTTCACTTTTATAGTTCTTCAACTATGTCAGCTATCTTATTGGAGGAGAAGTCTTCACCTTGCAGGATATTGAGAACGGCGTGCTGAGAGGGAACAGGAAAGGTGTGGCGCAGCTTGGAAGACCCTTCTCCAAGACGGACCCAAGACTACAAGTAGGCAAATGCAAATGATGGAATATTTGATTTATTTATGGCTTGAGTTTCACTTTGGGTTATGTCCTCCAGGTGGCGCTCAAACACGTTGAACCGCTCATTCACTTTGCCTTGAACTGTGGTGCAAAAGGCTGCCCTCCCATCAAGACGTACACACCACAGGTATGTTTCTTGTTCTTTTAAACTCAACCACTTCAAGTAACAACTCAAATAGTCAAACTAAACTCCACGCTGTGTATGATTTAGTTTGTAGCTAAACGTACTTAATCCTGGCAGGACATTGACAAACAGCTACGCACGGCAGCCGAGGCCTTCTTGGAGGATGACGACGCTTGTGTGGTGGATACGGGGAAAAAAGAAGTCCGACTCAGTCAGATTTTCAAATGGTACAAGGCTGACTTTGGAGGCACTGATGAGAAGGTAGCTAGCTGCACACAATATCTAGTCAGTCAAGTTCTTTTTTTTTTTTTTGAACATTAAATAATGGCAGCACCTTTTGCAAATTTGGATGCTAGCGTGTTATTTCGCCTCACATAAAGGTGGTTTTGTTTTGTTAAATAATTTAACAGCTAAATCCAGATGTTTGTGTAACATGGTTTTGTTTTTGTTAAATATTTTAACAGCTAAGTACAGCTGTTAATAAAACGTCTTTTTGTTGAATAGTTTAACAGCTAAATCCAGCTGGTTAAATAAAATGTTTTTGTTAAATAATTTAACTGCTAAATCCAGATGTTTGTGTAATCTGGTTTTGTTTTTGTCAAATATTATAGCTGCTAAATTCAGCTGTTTATGTAACATGTTTTTGTTAAATGTAACTGCTAAATCCAGCTGTTTATATAACATGGTTTTGTTTTTGTTAAATGATTTAACTGCTAAATCCAGCTGGTTACGTAACATGGTTTTGTTTTTGTTAAATAATTTAACTGCTAAATCCAGCCATTTATGAAACATGGTTTATTTTTGTTAAATAATTGAACTGCTAAATCCTGCTGTTTATGCAACATGCTTTTGTTAAATAATTGAACTGCTTAATCCAGCTGTTAATATAACATATTTTTTGTGAAATAAATTAACTGCTAAATCCAACTGTTTATGTAAAAAAAAAAGTTAAATTGAACTGCTAAATCCAGCTGTTAAAGTAAAATGTGTTTTTGTTAAATAATTTAACTACTAAATCCAGCTGTTAATGCAAGATGCTGTCTACATGACTACATGTATGGTGTTAATGCCTTTGCTGCCATCTTGTGGCAGCTATTGGAAATTACAAATCCCCTTACCTCCCACCAGTGATTTTCACGTTTGCTTTAAATTAGTAGCCGAGACTTCAAGCTGAGTTGTTAATGCTCCTCTTGTCTTTCTCCCAGCTGCTGAAGTGGGTGCTAAAGCACATGAGCGACTCCCCCAAGAAGAGCAGCTTGAAGGGAGTGATTTCTGCCGGAAAAACCAAAATCAGCTACCTTCCGTACGACTGGAGCTCCAACAGCAGCCACTGAAAACAGGCCGACGTCCTCTCTGCATCTTTTATATTTTAACGATGGGCTTCCCTACCCTTCTCTCCCGTTTATGCAAAACCTTATTCATTTGTTCGAGGGAACCGTTTGCACTTTACCGCCTAATTGTACTGCTCTTTTTCAGGTGTTACGCAACACACTGCTGTGCTGCAATATAATTCAGTGAACAAAACTTGCACATCAGTCTTTTAAATCCTGACACAATCTGCATGATATGAAGAATCATTTCAATGCAATATGAGAAACTCAGGAGTCTTGTGTAACTTATGAATCTTTGTAATCAAGCAGGCTTATTCATGATGTCATAACTCCCAAATGCGTTTTAGTGGCAAATTAGATGTGGTTTTAACTCAAAGGCAAACTCAAGGTCGAATTTATAACGTAAAAAAAAAAAAAGGTGGTGCTCTTTTGTAGGATTGACAGAGAAGCACAGACGGGTACATGTCTTCAACTTGGTCCTCCAACATGTGCGGTGAAATATTTGTCAACTTTGCTTATTCTTAAGCCCTCTTCACACAAAAACACCACTACTGTCCATATGAGATGATGTATCCAAACTCTGTTGGACCCAAGTAAAAAAAAAAAAAAATGGCATTAATATATTTCTGAGTTTTCCAATATCTGGTAGCACCTTTTTCATTGTGTGAGCCATGTCTGTTGTGTTTTAAATTCTCATTTGTAAAGTTAAATTTGTTTCCCTTGTGCCCACCATACACATCTTTTTTTTTGCTTCATGGTCATAAATCTCATCTTTTGCATTTTACAATTACAAACCGCACCAAAGCAATAGTAAAAAGCAGCATGTTAAATCTTAACCGCATGTAGCAATTAACGCTAGCCTGAAATCCTTGAATGCACTCTTTCTTACTAGCCTTTCTTGGCCAGTACATTAGTTAGTTGGAGTAGTTCTCACGTTTCTTCCATCAAGGCAGGGTCACTATGAGAGCACATGATGTTCATCCACTTTTACGCCTCTTCTCAAAGTGATTGATATGCAATCAATGGACTTGTAGGAGATGGGGCAGTTTGTATTTGTATTGAACAACCCTGCACATTTTCTACTTGTCTGCTATGAGGGCGAGATGCAAAAAAAAAAGTTTGAATACATTTTTCTGAAACTATGAAAGCAATATGTTTATGAATGAAATATGCAATGCTTAAATAAAACAAATATACTGAATCAAGCGCATTTTTTTTTTCTATTTGTTTAACAGATTTTAGACAGTTTATGTAACAAAAATAGTTTGGTGTTATACCATACCAATTTTTTTTTTCATTTGTACACATAAATAACCAAGTCTCATACATAAAAAAAAAAAAAAAACATATCAAAGATGTTGAAGATTTGTATACAACTTAAGGGACCCATTGCATCTCATATGCTACTTCCTAATTTCATAAAGAGTTTGTCAGATTTTAACAATTTCATGTCTTTTGGCAATTGCTTGAGTAAAAAGCTCCACTTGATGTCAATAAACGTAATCACAATGTGGAAGATCTTAAAAATAAATACACATCAGATATTCCTCTCATGGCCAGCGAGCTTTTTGATTGGCCGTCCCAGCTCGAGCGTGACACATTTGGAAGACCATCAAAGAAACATGAGTATTAGTACTCGCAACAGATTAGTTTGTCTTTCATTCAATTTTTTTTTATAAATTAGACTGACTTTTAAAGACGAGCTCGGCAAGAAGATATGCGGTCATTTTGATGTTTCTGACGACAAGCACGGGCTTCTGGATCCACATAATATATATATATATGGTTGGTAATTGTCGAAAGAATGTTTAAAAAAAAAAAAAGTATCAGTGTACATTACACTTGAGTTGCAGTCCCTCTCATATCCTAACCAAAGTAAAAAAGAAAATGTACATATTTTTGGTCAAAGCAGCACATTTCGATAAGGCGCGTTAACTTTCGTCATCCGAGTCAAAGCCGAATAGAGCCGAGCAGGTGTCGAGAGTTTTGTGTTTCTGGAGTTCTTGAATGCTGCCGAAGGACGAGAGACACTTCTCGCATCGATGTCGGACCTTCTCGTCGCGGTTACCTCTGCTGAAGCGCGTTTCGTTCTTCACTGAAAAATTCATGTGGGTGTAAAAACTGCAGGTTTGACTGAGCGTCTGCGTGCGCGCTTCCTCGTCTCTCCTCTTGCGCATGGACAGCTGCGACTCGTCCATGTAGGTGCAAGGCGGCAGCCGCGTGAAAGGCGTTTTGAAAAAAGGCGCGTAGGCGTGATCTTGAGGGTTGAAGCTTTTGTGCTGCGCGATGACCGGCTCCTCCAACTTGTTGTCCACGCTCTCCGCCGTGGTGCTGTCTTTCTCCATCTCCTTGACGTTCAAGGGGTCCGTAAGGGGCTTCCCGCAGGTGAACCTGAATTTCTTTTTGTGTTTTTTAGGTCTGCTGTCCCCTTTCGGGCCGAGGCTTTCTTTCGCCTCCTCGAATCCGTTGACGGGCTTTTGGGTGAGCTCGGCGGCCTCGGCGCAAGCCGCTTCGCTGTCCGGAGCGCTGGACTCGGCGACATTTCCCAGAGCGGATTTCGCGACTTCCAATCGCTCCCGTTTGGCTTTGTTGCTCTGCGACCACATCTCCTCAATCTTCACCCGCTGCTTCCACGGGGCTTCAATGCTAAGCCTCTGCTGCCGGCCGAGGTCCAGCTCGTCCCTCTGGGGGGGCGGCACGTAGTGTCGCCACTCGTGGTCGAACAGGCTGATAATGTTGGAGAAGCGCTTGTCGCAGTTGGCGAACGCGCAAACGGGACTGAACGGGTTGTGCGCGCTCATGTGCCTTTTGAGTTCCTGCGCTGTTAAGAAGCGCTGGTCGCACTGCACGTGGAAGCAGAAGTGCGGCAGAGACGGGTCGTGGCGCCGCAAGTGCTCCTTGTAATACTGAACAAACTGGAGGTTGCTGGCGGAAAGGAAAGAAACGAGGAGATTAGCAAGTGGGGCGGAATCCACTGAAACATGCAATGGCATTTAAGGGCCATGTATATTTTAGAGGTGATGTAATATTATTCAGAGAAAAAAAAAATCACAGCGGCAAAATCTCACAAAATTCCGAGAATTAACTTGCGAGAAAAACAAACTCAGAAACTTGCGTAGCTATAGTCTGGACGAGGTGCTGGAACTATACAACGTGAAAATTGGTTAGTGGTTAATGGAACCATCTTTATAAAATGAAAAGGCAGGACGGAGACGGATCTCTAAACTTTACTCGTTACACACGGCAAGCTACAGCCACAACACTTCCTAACCCTCTATCAGCTGACTAACACTAACCAATCAGAGGCGAGCAGCCTTTGGGTAAATGCAAGTGAATGACTGAGAACTTTAGAACTGTATCAAATTGTACCCAATGCTTCCAAGAGCGAATGCTTAATGTGATATGGTCAATCTCTGCTTAAGCAATTACTATCTCCTTATCTGAAAACCAGACCGAAAAGTATTGGCACAAACATCCGAGTACGCTGTGTGCATTCCTTGCAAGTTTCAGATTTTTTGAAGTTTATTTCTCGTAAATTTGTGAGTTTTTTTCCCCTCTAAAAAAAAAATTGCATATATTAGTTGTGTGCCAAAAAAATCCATTCTCGGAAGAATCGCGATTCAGAATCGATTTGAATTGTCCCCAAATCGATTTTATTGAAATTATTTTATACTGTCTTGCCCCTGTTTGTGTGTGGCTTAATTGGGAGCGCTGTTAATGTTGTACATGATTTGGCCACTTGGGGGCAGTGTGGTTACACGCATTTTGATACACTGTTAAATTGTAGCCACATTATAGAGTAGAAGGAAAAGTCTGGATCAAGTTATTTCAATAAAAGGTACTTTTTGCAGCGTAGGAAGAGCAAATGCCGGTGAGTAATGTTAAGATGTTTCTCTGTATACATTTTTCTATGAATAGTTGTTCTTTTGAGTGATAGATAAGTAGTAGATAACGACGATTCTTTGCACATCTATCAATTGAAGCAGAAATCATTGCCAATCAAATCATTTTGAATCAAAAATCGTTCTTCATCGAAAATAGATTGTGAATCGAATCGCACACCCAGTCAAATATTCCCACCCCTAATATTTATACGTGACCCTAATACACCGCCATAGAAACACATGCCATCAAAATCAGGATGAAAAAAAATGGGGAGTCTGCCCACCTCGGCCACTAGGAGACAGTGTAATACAGACAAACGAAGAAGAGAATGTCTTTGTCTGTGACTCAATAAGCGTCAATGCTTGTGAATATTGAATTAAGCCCGACAGTTAAGTTTGGTGGCGGTTTTAAATACACAACCTGCAATTCCTTTTGTTCAACTGTAAACATAAACTGGGGGAGGCATTAAAACAGCTTGAAACCTCTCATTTTTGAAAAATGGTTAACTATTGTGAAGTGAGTGAAGTTGACTGGGACCATACGGTGCTCGTATCTCGGGTTTGCGATCACAAGTCAAAGCAAATTTGGCCAAATGTCGGCTCGCATCTCAACAAACTTTATGTTGACCAGGCAGAAACCTCCAAAGTTCGGATGAGATTCTTACCGGCCGCAGAAGGTGCATTTGTGATTGGCCCAGATGAAAGTCTTTTCCAGGACCTCGTCTTCGCCGAGGTGACATCTGACGGCGTGCTTGGTCAAGTTGTTGCCGTGTTTGAGGAACACGCGATCGCAGGTGGAGGACGGGCACAGCACAAACTTGCCGATGGCGTGGTATCCGTTCTCTCCCGCCGCGTCCGCTTCGTCCTCCTTCGTGGCCGCCGCAGCTTTGATGATGACCAGGTTGTCTTGAATGACCACCTGCTCGTCCTCAAAGTCCAACAGCGCCGTAGCGGGGTCTTTGTTCTTGGACTGGGCCAGCATCTTTCTGACGGCAATGCGGACGTTTCGGATGATTCGGTCTTCCCGGCTGAGGCTGGAAATTTTGACTTTGCCCGGTTTCCGAGGTTCCTCGCTCGGTGTCTGTTTTTCGATGGGCGCCTCGGGTTGATTACTCTTCGTCCCGTTTGTGGTTTTGGGTACCTCGCCGTCCGAGTCTTCTTTACTGTTCTTGCACATTTCTTCTATGTGTTCCCAAATGTGCTTTTTGCCCACAACGAAGTGTTGGAAGCATTTGCCACAGATGATGCACCTGTTGTGCCTCTTGAAGTGGGCAATGGAATGCCGCAACACATTCAAGCCTTTATAGTTTTTCTTACAGGTCTTACAGTAGAAAGTCACATGACCGTATTTTTGTGCTCGTTCAAGCTTTTCCCTCCACGTCAGCTCCACTTTCGCCTAAAAAAACAAAAGACCGATAGATGTGAATATAAATATGATAGAGGGCAGACGGAGAAATTTACATTTAAAAGGTCATGCAGTAATCGACTCAACTTCATGTTATAGTCGACTAAAAATAATCTTGGCTTTGTTAGTCGTTCAACCCGTGATGTGTTATTATTATTATTATTATTATTATTATTGGCGGTTCTGTTCAGAGATGCTTTAACATCCTTGTTGTGGACTGCTTCTCTTCCTCCTCTTTCAAACTATGCCTTCTCTGTCCAGACTATGTATGCAGCCTGTGTGTCCCATATTAAGTCATTTGTGCTTTTTGGAATGGAAGCTTTAATAGATTTTTTATTTTGATGTACAGTATACAGTCAGTATTTTTATATTAAGTCATTTATAAAGTTACAGTTAAAAGGAGTTTAAAACATTGCGTCAGATTTGTGTTGGTTATTTTTTTCTGCCACTAGGTGGCATTAATGTTTCATGTTGGATGCTGATGACAGGAACAGTAAATTGTTCAAATTCAGAGCAATATGAATTTGGAACAAGAACCAGGCCATTTTGTTCATTGTAAATTACAACTAGTCACCAGTCCCTAAAAATACACATGTTTTAATCACATTTATGATTGCTCAATTGTGTTACAGTGATTTTTTGGCACAACATTGCATGTAAAATAAAGCATGAACAACAATTGTCTTTAACTCATTCACTGCCATTGACAGCTATAGACGTAAAAAAATTAATTTGAACTATTTCTATTAGTATAACATTTTTTTTTCCATTTTTGTTAACAAGAGTATGAAAACCTAGATTTTTTTGTGCATTTAGAACAGATATAATATTTGTGATTAATCATGAGTTAACTAGTGAAGTCATGCGATTAATTACGATTACAAATTTTAATCGCCTGATGCCCCTAATTTTTAATAATCTTTTCTAAAAAATCTATATTTTTTTAATTTATATATTTTTAAATTTTTTATAATCCTTTTTTTTTTAATCGTTAATTGCATGACTTTACTCGTTAACTCACGATTAATCACAAATTTTATATCTGTTCTAATACAATAAAAAAAAATCGAGGTTTTCATACTCTTGTTAACAAAAGTGGGAACAATTTTAAACTAGGAGAAATAGTTAAAAAAAAAATTTTTTATGTCTCTAGCCGTCAATGTTAATGAATGAGTAAAAAAAAAAATGTCTCTCTTAATGCCATTTAAGGCCTTAATTTGAGCAAAAAACATTTAATGACTTTCAATGCGTGGGTTTTCTCCGGGTACTCCGGTTTCCTCCCACATTCCAAAAACATGCATGGCAGGTGAATTGGACACTCCAAATTGTCCATAGGTGTGATTGTGAGTATGGTTGTTCGTCACTGTGTGCCCTGCGATTGGCTGGCAACCAGTTCAGGGTGTACCCCGCCTACTGCTCGAAGCCAGTTGGGATAGGCTCCAGCAACCCCTGCGACCCTTGTGAGGACAAGCGGTACAGAAAATGGATGGATGGATGGACTTTCCATGTTTTTTTTTTTTTTTGACACGCAGAAACCCTGACCAAGAATATTTTTGGCTTGACTTCCCCTTTAAGCTGCTGACAAGGCAAAATTTGGATACAAGCAAACATTGAGATGGTAATAAGCAAATATACAAACCTTTCTGTTAGATTTTTCAGATTCCTCAATGATTGGTGGCCCTTCCGCTGTGTCATTATCTTGTGGGGAGGATTTTTCAGGGTTCTCTGTGCCACTGTTTGCAGACTTTAAATGGTAATTGTGCATGAGTTCTATTGCAGAGCTCAATAATTCTTGGAGTGGCCCATCAAGCTCGGCTTCAGCTTCGACAGCTGCGCTAACAATCTGAGGAGGAGCAGAAGCAGCGCAAATAGGGGGAGCTTCCTCTCGGCTTTGATCACACTCGGTGCGTCTGTCCTTGGGTTGTGTCTTCATCTGCGCACTCTCGGGTTGTGGCATTTGCCCCCGAGTTCCTCCCTTATCAGAATTCTCTCCCAGACCAGATTCAACTTTAGGGAGGGATATTTCATTATCAGGGTAGGAGACTTCCCATCTGTGCGCGGGCTTCCTGCCCCGCTTTTTCCCTTTCAATATGACCACCTTCTCTTGGACAGTCTGTGGCGCGTCCGGCCTGGGAAGACCTTGCAACCATCCCTTCTTCTTCTTGCCTTTCCTTTTCAAAATTTGACTTTTCACACATCGGGACAAATACTCTCTCTTTCGATTGAGTGGGAGCTTGACAGAAGTACAATTCTCTCTCTTGGTGTGATTGCGTCGCAGTGAATATACGGTCTTGTAACCCAAAGAGCTTGGTTTGAGATCGTACATGTATTCTGGATCGTCACCTTGGTTGATGTCCTCCTCTGGCAAAAGTTTGCTTTTCAGTCTACGGCCCCATCTTCTCTTCTTGACAGGCGCATTACTTGACAAGCTTACCGCGTGGCTATCAGAAGCACGCTTCAGTAGTGGGGGCTTGATCTCGGATTCAGGCCCAGTGCACTTATTGAGATTGGATTCTTGAGGAGAAGAATTATTTACACAAATACTTGTTAGCTCCTCGTTACAGCAGTCCCCCGCCTCTGCTTCTTGACTCATCTCATTGATAAGAGCATCCTTTGTTACTTTGTCGTCTATCAATTCCAAGCAGTGGTTCCTGAGGGCCAGGAGGCTCCAGAACTCTGGGTCAAAAGACAGATGTTCCTTCAGCATCTGAAATATGAGATGCAACATATTTGTTTAGTTTTTTTTAGAGGCTAACTTATTGAAGAGAGGGAAGAAATTAGGCCGACATTTTTTTGCGACACCCTTTATAAAATTCCTTATTTCTCCTCACCTGCATAATTTTGAAGCGGACATTGGTTGGGACGAGGCTGTTGTGAGGATGCGACTCCTGGTCAGGATGCTTGTAAAGCAGACGCACCGTTCGGTAGGCTTCTAGGCTTCGCTCCAGGCAGAAGACCAGCAGGGCGCACGCTCGACAGATCTCCAGGTCTCCGGGGAGGAGGAAGACGATGGTCTTGCACACCAGGGACTGAGCCACGTCGTCCGCTTGCACGTTACACAGCTGTAAGGCTCTGGTGCAAAGCTCCACGCAGGCTCGTACTCCAGCTCTGCCCAGCTGTCACAACAAAGCCAAGAAGATACATTGTGTGTTTAAGAATTTATTTAATTTTATTGTTATGATGTAAACTGAAAGAATGGCCAAAACGGTGCTTGGATTGGCCACTATCCCATAAAAAGATGATCCGAGTCACACCTCTGTGGTGATTAGTTTGATAAAGGGAAAGATGGCGCGGACGTTCGTTGCAGAGGAAGCCAGCCGCGTGCACTCAGTCAGGAAGTCCTGTTTTGACGGGTGGGCTCGTAGATGCAACCGGCTCCAGATGAACACCAGGTCCCTGGCAAAAAAACAGTGGAGGAACAGGTTGGTTGATTAGGACTGTTAATTGTTTTTAAGACATCATTTGAATCGTCTCGAAACCCAGGCACGCGTTCTTCCCATTGTTTTATGATGACAGCCCAGTACAAAAGGGAACAAAGAGGAAAGGTCGGTTGACTTTGACAACCATTTGTCCCAGCTGTTTACATCAACTGCATCCAAAAAAAAATGGCTAATGAGAATCAGTTTCTTAGTGTATGCCAACAAAGCGACCACAAAGTAGATGTTTTCTTTCACTGGCTGCCGACAGAGGCTTATTTCATTTAGCAATAACTATAAAGCAACAGCAGGAACGTGGTCTGCCAGCATTTCCCATCAGGGTGCACACATTTAATGAACTAATTAAGGGAGGAAGACAGATTACAAGTACAGAAAAGCCTACAGTGACCTTCCCTCTTTTCACTCTCCTGTGCGCAACTTATTGATTAACATTCTTACATGACTGAGAGCCTTGCCTATGTCACTTGTTTAAAACTAACTAATGACTCGTTCGACTGTTATGTATGTTTGTATTTGGTGGGATCATTCCTGTTTAATTAAATAAGAGGATCGCCGTCAGACAAGATTATCTTCGTATTATAAGAAAAAAAACGATGATAGTCAGACTAAGCAGAGCAGTAAAGCAAACACTATTGATGTATTTTTATTTTTATATATATATAAAGTATAGTGAAAAACACAAGCTTGACGTTGCTGGCCTCCACCTGAGAAGAGGCAGTCAGAGGTAAGAAACTATTACCCCAAATAATCTTCTTACCATATGTAGTACATATTTCCATTGTGTAGCTGCTGGGCAAGGAACACTTTGCAAAGTGACAAAAGGAGCTCATCTTTTTCAACTCGCTCAGTGTTACAGATGATCTCCACCGCATCACGGCCATCAAGCTCTGCCATCTAAAGAAGAAGAGGTACATTTAGTTTGACCTCGTCATGCTAACGAATCGCCATGCTTCCACAATATTTGAATTTCTATGATAACTGTAGTGAAATACATTTATGCCTCATTTCGTTGAGCATCTTTTTATGCTGCCTTTAAGTTTGTAATACATTAAACTATTTAATAACAACAACGTGGCATGCAAAACCTGTACTCAGTACCTGCTTGTGAAGGTGTTCATGCAGCGAGGCCTTGTAGAGACAGGTTAAGTAAGCCTGATGCAGGAACAAATGTTTTTCAGGCTTGTGGTTCTCCAGGCAGACTCGAGCCAAGGCCATAGCTTCCTGTATTCTCTCACATGCTTGAAGATAGCGAATCCGCAGCTCCAAGAAAACAGGCAGCTCTGAGCTTAGGTAATCGTGAACTGTGCAAGGCAGACAAACAGTAACGTATATACGACTGCTTTGAACAATAGTTGCTTTTTGATATTTGGCAACAAAATAGAGACAAATTGTACCCTCTTTGGGAGGCAAATCTGCCTCCTTCAGGATTGCTTGCAACACCTGGTTCTCCCATGGACCACCAGCTTTTATGATCAGCTTTGCATGCTGAAAATAGACATTCCTGTACCTTAACAGCTCAGTGTGACATGCCTACAAAGACAAAAATTGAAAATGATGAACAAATTATTCAACTATGTCATATAACAGGTAGCTACAAAAAGAGTAGAAGCAAAGTTTGTCACCTGAAAAGAGTCCAGGATGTATTTTAAAGGTTTTTCCTCAAATTCCTCTTTGCTGAAAAACAGTAGAAGCTCAAAGATACTCCTGGAAGAAAAGACATTTCCATTAGACAAGGTCAGGCCTTGATCCCTAAGCGGGGCTTCACTATAAGAGATCACTCACAGGGCCAGGCGGCTGAGAATATTGTGTACGTGCTGACAGTCATCGGGGAATTTGGCAGTGGCTTTAGTGAAACCGCACAGCGCTGTCCGCAGCACTTTCAGTTGAGGCAGTGGAACCTGCCATTGGCCTGTGTATGCTTCAACCAACTGCACAATGGGAACATGACAAGATCCACAAACATTAATAAGACAATGATTTCAAGACACCAGCATGAGAGATTGTCACATTATAAGTAACAGAATGTAGTCAAATTGTATCCTGTATTACAAGCTCGGATCTCTCTGTGATAGGTACACAAAGTGGCAGTCAGAACAATTAAATGTTTTTCCAGTAGATGGTAGAAAGTACAATTAATCTATATATTTTATTGCCAGTCATACAAGAGAATACTAGCTTAAGTGTTCTAGGCCCAGATTTCACAATGAGCAAATACATCTGTGTGCAAATGGATACGATCATTATTATTTCAGTATATGCCGTATACTTTTTGTGACATTGCAGTTTGGCGGTATGCTATAAGATTTCTCTAATGGAAAAGATTGTGTCTTCTTGGCTCAAAAGATGGTTAATACCAAGCTACAGTGTCCATTTAGCTGTCAAGTCATTTTTCTCCACATGCATACATACATAGGTCTGAACGCGAAGCTTTTTTGATCAACAGAGTTCAATATTTTAACCAGATTGGTATAGGCGAATAAATAGGGCTTTATACAATAACAATGCAATCACAGAAAAAAAACTGTTACATGCTCTCTACAAGGTAGCAATGAATCCATGACGTTAGTTGACCACTCGTTAGCATCAAGCTATCATTGTAAACAATCACCAATTACATCGTAATAAAACGTTGCTTTTTCGGGAGTAACTTCACCGGACGTTGACCTTAAATGTGTGTTTAATTATTTTCTCGGTTTCATTTCTAATGCCCACATGACATATTTAGCACACAATAGCATCAATTGTTGCTAACCAGAATGCTAACGCCAGGTAGCAACGCTAGTAGTGTTTGACCAGAGTCTACCCACTAATACGCGAAGAATACCGAACGTAAATAGTTCCTACGTACCTCACAAAACCCAGAACAGTAGTCTTTGCTTTTAAGGGCGGACACATCGCTGCAGTATTGACTGCACAACGATTCTAGAGCTAATTCTAGACCGTCAGTTTCTATATCACTTTCACCGTCCGCCATACTGTCTAGCGCATCCAGCGCATAGTCCAAGTTGCCAGATTAGGGACAATACATCCCCCAATCAGCAAATTATACAACCTGGCAGCCCTACAATTAAAACGTGTCGTGGCTAACAAAGGCGTCTTTGACACCAACCACTTAAAAAAAACCAATTTAAATTTAGAAAAAAAACAAGCAACTGTAAGGGCTGTGCAATTAATCGAAATTCAATTACAATTTGAATTATTATATTTCACAATTATAAAATTGGCATAATCGTAAATTAAAATTAAAGATTATTGATAGTTATTTTGAATTGTTTAAATGTATATATTTGCACTTTTTTATTTTAAAACTAACTAATTTAATAACAATATTTTTTGTTTTTTAAAGTTTTTTTTTTGCATAAATATAAAGTTTCAACGAAATTTGTCTTAGTATTTTCTTTACGTTTAAACATTGTCTTTTTTGCCGACAAAACAATACAAATGATCGTCCTAATTGTTATTTCAATTATTACCAATTTAATCGTGCTTAATATTTTTTTCATTATCGAGCAACCCCAGCAACTGTATGATGTGCTTTTATAAATAACACACACACAAAAAAAAGAGAAGAAATCGCAGTTCAATTCAATGACAGACGCTCTTGTAGCAAAGTTGGGCGTGGATTGTTGCTAGGCAGAATTAGTGGAATACAAAATCAACATATGTCAATCACTACTCTGGGCACGCACTTGCAGCATTTCCGCCACATGTCATGCTAACTTCCGTTCGACACATGGATAATCTGTCATGTTTGAAAGGTAAAAACTTTTGATGCTATTTCAAACTCAAAAAAGTACTAATGCGGACATATTAAACATATCAATGGGTTCTAACTTTGTGTTAAAAAAAAGAAAATAAGTAAGATATCACACAATCCCATGCAGTCGTCTATATTAAGTATTGAGAGTCTACATTTACCGAGAATTCTATGTAGCAATGGTTGCCATTTTGCACATAATCTATTTCGAATGAGTTAGTGGAAAATTTAAATATCGCCAAAACCAGGACGATGGAAAGTCACTAGACAAGAAGGCTTTTAGTCACAACATGGGGAAAACTGTTCCACAGGTAATGTGTATTTATGTCACCTTGCATGTTGCCCATTGTAAACTTTAGGTAGGGAAAGGAACATGACTAAAAACAGAGATATATTTATCCAGAAGCATTCAATTGTTGTTCTGTAATAAATATGAACTACATCAAAATAAAAAATAGACTACCATTGCTGATAATCTAAGTACGTAGTACAGTATTCATAAAGTAAGAGAAGAAACGCAAATTGCACTGCAGTATTTCATTCAGCCACAAGGGTGAGGAACAATCTCACAAATGGGCTCTACAGGCGCCAGTATAAAAGCTGGATAGCATCTCATTAGATGTAGACCTCATTCGTTTTTTTTTTTTTACAGTGACAGGACTATACTCTCCATTGTCATGAGAAGTGTTACTGGTTATGCACAATCACATTTTGCTTGTGTTATTTAATTTACATTGAACTGGCAGCATATTAGAAAGAGTGCGTATAGACCAAAACCCCAATCACAAACAACATATTAAAATTAAAACAAAAATATAATAATAAAAAAAAATCTTGCTATGTGCAGCACGGTGGGCCTCATGGTGAGTGCACTTACATGAACCCCAAAATCTCAGACTCATGGGTCCAATCTGAGCTCCGACCTTCCAACGTGGAATTTGCTCTTCCCCTTCGTACTTGTGTGAGGTTTCTCTGGGTACTCCATCGTCCTCCCATATCACCAAAACCTGCAAGCTATGTTCACTGAAGACTCTCAATTGTGCAAAGGCCTATTGAATGTGTGAATAGTTGTTTGTCTAAATGTGCCCTGTGATTGACTGACCACTCCAGTGTGTTGCTTTTTCTTTAATGTCAGGTAGAATAGGCTGAAAGTCAAAACTAAGCAGTAAATGTGAAGGCATATTAATGAAGGGCCCAGTGGCAGTACTGTAAACAGAAAAGCTTTACTTGGATGTATTGAAAACATTTAACATTCTCCTTTAACTAAATCAGAGAATAACTCAAACCTTTTCGAGTTCATTCAGGTAGACTACTTAAATGCTATACGTAATAATCAAATCTGTTCTCAGAAACCAAGAAGCAAACTTCATACAAACATTAATCTGAGACATTTTTATTGGTGATTGATGAGAAGGTAACCATACAACAAATTAACTTTATACAACGACTGACCACTCATAAAGATAGTATATGAGATACCTTGTTTTGCCTATATGGCCTCTCGCATACACCCTCACACTTGACTCATCTCCAATCCTTCCATCAACGTATTATCTGCCCTGTTGGAGGCAGTAAAGGAATAGTAGTTCTATTCCAAGTACTTGAGTGGGCGTAATGAGGAATTCTCCACCAGTGATTTTTCACATTCATTCATTAAGTTAATGCTGGATAAGTGGTGGGAGTGATCTGGGACCTAAGTAAAGGTGCTAAATGGCTCAAATGTAATAAATAAATACATGAAAAAATATACATAAATATTTCCAGGACTATGAGAGAAACATATAGTACAGTTGTGCAAAAATAATCAAAAACATTTTAAATTGTGACGCAAGCACATGTTTTTTTTTGCCCCCACGTGCAGTTTATTTTCTGTGTATGCAAAAATAATATAAATATCCACTCTCGTGTCATCTTTATACAGTACATAGACTTTTCCAATTCATCAAAAATGACAATTTCCCCTTTTTCTGTAACTAATCAATGCTGTATTCATTAATATGAACACCCTCAACTCTTTATTAAATTAAAAAACATTTTTTTTTATGTCATTTTTATTTTTTTTACATGTTCTGTGTTTCAGCCAGCAGCTTGGGCAAGAAAGAAGGGAAGCCATTACATGGAAGAGACAGCTATTTCAAGACCTTTAAGATGGATTGCCAGTGCTCATAATGTTGGCATGGAAAAGGTCAGCTATGGCCCTTTTTCTAAGAAAAAAAGAAAAACGCACCTCTTACTCCAATTAACACCAATGAGAGACTATTCTATTTATAACAGGGAATGGGTACTGGACACTTATTTGACGCAAATCTTTTTGATGCTTTGAGGCTGCTGAAGTGCCCCCGTGGAGTGTGGCTGAAAATGAGAGTCACTCATTTTCCACTTCATCTCCCTCTTGGGTAAGTCAAATTTTCAGCCTAGCCCTCAACTCCACTCACTCATTTGTACCACTCTGGTTACAAGTTATAGTGCATTAACCATCAGAGGTAAGTACTGCACCTAACCAGTCTCTGGAACGCCTTTTTGAAGTCCTCGTTAAAGATAGTATAGATGAGGGGGTTGATGAGCGAGTTAATGTATCCCAGCCACGTCAGAAAGTCAGCCATCTCCATTGACGTGCTGCAAGAGCTGCATGTGTTGACGATCACCTCCTTGACAAAAAAGGGCAACCAGCAGATGACAAACGCTCCGATGATCAAACCCAGCGTGGAAGCGGCCTTGCGTTCCCGCGAGCCCGAGATGCGTGGTCCTTGGGAGAGCTGGCTCCTCCGTGACTCGCTGCGTGAGTCATGCCGGCGGGCCTTGCAGTGGAACTTTTTGACCGAAATACGCATCCGTTCGCGAGGCGCCTCCTCCGTGGAGGGGTCGGAGAACGACTTATCTTGCGGGCTGACGGGGTCCGGACTCCGAGGCCCCCCGTCTCCGGCGTCTCCGGCGGGGTAGGTGGAAGGGATCATGCTCCCGTTGGTCATGCACGAGTGACGGCTCGCCCTGCTGGCCTCCCGACGCATGTAAAGGGTCTGGGCAGCCCGGTAGATTTTAAAGTAGAGGATGAGGATGAGCAAAAGGGGGATGTAAAACGCCCCGAGGGTGGAGTACAGGGTGAAGGCGATGTGGTGGTGGAGGATGATGCACTGGTCTTCCTGATCTGCATCCCCTGTGTAGTACCGCCACAGGAGAGGAGGAAGCGAGATAAGGATGGACAAGAGCCACACGACGGCCACCATGGCTCCCGCCCGGGCCCCCGTGCGTTTTCGCGAGTACTCCACGGCATCTGTGATGGCCCTGTAGCGGTCAATGGCGATGGCAGCCAGGTGGAGGATGGAGCACGTGCAGCACGTGATGTCAACACTCAGCCAGATGGTGCACACCACCTTACCCATGAGCCAACTCTCTTTCTGAATGTATATGATGCTAAAGGGCATGACCAGCACGGCCACCAGCAGGTCGGTCACCGCCAGCGAGCAGATGAGGTAGTTGGCAGGGTGATGCAACTTGCGGGTGACGGCGATGGCCGTGATCACCAAGCAGTTGAGGAACGTGGTCACGATGGCCAGCACGGAGAGGGTCACTGAAAGGACGATCTTCCTGGGGGGAAGTCTGGTGGTCTCCAGTGCATCATAATCACCGCTGCTAGTAGCATACACCCCTTCAGTGCAGTTGGGAAAATCCATTCTGAAAGCAGAATTAAGAAAGAATTTGTCATGTCTATTTAGGTGTGATTTTTTGCCATGGGTGGAGTGAATAGGCACGATAAATCAATTTGCTGATTTGTAATCAATTATGATTTTTATTGATCAGTTTCACCATAACAGGGATATGTTGGGTCAGGGTCAGCAAGTCTCTTGAAATTGTGTGAATTTATTCTCAATACAGTGAGATGAATTCAATTTACGAATTGTTTTATAAATTGAATTTATCTCACTGTATCAGACCGGCTATTGAAATGTATTGGAGGAAAAAAACAAAAGTTTTTTTCTAACCCAAACAATTCTTTAACAAAGCCTGATAAACATTCAATAAGCGTTTTGCATCATAGTAAAGCTCTGTTCTAAAAAATAGATAATTAATAGAATTTTATTTTTCTTAGAAATATTTCCTTACTTTTTCAATATATTTTAAAATCACACGTACTCCCTAGAGTGCCTTCACATACCTACATTTGAGAACCACTGAAGAAGAAGTACCGGTACATGTTTTGTAAGACATCATGTCGGGCATGGTGTGAGGCCAGGGGGAGGGGCATGTGTGACCTTTGAGGACGTACTACAATAAAGTGTAATTGCGCAACCTCTCCAGTAGGTGGAAGTGGCGCTCTCATTGTCAGAGGGTGCACAAGGAGTATTACAGTTTTTCTCCACAGGTTTGGCACATTTCTTGAAACTGAGATGACATTTTCAAAATACCATGGACAAATTCCTAAACTACCTTACAATTGGTCTCAACTGAATGCCATTTCTCATTGCTTTCATCAAATTGCCAATGTCTTAGAACATGTCTCAATTGCCTCAGTGGATCTGTGCTAATGGTTGTGAATTTAGCTTACACTTTCTTTTGTTACACTCTAATGTGTAAGTAACTTTGTGTGAATAAAAACTGAATACTGCCCTTGTAAAATCCACCCCCAGTTTTACATATAATTGTATTTTGTTAGCTGTTGTGAGAAAACATCTAATGATTTTGACTTGTGGTGCTTACAGAATGCCAAAGGGACGATGCATTTTGGGGGCACTGACTACTTAGAAATTTGATTTTGACACATAGGTGAGCTGTTTTGGGAGAGATATGAGCTTTTTGGCAAAATAACTAAGTGAATGCAGATGAGCCAAAGCAATTGAGAAGGATTTTTGCAGTTGTGACTGTACCGACTCTTTGTTTGGGAAAGGAACTTGGAGTGAAGCATGTGTGAGCAGTTTTGGGATAGATATGTGCTTTTGCTAATGAACTGATTTGTTGTGCACAAATGTAAGTCTGTTTGGCCAAATGAGCTTGCAGTTTTGAAAATGTCATCTCACTTTCAAGAAATTTTCCAAACCTATGGAGAAAAACTGTTAACTCATCTGCAGAAGTGTACTTCCATATTTTCAAAGCTAATTGAGAAGCACTATGCTAACGCTAAATTTGAGCATGGTTCTCTTTAGTCTTATGGTGTTGCAGATGAGCTAGAGCTATCTGATTTCTGAAAACGTTTGATAGCGTCCCATAAAAGTTGAAAAAGATGTGTTTTTATGCATAACATCTATTTAAGAAGTGTTTTTTTTAACAGGATCAAGATCTGAAATGCCTCATGGCAGTGGTTTGAGATGTGTTATTCAAACTCAAAACTATACACTGCTACCTGTCAAGTGTCACCCGCGTGGCCCGCAGTGATTTTTAGACAGCAGTAGACGTCCTGCACTGATCTGTCCTCCACAAGAGCTCTGCCATTATATCACCTCTGTCGCTCATCAGAACCTGCAGAGAGAAAGATAGTAAGAAAGTGGTTGATGTAAAAAAAATAATAAAAAAGGACATTTGCAAGAAGTTGCTTGTGGATTTTTGCTATTCCCGCCCGTTTTTTTCCTTTTCCTGCATGATTCATGCCCATTGCACAAAGCAAAGTCCATAAAGCCACGCTTAGTTGCGTTTGCTGTGCAAGCACTTCCGACCCAACCCACCAAACACTTTTGGTATTACCCAGAACAGAAAATGGTCAGCCAAATTGCCTTGTGTGATTAAAAATGTATATTTCGTGATGCTCAATCTAGACCTGTAGTTTGCAGCTTTACGCTTGTTCATTCCCCAATGATTAGACTTTGAATCCAAATCCGCAGGTATGAGTGTCATTGCTGCGCTCCCTCACGCTGGGCAGAACTCATCCTGGAGACATGAGTGGGAACTGTTGCTATAGAAACACGAGAAGTAGACCTACAGTACTTTTAATGCGATAGAAGCAGAGAGGCAGCCAAACTCTTCGCCGAGACCATTTGATTCCCTTCCGCTAGATGCGGCGGTAGACAGGGCCGGGGGAGCGAGGGGTGCGAGCCATTAGGACGAACCTCTGATAGTGCCTCTTGATAAATAAATAAATAAATATGTACATAAGTGAATAAGCGGGATTTTTAGATGTTTGTGCCCCATTTAAAATGTAAGATAAAAACAGTAATCGCCATTGTGGAATATAATTTTTTTTCCCTAAAAACAAACAAACTTAAAAAAAAAACCTACTGTTTTTGGATGGATAGATGGATAGATAGATAGATAGATAGATAGATAGATAGATAATCAAGACGTCATGCAATTACATGCTAGGGATGCCCACTGAATGAAATGTCATTAAATTTTCTATAGTTCATACTTCACTGCACATTCACTTTGGTGAAGTTTAAGCAAAAAAAAAACCCCAAAAAAACACATTTGCAGAGAAGATTCTGCCACAGTTGAATATGCTTTATTGACTGTGAAATTATTTCTTTTTTTTTTACTAAACGGTTTTACAGCTTTCTTGGAATGAATTGCTTCTCTGATGTGAAAAAAAAATGGCTGTTTGTTTCGTGGTCTTTAGAAGATATATTTTGTTTTTCCACCCACTGGATGAGGCTATTAGAGCTCGCCATATGCATTAGTGTAGATTACTTTTGTGCAGGATGACATATGTATTGTGCCCTAATACATATATAATTATGCTGACTATTATCCAGCGCTTTGACTGAATGCAAGTACAGTGTCAGCATGTTGCTGAAGAAATCATCTGCTTGTGTCATCAAATGTTCTAAACTGCAGGCATTTTGTTCAAGGACATCTGAAGATAAGCCGTACGAGGCCAGTGTAGATTTAATTTTTCCTTTTATGGAGAGAAAAAAAGGCGTGTGCAAAAATCCCCAGAATGGGCAAAAACAAGTTCATTTACTGACTGCAGTGATGGAGGAAGTATACCGGTCAGTTTCGTATGTGTATTGCCATTCTAACATGGGCACATTTTAAGATTTGATTAGTTGAATAGAGGTATCATTTAGATGAAAATTATATGAGAAAGTGTTTAAAGTATATGTTTTGCTATAAAAAAAAGAAAAAAAAAAGATATTAAGTCCCCAAGATCCTGTAGATGGAATTTTTTCCAATATGTCAGTAGTATGGATATTATTTTTTTTCTGACTGATACCAACTGAGTACTGATATTACTCGTACTTTTGATGCATAAAATTACTGTTAACACATTTACTGGTAACTGTGAACAAAGATCGTTTGTTTCTGGCACATGCTTATTTGCCATTGTCAAACCGCCACAAAGCTCCAACTACTAAGAAGGAGGACTTTATTTCATTATTTTTTTTGCCTCGAGTATTGGTGGCTATTAGCAAACTTCATAAGGACTCGATACCTTGAAATAAGTCCGGTATCAGCCCGACACTGATAACTGTACTATTCCTACAGGAAATGAGGGATATTCTTCTTCTTCTAATCTTCTAATAATTCTGACTTAACACAATTCTTTTGCTCCTTTTTTTGGGGTCAATTTTCATCCAGAAGATACCCAAATTATTAGAGTAGCTACAAGCTAGCATGATGAGATTTCCTTCATGAAATACAGGAGAAATTAAGTTCTGAATTCCTGTTTCAAAGTAAGGGTTGACGTATAGTTGAGATAACCTAAATTAACTAAATGAGCCATCAACAGTGCTCACTGTGAAGAGTAGCTCCCGGCTGAAATGCGGTATCACATTAAAGCTTAGCTTCTTCTAAAATACAATGTGTTTTCTTCAAATACCAAGGAAGCTAAAAAGCAACAACAAAAAAACTGCCTAGTGTTTGGCTATTCAATTCATCCAACCACAACCGCAGCCTCACAAAATACCACAAAATCACCAAAAGCCCCAAGGTTGTAAAATAATCAAAAGGAGGGTCAACTCTGTGACATTTAATCTCTTTCTCACTGCCCTCTTAAGAGCGGCGGCGAAACATGCAGCGAAATCGGCACATGCAGAATAGCGAACGTCTGCTTGTGAAGAAGGAGAACTGTGCCGTGACTGACATTTATTTGCATCTCCAGACAGCTGCAAATAAATAACGCCCGGACGATAAAAGGGCACAGAAACCCTCCTTTGGCTTTGTCTGCTCTATCTGTTTAGTATTGAAGTGAGGGTACACTGAGAAAGGCACCTTGTTGCGTGATGAAATAAAAATGAAACCCTTTTTTTTTCTACTTCCACAAGAGCACAATTTATCACGCGGATGCAAAAGATACTTAAGTATAAAAAACTTAATGTAATTCATAAATGCTAAGTAAGTATTGCAATGTCCTTTCCAACACTCCAGCCAGATTTAGCATTATGCCGGTGAATGGATGAACAATGCTGAGCGTTATCTTCCGCCAATCAAAAATAATGGAATAATCCACCAAGTTGTTGTTGCGATGGGAAATAAAGTACTCCCAATGCTACCAAAGCAAAACAGCCCTGACTAAGACAAGCATGCAAAGATTCAAAGTACAAATCAAAAGTTATTCATGTAAAACTGTGAGCACATTCTCATGCGTAGGATTTCTTTCTCGTGAAAAATGCATATGTCTCAGCATGCCATGATTGCGTTCTTATTTGCATCGCCGTGAGGGGCTTGTGCATGTGAATGTAACTCAAACAGGTGAAATGATGCTCTAATTAATTTGAACAGAATGACGTGATTAACTCTACATGCGGTTTCCAACTGGCATGCAAATGTGGCAAAAGTTCCTTTGTGACCATTTGTGCTAATGCATGACATTAGAATGAGTCCAAATCTATGCGTATTGCTAACTGCTTTACTACGTTAACTCATTCACTGCCATTGACGGCTATAGACGTAAAAAATTCATTTGAACTATTTCTATTAGTTTAACATTTTTTTTGGTATTATTAGTAGTATGAAAACCTAGAATTGTTTTTATTGTACATTCAGAACAGGTATAACATTTGTGATTAATCGTTAGTTAACTAGTGAAGTCATGTGATTAATTACAATTCAAATTTTTAATCGCCTGACGCCCCTAATTAAAAACACATTATTAAAAATAAGGGGCGTCAGACGATTAAAATTTGTAATCGTAATTAATCGCATGACTTCAATAGTTGACTCACGATTAATCACAAATTTTATATCTGTTATAAATAAATCCCCCAAAATGTCTAGGTTTTCATAAAAAATTTAATTAAATGATTTTTTAAACTAATAGAAACAGTTCACATGAATTTTTGACGTCTATAGTCGTCAATGGCAGGTGAATGAGTTAAACAGGAAGTCAACCCCAATATTTTTATTACAATAATATGCTCTATATGCAATACCACTAGTCTAAAAGTATTATGATTAATATTGTGTTTGTGGAATATAAGCAGCAAAATCCACCCGTTTTTATCCATCTCGTTCTTGGTTTGAGCGCCAACTATTTGGAAAACTTTCACCCCCACCCCTAACTAGTTATTTTTCGGGGTCATCAGATGAGCCGGTTGTCCCAGGCATTGACTTTGCTTTGCATGCCCCTCATGTAAGCGAGAGTGACTCTATTTACAAGCTTCGTACTGCAATTGTGTATTTGCCATAGTGCATTTGTTGATCCTTTCTCTTATGTAATCATTGTTAAGTGTGTGAATGAATATTTTAAGCCTCATTTAAATGTGTTAAACTTGTCAATGTATGCAAATCACATATGACCATATGGGAACCTGAACTCTCCCATGCACATTCTTTGACAGTGGGAGAGTTTTCGAGTCCACTGGTTATTAATAATTCATAGCTTCATGATTATGCAATGAGAAGATGATTACTTTTTTGTTTTAGAGCTTTGAGCTTTGTTTACCGTCAGCAAACATAATTTTAGACAAATCTTTGAAGCATGTCTCTAACTTTTCAAATCGGGCATTAACTCTCATCGATGTAAGTAAAAATTGCTTGGATTCAAAGCAAAAGTGAGGAAAAATAGATTTGTTCTTCCAGCACCTGAGAAACGTTTACTTTTAAGCCTCTATGTTAATTACAAATCATCAATGGGAATGTGGAAAATAGATTGCATAAATTAACTACTAAAACGCCTTTGAGACATTCATCCTTCCATTTTCTAGGGCACTTGTCCTCATTAGGTCGCAGGTAAAATGAAGTCTATCCCAGCTGACTTTAGGCAAGAGGCAGGGTACACCCTGGACTGGTTGTCTGTCAGGCAAAGAAGCATTCACAATCACGTTCTTACCGAGGGACAATTTTGAGTCTTCAATGAACCTATGGACAGTCACACAGACATACTTTGTGACATCAGTGCATAATATTTACAGACAGTACTCAAAGTTCACACAGTTTGCATTGCAAATGTATGTCTCATCAATGATCGGTTTAATAGCAAATTACTGAATTTGCTAAAAATTGACAAAAGCAAATCATTAGTTTGACTTTAACGCAAATATCCAGATTGTGATGGCATTGACATTGTTTGCTGTCTTGGTTGGGTATTTGTGAATTTAATTTGGCAAAGTGTAGAAAATGATCCAACTGAGGATTTTTTTTCTTCCAGTTTTCGTTTTTCAACCAAGAATATTCATTTAAGTGAATCCCTCTTTTTAACCCTATGAAGCCAAATGTCTCAAATTAAATACAAGACATTTTGAGCCCTCTATTTCCTGAGTAATAATATTTTCCCCATTAAAACCCTGACGTATACAATCTGACACATGCATTTCACGGATAATCCATTAGAGGGCAGTATCACACAGCTGATGGCTTTTACAGCGACCTTGCAAGATCGCCCCAATTGAGAAAGGAGAGGCACCTATACTTATTAATAGTGGGAAATGTTCTTTCTGATCTTTGGAAATACTAATGTTTGATATGTCTATTATTATATTCTTGACAGTTATAAATGTACAAATTCAAAGCATTGTGACCAGATGTATCAAATATGACATAAATCAAAAGTCATATGTGGAAGTTGATTTTCCCAAAAAATTGCACCAATGAATACTCTATTTACAAAGAATCCGAATTTTGTCATATATTTCATGGTTCAGGCTTTATAGGGTAATCCATTCTTGCCAAATAGATATACAGTATTCCTCCGCCATATCACGGTCCACAAGTAATGTGGAAGGGGTAAAAAAATAAATAATAATAATTAGCGCTATATTGCGGATATTCTCTTATTGGAACTTAACACCGCTTTGCGATTACTGATTAGCATTCAAAGCGTTTGAAAAAACAAAAAGTCACACTTTGATTTTAAACCCATAAATGACTCTGTAATAAACTTGGCAAGCACAGCTGTTTTGATGCTGACTTCTCCGTAAATGACATGCACAACACAACACGGCAGGTGGTTGCACATTTAATGTGACCCTCTTGATGAGAACCTGCTGTCCGTTTGTTTTCCGTCATTGTTTCTGCACCATTGGCTGAAAGCCCCATGCAGTTTCCCAAATCAGCCCGTGCTTCTTTCCTTGTTGTTTTATGTGAATGATGTTCACTGTCAACAAACTGATTCTGTCCAGTTTGTGAATTCCCAGCTGTCAACCTATTAATCACATTAACGACATCTATTGGATCATGTACAGAGAAAGAAGTGATAAAGCGTGCGTGAGATTATGGATATTCTGTAGGCATCGGTCAGCGTTAAACACACTAGGTTACATATATTGTCATTTAAAGGTAGCATGGGGCACGCGATGTCCTGACCATTTCAGCAAAAATACTACTGCATAGTGCAATGATGGGCAACTGGTGGCCCCGTAAACAACTTTGGGGGGGAAGATTATAAACCTGTTTTCTACAATGATTGGATCCCTGAATACTTTTATAAGGGAGAAAATTTCCAGTTTTTCGTGGGAATTTATATTTTAGGCTTATCAGTGTTTTTTGAAGAATATTTTGGTTTACAATTTATTTTTATTTTTTTTTCTAGAGCAAACCCCAGTTAGGTTGTTCAGTGTTGTTTGTAGAATATTGGATTTATAAAAAAAAAAAATGCTTACTGGTAGTTTTACCCTTAAATGTATTTTAGTGGGTGTCAATTATATGCATATTTTTGCTATTTGTACGTACCTACCCCCCCCCCCCCCATATCAGAATACAGCTTTATAGTTTTAAGTTGTAATATCACCATTCACCACTAGATGGAAGACATGGCCTAGTTGCACTTGCACTGGGTCTTATACTATACAACAATGTGAGCAAGCCTAGTATTTTTTTTTTTGCTGATTTGGAATGACATGCAAGAAAAACAAACTACATCAATAATATTAAAATTTCATGTGAGTTGATTATTGTGCACATTATGAGTTCTTGCACTCAATGTTGTTTTGCTGTTCAGCAGTTTTGTACTGTCCTTGTTAAATGTTAATTTTGATGCAAGAGCCCTTTGTGCTGAAAAATAAAAATCACAGTATGTGGTTATTTTGTTGTTTGCTTCAAACCCTTTGTTGTTTACTAGCGGATATTTTATGTATTGAGAAATACATTTTGAAAAATGAAATGTATTAAGAGGACGTAGTTAGCACATATGCACTTATTTTGTTCATATATTTAATTAAATATTTTGTCACATGGTAAGGAAGTGTCTCACGGCTGGCTTGGGAACGCCTTGGGATCCCGTCGGATTTGCTGGCTGAAGTGGCTGGGGAGAGGGAAGTCTGGGCTTCCCTGCTAAAGCTGCTGCCCCCGCGACCCGACCCCGGATAAGCGGAATTGAAGACTGAACGGAACGGAACGGAACGGTAAGGAAGTGTGTGGTCCTGTGTGGCCCCCCATTAGTGTTGATGACAAATGGTGGACCCTCCATCATTTAAGTTGCTCATCCCTGGCATAGTGAAGCAAAATCAAATCTAGTTTTTTTTTGGTAGGAGCCCATTACGACCAAATGTTGCACATCCCAGGAAGTATGGAGCGAGAAAGTGTCACAATAACAGAAATTACAAAGTCACTTTTGCCTGCACAGTGCATCTGATTTGTACAGAGCCTCGTGAATGTTTTGGACTAAAATCTATTTGCAGTAATAAGATTGTCACTTGCAGCTGAACAGCAGAAGCAATCATTTGGGCTCAAGATGCAAGACACAGGAATGTTTCAATACGTGTGGCACAAATACCGCCAGTATGATGTGCAGTGTGTAACAGACCACCCAGCGTTATGAAGTGCTTTCATATGGACTGTGTCAATTCCGATGAGCCCTTGACATTTGACCTTTTTGAAATGAGGCCTTTAAAATTAAATGCAACTTTTTTGTAGGCAAAATTGAGCCTTCTTTAAGCAGCCCCAAAATAAGTGAGCACAACATTTACTAAGGCGTTTTTTTTTTCTGTTCATGAATACAATAAGTAACTATAATTTGATCCAGATATAATAATGTGCTTGACTAATAAACATTTATTGGACAGCAATAATGAATTATTTTAGTATTAAAGACATTTTAGTGGAACAATGTTTACATTGTTATTTTTGGCTCTGGCATAACCCTTATATTGGGTACTGGACTAATACTTTTGATAATAATTGTATATAATATATCAATTTTTATTTATTTTTTATTTTTTTTTTATAAAAGAGCTCAGTATTGTTCATTCGGTAATGTCATCATCATTGCTCTTTTTATATATATATATATATATATATATATATATATATATATATATATATATTTTTTTTTTTTTTTAATTATTATTTTTTTTGTATGTGGGTGAGTATGTATATATCTTATGGAGGGGGAGAAAATCATATTCAGCTTATTTTTTAACGTCCACACTTAATACCATCCACCTTTTTTAAATCCACTACACTAAGCCTGTAAACAAGTTTCTTACTCAACTCAGTTCAGTCCTTAGGAGGCTTCTCACCAGCTTATTCCTAACATTTGCATGATGCAGATGCAGATAGTGAGATCTGATGGTGACAAAGTGTACACGTGTGTGTGAGGATTTCGCCGTCCGTGACACACATGAAGCGCTGCAAAAATGAGGACATGAGTCAGTGAGGTAGAAAGAGTGACAACAAGGTGCATGTGAGCGTTGTTCTGCCTCCTCGTGTGAAATGTAGATGAGTGAACGTGTCACCGCAAATTGGGTGCATTCATTATTAATGCGTTGAGCACCAACTGGAACTATTATTGTTTATGGTATGCTACATCTGCATTAGCTGTAATGCAGAAAAAGTTGCCAAGAAACGACAATATAATGTATAGAATACATTTAATTTCCAAACACACCACAATTATAATTATTAGCCTCATAAAACTCAAGTGTGAATCATGCTTAGCTCCCGTCTCGCCTCATTTGACGGATATCCACTCGGGTTACCTAATGAGGTGCAGAGTGTACATAAACTACATGAAGGCAATGAGGCAAATTATTTTAAGTGGCATGTTGTAAATGTAAAGAAGAATACAGCTCATCTACAGGCCTGTTCAGCTGCAATGAGTGAAATGAGTGATGTGATTGATTGCTTGGCCAATCAGGGTGTTCCGCTTAATGACAGTCTTGGCAATAATTAATTACGTTTTGTAATTCCAACTTCAGAGTAGAGCTGCACTGACAGATTACAGTTATTGACCTGCTAGCCTGTCTAATGGAAGTTTGTATCTTTATTTCTCCAGGCTACTACACAAAACACATTATAAGGTTCCACTCTTTTGAGTTTAATAATGCAATAACTTTTTTATTTTTGTATACTTTGGTGGTAATTTTTTCACTGTACACTAGAGTTATACTTTTTTTTTTTTTGGTGCATACTGAACTTCCAAGCATCCGAGACATCGGCCAATACAGTACAGAGGCGTATAAATATATAATGCCAGACTAAATCGACTCAACATCAGGTACATCTAACTGTCAAATATTTTTCTTTTTTCTTACCACTACAAAAAAGTGTTTGTTTACCCAAAATGGTTGAATTGACACGATATGGCTGAAGTAACACAATTTAAGAGTAAAAAGAAAAACACCTAAATGACACATCCTCTGGCAGCTTAATGACACATGCCAAGTCTACCCAGCATGGCCAGTGGTAAATATATATATGTATTTTATAATAAAATAAAAATGAGACATCCTCCAGACCAAAACCCGACTAAATGCCCACCCCTTAATGCTGCCCCCACACACGAATCAGTATATTAAATAAAGGCGAAGGAAGCAAGAGGAAGAAAAACAGAGAGAGAAAAAAGGATCAGACATTAATAAGCATAAATAAAATAAAAATAATAATAATAAATAGAAGGATAAGGGAGTTACAAAAACATTATTAAGCATTTTAGCATTAAGGGAGGAAAAAAAGAGAGAAGAGCATGGCCAGAGGTAAATATTGAATTAATTTATGTCGACACTGCTGCTGTTTACTTTCTTCACCAGCATGTAGAACAGTTATTTATGTGATTTTTTTTTTTTTTTTGCGAGTCTTCCTATCACTGATGGTCGGTCACTGGTTCACTCGTCTGACTTCCTTTCTGGCAGCGTGGGTACACTTCACACTGTGAATGTGAGTGTGAGTGGTTGCCTGTCTCTATAAGAGCCCTGTGATTGACTGGCAACCAGTCTAGGATGTAGTCGGCCTCCAGCGACCCTGAACAGGATAAGAGGTGTAGAAAATGGATGGATAGATGCATGTTTTGGCAGGAACTCTTGAGTACTCGGAGAACATGCAAACTCCACACAGAATAGCCTATCAAATATGATTGAAAGGCGGGTGGACCCAAGGACAGGGAAGCAGACCAAAAATGTACATAAAGAAACAGTATACTAGATAAATAAAAGGCCACCAGAATGCTAACACATTTGTGAACATTAAGAATTGATATGATGATGATGATGATGATGATGATGATTCAGGGGTCTAATGGCTTGCTTGTTTGTCAGTCAAGTGGTCCTTGATTTCACACTCCTGAAGCGCTTCCCTGAGGGAAGCAGTGTGAAGATTGGTGTGCTGTTGGTGTGTATTGTCAAGAGCAAAACGGACGTCAGCCACTTGTGGTCATTGCACCCGATTTCATCCACCTCTTAATATCACCACTATTATGTTAATTTATAATATAAACCATCAATATCAACAACAACAAAACACAATATAGTAGTGCACAACTGTGCAGCGTTCATCATCTGCAGCAGTTTAAAAAAAAAATCAATGTTTATCTAATAACATAAAACATGAAATACATCATAATCACCAGAGATGCAAAGGTTTTGCTATATAACGCGTTTTGCTCTGACAAACCAACCAAAGGATGAAAAAATGCTGATGTTCAGCTGGCCCTGTGAGTATGAATTGAACATGTGATTGGTTGAAGAAACAGTCCCATTGCTAACAGAGTTTAATTTAATCGACCGGCATTACAGATTCTGACTGCTCCAGGCAGCATGAAGAGGCTGAAAATTGATTGGACATCTACGTGTACAAGAAACAGTGCAGCAGAGAAAAGGGCTATGAAATAAGGATAATAAACAGTTTGGAATAATTGAATAAAATTGAATGGAAAAAATAGGACAATTTAGCTTGTAAATGTAGATTGGTGCTACTGAAAGTCCATAATAAGCAATGGTAATAATAGTGCAGTTTAAGTTACAATATGTCTGCATTGTACCGGTAAGTCCAAAAAACACCCTTTACAAAAAACAAAACATTGTTAAATTCATGCCTCACAAATGTGCTTTCTGTACTGATCGTTAAAGTAATGATTTGAAAGTCCCCGGACTAGCCATTCTCTCTTTTTTTTTTCTTCCTTTTTAAAATTTTTTTTATTGATGGTCGCAGCTGATCGAACTCCTCAACAAGAATGCAAATACAGCACTTATGTTTTTACACCAATTTTCCGTTAACCATGAAACTAAAGATTTCCTGCACAGCCCTTGCCACAATAAAAGACCACTGTAAAAATGGGAATTTTATCTTTGAGAAACATCTTTTTTAGACACTTATTGAAAGCTTCACAGTGGGTGTATTTAAGAAAAGACATGTACTCTGTCGGAATCTGGTAAGGCTGCGATTTGCTTCACACAGTGCGGCCTTTCCTTTGAATGATGAAGTTCTTCATTGTGGTCCATTTATTATTGATCCACTTCTCTTCAGTGGTGATGCCAAGTTTTTGGACACTGCTGTATATTTAAGTTAACTGTAACGACTCACGACTAATTATCTTCAACCGAATCACATTCAAAATGTATGCAGTACAACATCATAACACTTTCTTAGGTAACAGTAATGATCGACCACAAATGATGAATTCTTTATTTAATCAGTTTCGCAACTGCGTCCAGATATAGTGCAAACCGTGAAATATGAATCTATCACCAGTTACTTTGGCGGTCTGTGTGATTCTCATTCTGTAATTTTGTAGCAAGCAAACTGTTGTTTCGCTCAGCTAATGATGTATTGTAGCATTTGAACGCTATAGCTAGCCAACTAGCTAGCTGCCTGTGACTCAAGAAGTACTCGTATTCGTGTGCGACATTTTCATCTACGTCTCTAATAAATACATCTTGCCTTTCACATATTTATCAGAAAAGAAACACCAAATCATAAAGTTTGTTTTTTTAATGCTGCACATGCTAGTAGCTAGCAAGTGGTTATTTTTCACCTTCAGGCTGCTTTGTCGAAAGGAGATGGAATGCATTGATTAGGCTAGCTTTTTTTCATTTCCGACATAAGAAATTGAAAATGACCTTTCCTGTTCATTTTTTTGGTATGTTTGTTGGCACCCATCTGCTGAAGCTGATAAAAATCATTTGGTGTGTAGCCCACGTGGTGGTGTTAGATAACCACTGACCGTCGATCTAGGCCAAGTTAATGGGTTAAAACAACCTCGGAGGTGGAGTGATATGTAAAGTCTGAGAACTGCTGTATAACACCAATCAAATTCTGTACTGTTGTATAATTGCTAATTCAACATACGTTCACACTTGACCTATAGTTTGTCTTGAATTTTAAACAAACACTATTTCAACTTGAAGGTACTAGATTCAACCAACAATCAGACACTAGTGGAATTTTCTGCAGTTCCTAAGTCCATTGCACTCTCACCTCCAACCTCTCTACATTTGGGACTCGAGAACTGCTCATTTTAGATTTTTTTGGGTGAACTGTTCTTCAATGAACATGTATTTCATCACTAGGAATACGTACCAAACCCGCAAATCAGTGGAAGCAAATCTTGGCATTCAACAAATGATTGCAAAGAGCATTAGCAACTGTGGCTCTCCTTTCCCACATGCGAGGGCATTACAGTGAAGACCCATAACAACAATCACTTTAAAAAATGGATATAGCGAGGGTACAATTGATGAACCGCGATTTAGCGGGGTAACGCTCTCTCTTGCAAGGTCATTTAAGCAAATTACAAGCACTCACAAATTGAGATTTTACCCTTTCAAAGCCGTGATTTTAATCAAGTTTCAGAGACTGTATTGCTAAATAAAGATAATGAAACATCAGAGTAAGGGACAAATTGTCTAACCAAATTAAAAAGAAAAAGAAAAAAAGAATACTTCATCGAACTCGCATAATGTGTTTTCTAAATGAAAAGCATCACATTAGTTGTAAAACGGCCTATTCAAATTTGGAAGGCCCTTTTTCTAATAAGCTCAGATGTGGAAAGTGTTCATTGCACAAACTAATAGGTTGTGTTCCAAGCACACAAAACACTTCAGAGAATGTCATTTTTCAACATGGACAACTTAACACAGTGTCAAATTTCAAAAGACCTGGATGAATTCAGGGAAATTACTTATGTGTAAATATGTCATTTTAGACTCATTTGGGACTCTTTAAGCAACACTCCAGTGAACACTCTTTTTTTTTTCTTTTTTTGTCACTAGCTTTTTAAATGTTGAGCAAAAGAAACAGCATGTCTGGCTTAGTATTGACGAGGAGGAGGAAACACACGCAAACTTGATGCTGCTTTCCAAATAGCTCCGGGATTGTTTGGGATGTAGTGGTACATTTGTGGCTGTGTCTGACAACATTTTGTGACCTCTAACTTGCTCTACTCTGCGATCTGACGCAAAAGACTGGTTTGTGGCTCCCAGGAAATGACTATGCCTACATGCTTTTGGACACAAGCTAAGAAAAGAACATTGATTTTGAACGGGAAATCGTTGTGTGGTGAATGACTTCAAAGCCATCACCTTCATAGTCATCATAGAGAGATTTTATAAGTACCATGCGATTTAAGACATTCATACTCAGTAGCTGCAAGGGTTACACATGTTAAACAACATTAAAGGTGTTATCATATGCTTACAGCAGGTAGAAAGCACACAAATAACATCTCCCCATTCCGGTCCCCTTTGTTTAGCTCACGAACAGCTTTGCCTAAACAGAGCCTGCCCATTGCAGATAATGCAATATACTGAAAACAATCCAAACACATGAAAGTCAGCGGCAGGTTGAGGGCTTGTTCTTTACACGGCAAATTCATTTATGTATACAGTATTAATTATTTGTTCGATTACTGTTTTCTGTTTAAATTGTAGATTTGGATGTCTTTTAAAATCAGGTTCAATTTGATTTTTGATTCTGTAGTGGACTGGGGAACCTCCCAAATCATAAACAATCAGATTCATAGCACAGGTAATTTTTCAGTTATGTTTGTTTTTGAAGGTTTAAGTGACATTTTAACATTAACAACTGTCTCACAACTATAAACAGAAGTTAACGACTCCACTACTACACAGTATGTAAACAAAGGACAAACACAGCCTTTTAACTTTAAATCCAATTAAAATTAACTTTATTTGAAAAGCATCTTGTAATGCTCGGGGGGAAGACAACTAAATTAAAATTAATCAATAAAACCAAAGATGTAAAAAATAATCTGCCATCCAATACTCAATGTCTAAAACAAAGTTAAAAAGGACATCAAGTGATCCTGGATCATCGGGGGAAATGTAGAGCTGAGTATCATCAGGATAACTATGATTACTAATTCTGTCTCCTGATTACGTTGCCTAATGGCAGCATGTACAAATTAAAAAGTGACGGATCTAAAATTGAACCCTGGGGAACACCATCTGTTTAACAAAGATTTGTGTTGTACGGTGTCAAATGCTGCACATAGATCAGACAGAGAGCTTGCACTTTGTATTAGAACTTGAGATTAAATTTAACTTTCATGAACATTTTGTGTTATTGTTATATTCGTTATCTCACTGGACGGCTTTTCAATATTCCGTTCAACTATTTTCCACACACACACTGTGAGTGCTGTTGAACTGCATTTTAAGGTGCCAACCATAATTAGTTGGGGTTCCGCATCTTGCTCAAGGACACCTCCACTTCATCTCTGAGAAATATGCCACTGATTTATGCAGAGTTGCATCAAGGAGGGAAACAAAATCTCAATTTCCTGATTCTCTTGCCTAAGTGCAAAAAATAGAATTAAAAAAAGCATGTATTTTCTTTCTTAAAGGTAGGAAGAGCTTGTTAGCGGTTCTGAGTATTAAGTCCAGCAGAAATAAACGTGTATTCCTCATACTTGGGTCCCCTGCCACTGCTAGTAAACGTAATCAAAAACTGTAATTTTGTCATGTTCCCGTCATTCATCATGAGAATAACACACCATTTAACCACCATAGTCTTTTAATCACTTGTTGAAGCTGGCGAGCTGAAACATTTTCAAACAAGCAGTTCCTTCCTTGCGCCAAGGCCTTTTGAACAGTTTGTGACGTTTGCCTGGGATTATGTAAACGTTTCTGAATGCATTTGCACTGAAACTGGTTGAAAGGCACAGAATGTACGCACACAGTGAAGAGCTCGTCAGAATTTTTCTTACAATTTCAGATAAAGCTATCCATTCATTTTCTGCTGCTTATCCTGTTGAAGGTCACGGTAAGATGATTTGTGGCAAAATACAGACTGCATCCAGGAATGGGTCAACTACAGGATCATTATGGAATTTTCTCCACAAATGCCATCTCTGGATGGATTTTCACTGCAGGTCTGACCTGATGCTTTCACGATAGTTTAGATTTGCCACAGGTGTTTTTAACACATAAATACATGTCACAAATGAATGGACTGCATCAAATTTGTAAAAACAAATCTTAAGAGTCCTTTCAGAAATCAGAATCAATTATTATTATTTTTTTTATACTATTAGCTACTTCACAACAAGCAGTAGTTTGGCAATGGCAAGTCTTCAAAATGAGACCCCCTGTTTATAACCTCTCCCACCTGATGTTTACTGTCAATCTAAACAGAAAATACACACTACACATTCTGCAACAACTTAGTCTGTCTCTGTATGTTGAAAGTCTGCTAGCTTAATGCTAACACCCAATGCAAACGCCATTCAAAATCAAACAAACACCAGTAGCACCATTGATGCCGTGTTATAACGCTTTAAGCCACAGATATTTGGACACAAATGTAGCAACACAACGACTCAAATTAATGATAGAACCGGTCAATATTTACGATTGAAAATCACTATGGAATGTGTGGGCATCATAGAGTTCGGCACTGGTGTGAAATGAAAGCATAGCCAAGTAGCAGATGTCCTAAAACTTGCGCTATTGCTGGACATAAATAGAGCATTTAGTCGTGTTGAGTGTTTATACAACATGATGCCAATTGCCACAATAAAATGACAATTAGCAGACAAGCTAACAGTTAGCCTAGCTTCTTCTTGCCATGTCCCTCTTGTTTTTCCAGTCCATGGATGATTGTCATTGGCTAGCTTCACCTGACTTAACACGGCCTGCATGAAATAAGATTTGTAATTGGCTGGTCTTAGCATTATTCAAAGACAAGTGTAAAAATTAGTTTTACGTGACGTTTTGAGCAGGAAAAACCTGTATTGTTGATTTAGCGATATCAGTACCTTGAATGTTCATTTCTAGATATAGCTAATGTAATGATAACACACTGCGCACAAATACACTTCAAACCTACTTTGCGGCATACTATGATCAATTAAAATCCAAATTATTTTAAAAAATGTGTTAACATTAAGAGGTGCATGTCTCAAGTTGGGAGGGCAACGACCCCTTTGCCCACCCATGGGCCCATGGTCTATTGATGACGAATCCACATAACCACAGAAAAGTTTCACATAATTTAGATTTACATCCTAATTTACGTTCACACCGCAAGCAAAACAGCAGGTGGTCTCCCGGTGGGGAGATTCGACATTCCCTTCAAACATTAGCAATGAGATAAACAGTAATTTCTTGTACATTCTTGCTATGCATTGTCTGCTAACAGCAATAATTATGCTGAAACCCACCAGTTTGCTTTTGTAAACTATGCAGACCGGTTTCATCTTGGTGCTTAACAGTCACTCACAAACATAGTAAGCCTTATGTAAAAGCTGGCCACCTGTTGTCTGTTAGCATAGCACACCCCAGTACTAGCTGCTTACAGTCTTACTATTTGGCCCCCTCGTGCTGTGTCGCAGGTTTAGTCCACAACACTGTACACGGGGGACGATCATGATAATGCCTTCCAATTATCCACACATCACTGAGGAAGCCCGTCGGCTTCTTTGGATTCACAAACAGGCAGGAAGTACACATGTAGGGCTGAACGTCCTTTGAAAGTGCATTATTTGACAATGAATGAGGCCCACTGTGGTTTTGCTTCACAAGTCAGCAGTCTATCAATTAAAAGTTTAAAGGATGAGGTGATGCATGCTGCGAGTAGTTAAGTCACTGCACACAAACACACAAATACTGTGTACATTTTACGGCCTGCTTCTACAAGCCACCTACACAAAGTTAACAGCTTTGAAAGTAGCTGCAGTGAGTCGTTAAGGTCACTGAAAATCCTCATGTGATGAGTAATGGACAAGTGTTGTACAGCGAAATGCATTTTACAAACACTTATCCACGTTTGAGTCAAAGCTCAGGCGCTAAAATCAGGTACGTGCATATAGAAAAGTGCCTGTTTATTATTCAGTGTTAAAATGTTTGGACTATTTGGAGTAGCTTCCGGGGGCCTCTGACACATTCAAGGTCAATGAGGATGCTAACAATGCAAGCTCCATAAAATAAGGCTTTGGATTGCATATTGATCTGAAGCGCCTATCAAACAAGAAAAGAGCTACGACACGTAACGTAAGCTTGGCTCTCTCTCAGGCCCAAAGTCAATGAACCCGTAAAAGTTTGACTGGGTGTATGTACAAAAAGTCATACAGACACTCTCCAAAATGTTGTACGCATCTTTCCAGGAGTTATTATGACCGCTTGACAACAAAAGTTGGCTACAAGAACTGGTTACTAATTAGAACCTGTTCCCTCACTGCAATACTCCACTATACATGCGGTGCATTGGGTTGCACTCCCACACACAGTATGTCAGTAAGCACTTTACGGTTACACTTGTCTGCCGTGGTGTGCAACTTGGAGAATTATCGCATCACTTGGTAGGACTCGCAACACCTCTAATAAGACTTTTACAGCTTCAGTTCCAAGTGATGTACTCTGATTGATGTGTCAGGATCTCCCAGTCTTAGCTGACACTAGCATTTTCAGCGTCTCAAAGCTATGTAGAAAACCCATAAAGTTACTATGAATGTGCTTCTCCTGGTGGGGAATTAACTTCTTCACAGTTTTTTTTAAATGTAAAAAAATTGTCTGCTCGCTGACAATCACAACTGTACTCCCCTTAACCAGATATTTGATGTAGTACCAACAGTAACCTGTGAGAGGCAGCATGGAGCCAAAGGTCAAGAATAGTCAAGAAAATACAAAGAAGAAAAAGTAGTAGTAAAAGAGCTTCATCTCACTTCTAATAGCAAACGTGAGCTATGTGTTTTTGGCGGTGCATTTCCAGTATAGTTAATTGCGTTCGGATGAAGCGTTTGAAGCAACAATTTTGCCGGGGTTTGCGAATTAACTTTCCGTGGTGTTGTGTTGCTGACAGCTAATTGCCATTCAGAAAGTTATTACGGTCTGCAACACAACCAGATTCCAATACTGGCCAGGACTAGCTTGGGTTATTTGGTGAGTGTATTGCTTGTTTACAGTTGTTGAACTGTCAACCAAGATAGCATTTAGCAGCCAAAGTAACACAACCAACGTGTTCGGTCTGAAGCTAGCGTTATATGGCTATTGCTCCGTTTTGCCTCACAATCGCAAAATCTTTGGCTTGACAGAAAACACCACGCACAAGTATTTGCGATCGTAAACTAATATTTAACAGGTTTAAGATTGAACTTTTCCGACTTTGATTGCAAGAGAAGAAATATGCTCAAAATTAGCCTGATTGTCCGTTGTGTGAGACAAAGCAATAAGAGAATGAAGTGAAGACACCACAGAATTTCAACATGATGGCTTTTAATCTGCACTCTAAGGGGTGCATTAAGCTGCGTGGCGACGCCTTATGCTCAAGTGTTCATTGTTAAACTGTAATTTAAGCAGATCTTGAATCTGCTACCGCAGACGGTCTTAAATTTAATTAAATCAAACCGGCGATACGTGGCTCCCCTGACTCCTCCAATCACTGTCACTCCTTCACAACAAAGTGGCATCACATGACAGCTTGTCTTTATCAGAATTGAGTAAGATGTTATAAACGCACGTATAAAAAAAATACATCTTGCGTCTTCTTGGCAAAACAGCATTTTTTTTTTTTGCACTTTTTGGGGGGGGCGCTCAGTATTGTTCATTCGGTAATTTTACCGATTCGACATGTCATCATCATTGCTCTCTTTTTTTACATTTTTATTTTTATTTTGTATGTGCATTTGCGTGTGCATGTGTGTGAGTGCGTACTCATTAGTTCACCTAAAACCTATTAAAAATCTCATACCGTTCACCTCAACCGAATACTTCAGAATCCAGCTAGAGTCGTGAGGTTTTCAGGAGACCCGAGGAAGGATCAAAGAAAAGAAAGGAAAGTGAAATCCAGCACCGAACAGACATTACCTACTACCCACCGGGTTACCAACCAGAGTCTTTCACCAACCCCAGAAACATCTAAATTCCAACAAATTTGGGAGACCTCAAGAGACCAAAGGAGAGACTGAGGAAGGGAAGGAATGATAGTGGAAGCAGAGTGAGATTCCACAGACATCCGCTTCCACCGATTCAACGACCAGAGGAAGAAGCAGGTTGAATTTCAATAGATGCTGGTGTGGTGGATCTGGCATGCATGAAAACCTCCACCAAAGAGGGGAGCCGTCGACCCCCCGGCCAGGACAGAGAAAGCGCGACCCCCCAGGGCAAAACAGCATTTTGACAGTGGCATGATTTGGAATTTGGAGCATTGCGTTCCTATTACATTGCAACACGAGCAGTCCTGTTGAGCTGTATATGACATTTTATATATAGGTTTGTTGCGTCTATAACTCTCTGGCTATAAAAACTTGCGCTCGTGATATTTTGCTGAAAGCTTTTGCGACTGCAAAGCTGTCACCTTTATATCTACTGCAACTGCTAATATTGTTTTATACACTTGTTTAAATACCAGTTTAAAAATATCTTTTAAGATGCATGCTGTGTTTGTGTTGGTAAATAAAGTCCGTTATTGAGTTCACATTCGTTTGGGGAGTTGATCGTTGGGATATAAGCTTGTAAACGCCCCAAAAGTCTTCTAGAAAATGGACACTAATGTTGTCTCTTCATAGCACGTTGACATTAACAGTCGTCTTTCAAGTACGTGGACTCTAATGAACCCCGAAGGGAAATTAGCTGCTTGCCAGAACACAAGGAACAAGAACAAGAAACTAACATAAATATAAATAAAAGATGAAGCTAAATTGCTGGTTCTTAGCAGAGAAGGTTAAGTAGCGAGTACAAGGTTTGAAGCATTGTGTGCTTACTGACAAAGTACTTTGAAGTGGATATATATTGGCACCTGAAAAAGAAAATTCTTAGAATTGATTTACTTGCAGATATAAATGAGTGTCAGTATAGTTTCTACCTGGAAGAGCGCACTTGGAAGGATGAGTCAAAACATAAAGCGACGACTCCGGAAAAGACAGATTGACATTTTTGGTACTCAATCAAGAGTCACTGATGATGGAGTGGTTGGCTCGCGTGGCTTCCTTTTTCAGGCAGCTTGGATCCACTTCCCACTCAGCGACGGTGTTAATATGAGTGTGAATGCTTGTCTGTCTCTATATGTTCACTGTGATTGACTGGCAAACAGTCCAGTCATGCCTCAAAGACAGCTGGGATCGGTTCCAGCTCAATGTGACCCTAATAAGTACAAGTGGTATACAAAATGGATGGTACTAAATCAGACTAATTACTGCCGTTGTCGGTACCAGATGTGATCGATCTGCAACATTGTCTCGGGTCCTTCCGATGATGTCACACTTTGGCACCTCCAATTGAACATATCTTTTTGTCCGTTCACCTCGATTGGTTGTGTCCAAATAAAATACAGTTATATTAAATGTATATTTGAATGTTTCTGATTGAAAGTGAGTTTTGTACTAAGGGTGCTACGTCGCTTCCACTTATGGCTCGACATTTTCTGTCCACTGCAAGATTTAATTTATGCTGAAATACTTCATAAAAACATGTCAATTCCCGCTTTGATCCTGCGACCTTGGAAGCCGCCGAAGAACCCCGACACAATCTTTCAGGCCAATCACATTTGGTACTTTCAAAGTCTTTGTCTTATACTCCTGGGAAAAAAAGTAATTGTATGCATTAAACAGCTGCCATTTGCGAGTAATAGCGCCTCCTCAAAAGATGTTATAGATGCCACAAGATGGTGCCAAAGGACTAAACGTGTCTCAATGAAGATCCTCAGCTTACTTCAACATAGTTTCTCGGCACAGTTAACACCGGTATCGCTTTTGGTCTGAGCACAAAAACGGCAAATGGCGTATCCATATAATAGTCATTGTTACGTGATTTCCAGAAACGTTATAAATAATAACAATGCTATTAGGCCAACCATATATCAGTTTTATGCATCCGTTTTCTCTCGAGAACCAAACTTGGCAAAACATATATGGCGAGTTACTCCATGCTTGCCGACCCAAGTGTGTACATTGCAGTATGACTGCCACTCTCAAGTCACTCAACTTTTGATTCCTGATCGCCATCATCACATTATCCAGAGGAGGAAATCCAGCGTCGATAAACTGCAACACCCACTCTCACCTCACGTTAACCCCCCTGCAGCCCTTCTTCTCATAATAGCCCACTCACCAATCTCCAGTCAGTCATCACATTGTGGAATGGAGCTCTCGAACTGGACACGCAGGAGCTGCTTCACTGATGGACATCTCAGGCACGCATGCGACCACCACAGCTTTTATCATTACCAGCATTAACAGAGCATCTCCTTTTTCTTTCTTTTTGCGCTGTTACGGGTGGGCTGCTTTGGAAAACATGTGGGCGAAAGTGACAATCGTGCTTCATCATCAGTGGGAAAATTACTTTTCTTTATGTAATCCAAACCGACTTCAGGCTGCAATGGCACTCGTTGTAACACATTGGGAAGGACAACACACACGGAGGAAATAAATAATTTTACACAGTCATGTGCCTTGGAGGGACAGAACTGCATGCATGGAAACACTTGTGTGTCGCTCTTATTAATATGCAAATTACATTGTTCATTACAATAACTGCTCTGTCAATTAAGAAAATAGCATGTCATGTTTGAACCACAGCAAATATTGAAATAATTGTGCCTTTGCTGCGTGAAACACTTATAGTGAGTTAGAAAAAAGAAAAAAGAAAAGAAAAACTTACCCAGCTTCAAGCAGGCATCAAGGAGGTGGGGGGGCGGGGGGGATTATGGCATTCCTTGAATGTGAATGTTGTCCATTCACCTCACAGCATCTTCCACGCCGACACCCATCCACTGTGGCTACCGAGGGGCTGGCGGACGCGCCCACGTGAGCGCGCGTCCTGGCCGCGCTGAGACGCGTGGCCGTGCACGGAGGAGGAGGAAGAGGAGGAGGAGGAGGAGGAGGTGCGAAGAAGAAGATTGGTGCCTATCAGCCCTCCAGTCGGCCGCGCTAATAAGGAGATAAGCGTTTCTGTGGCAGCTCGGTATGCATTTCTAAATTGAATAAGTGACTCTTTAGCAATGATTAAGAAAAAAAAAAGTTGTGCAGTGGTGCTTCTCTGTGACCTCAAAATAGGCTGGAAATAATATGCGCGACATCATGTTAGATTAAATAGAGGTCGCGCAGCAGTGCCTCAAAACAATTGTATCTCAAATCATCTCATCCATTGAAATGAATGGCAACGACCCCAAAAAACAAAGCACTTGCGCAATAGTTTGCTGCAAGTAAATGGCTATGTTCCGCATCTGCTAGATTGTCCTTGGTTTTAAAGTTTTCACACCTTTCCCAAAGACCCAGAACTACATGTTAAATTGACGCGCGCAGAGACAATCTCCCCATCACAGCTAATTCAAGGGTTTGTAGCCGTCATTTCAAAAGCTCTGCCCTAATCCAACCTCAAACTCCAGCTGGCCGCATGATTTTGAGGAAGGGAGCTGTGCCAATACTTTTTCAGTGGATCAACTTCACTGTTCCAGTGATTACCCCAGCTGACTTGGGCGAGAGGTGGCATACATCTTGGATTCTGCTTGATATTGCCAACCAATCAAAGGCCTCTGATTGTAAACATATGTTTTAGACAAGGTAAAATCTACTCAATGTTTTATATACTAGCCATCTTGACTCAATACTGTCTGATTATTTTATTTTATTTTTTTAAACTACTGTGACGTCTAACCGGTTTGCAGAAAATAATTGCTCACTTCAGTCATGCGAGTTTCTGAAACCCCTGAAAATAGCGGCCATTAAAGAGAAATTCCGTCTATGCAAACTAAATAGACTCATCTCGAACCTCTCCATCTTAGTCAAATTGTGGAGAAAGTAGTTTTTCATTAACTCACCAACTTATTTAACTTAAATAGACTCTTAACAAATCAAATCAGGTTTCGGACTTTATCAGCTCTTATCAAAGTGTAAAATTATAGGTTGAACACCGATTTGGGAAAAATGCATGTCAGTTCTCGTCTTATTGGATCTGAGTTGGGTCAAAAACTGGTTAGGACTCAATGGAAAAGTCCTTAAATGGTTCAGGTACTACATGGAGGAAAGTTGTTATTTTGTGACCATTGGAAGTTTTCAGTCTGATTGAATGACTATGATATAAGGGGTCAATTCTTGGACTGCATTTGTTCAGCGAGTACTGTATATTCTACCATTGGGTTAAAATTTCCTTCAATTACACCAAAACAAAACTGAGGTGATTAGTTTTGGCAACAAAGAAAAAGTGATTGCTTTTAGTAAACACCTACAGTTACTGTCTTTAAAAACCAAAATGCCAAGTCTGAACCTTGGTGTGCTGATAGACCTGATTAGGATAGGAAAGGGTAAAATGGTGAAATGGGGGAGCGCTAAAAGAGTCTACTGGTTTGAGAAAAAGTTTGCCCCAGGCACTGGCAACCCACACTATCCCACCAACTCTTACTACTTTGAACGAGAGCCGTCTTCTTTCACTTTACTACCTATGTATATTCTTTCTTATACGCACATATTCTTCTTAATAACTTATCTTATCTGCAGCCCAAAAAAAGAAAAATGAAACACTCAGTTAATGCGGAGTAGAGTTCTGGCTGTCCTACTGCACAAGCACCAGGATTACCAAAGAAAGGCCAAACTAAACCATTGATGCATATAACTTTTTCTCCACTCGATGTTTGTTGCTTAGCACCTTTCAATGCAAATTAACACCACCTACAGGACTGGAGTGGCTCTTTATTGATTTCTCTCACGTCTCACTTTTATTAACTGCAAGCTTCTTTTTTTTTCCTCTTGCATGCATTATTACTAGAGGGGAGGACAAAACAACTCTGGCATCATTGTTTGGCCTTGAGTTGGTTCAGTAAGTCTTCCTTTTCAAAAAATAAAATAAAAGAGACAATTTCTCTTGTTACTTTGAAACTTGGTGTTCTGTGAAGGAAAGTGAGTCTGTCATGGTTTATGTTAGAAAAAAATAAATATAATAAGTTAACTTTGGTTATCGTAAAAGACCCAATCTACAAATGTTGACAAATGGTGAAATGATGGTCTTCTGAACAAGAAATTCTTTGAGAAAATGTTCTAAAATGGATCATGGAAAATGGATAGATAACAAATATTGCATACTAAAATGTACATTTCAAACTGGCCACATTCACACTTTCATACAGGGAGAATTTAAAATCTCCGTAGATTAAAATTGTGTTTATGAAATAGTTGGAGAAAAACAAAGGCTGAGCCATATTACATAATGGTTGCTATAATATTATATTGAATGCATCCTAATTAGGACGTGGGAAACAGTGATTAAAAAAAAACTGTTGGCTCAATATTTTAAGTTGGAGGTGTTGTGATACATTTCCCATCAATCTTTTAGCTCGGCTCACTGTGAGGGAGACACAGAGCGACCATCTGGATACACTGAAATATTCCCTGTGGGTTTGTGCTTTTTTCTTTCTTCTTCTCTTTCTTTCCAACTCTGTAACATAGTCGAGATTTTTATAGCTACAGTATATTCAAACAGGTCATTATTATTGGCAGTGTGTTTGTAGTGCAATTCTCAATAGCGTGTATACAGAGACTCATTGAAGTGAAACTAAACAGGGCAGCTTGTGTCAAGCATGCTGTGTAATAAATATAAAAATCTGATCTATAAATGGAGACTAAAGAAAGAACATGGGTTACTAAAACAGGAATGACAATTTATTTTGAAGATAAGTAGAGGCTTGCTTCCATTCTGTTTGCTTTAGTGTCAATTCAAATATGTTGTCAACTTTCAAAATATTTACTGTATTGTATGTTTCACTGCTTTCATTAACTTCCAACAGATGTGGCAAAAATACTCATTGCCTTGTACTTAAATAGAAGTACAGATACTCAACTACCACCCAAAAACTAAAACAAGTCAAAGTTATTGCTCAACTCCTTTACTTAAGTAAAAGTAGACATGTAGTCAAATGTACTTATGTTACCTTGTAAAAATGAATATTTATTGTTGATTATATCCAGTACCCTTCCAAAAAGTTAGGTACCAATACCTGAAAAATCTGCAATAGATGGCACAGCCGAGCGGTTTTCCAAAGGGGGCACCTACAGAGGACTTATTATACTTATAGTATTCATTGAAACCAGCTTTTCTCACTTCAGTTATATTAAATGTTACAATATGAATTCCCACTCTGGGGCAAGCAAAAGTCCCCCAGAAAGATTTAAAGCATCCTCTTATTCACATCTTTCCCATATTCAGTCTTTAGGTTGAACTTTCTCCAAATGTTCTTTTTGTCTACTTCTTTTTCGCTAAGGTTCGTTTCCATATGGACAGATGCCCTTTCTGACTCCAACACCCCCAATTTAGCCAAGCATGGGACTAGCACTGACTTGGGTTGGCTTGCCTTCCCCAGAGGCTACGTTAATCAAAAACATGAGCGGTACGGATGGGTGGACGGACTGACAAATGGATGGATGGATAGATGATGGATTTATATAAAATAGTTATGACGGGTGTTTTGGATTGGGTCATATGGAATTGTGTTTTGGGTTGGGCCTTGGCGTCCTTGTGTTGTTATGGTCTTGCATTATGTGCCTTATGATGAGGATGTGTTTGTCACTCATATTTTGTTCAGTCACTCTTATTTTGCTATTGCTGTACAGTTGCTTTGTCCCTTATGATGATGTTGTCAGTTATTATGCCGCTGCTATGGTCCTTTAATAGTCACTCTTATTTTGTCTTGTCACTCTTATTTTGCTGCTGCAGTGCAGTTGCTAGGTCCCTTATGATGTGACGTTGTCAGTTGATATACAGTTGCTATGCAGTTACTATGTTCCTTGTGATGAGGTTGTCAGTTGTTATAAAGTTGCTACGGTCCTGTAAAAGTCACACTTATTTTCTTGAATTACTCTTATTTTGCAGTTGCTGTGCGGATGCTTATGTTGATGAATTTGTCAGTTGTTATGCAGTTGCTATGTTCCTTGTGACGAATTTGTCAGTTTCTATGGTCCTGTAATAGTCACTCTTATTTTGCAGTTGCTATTCAGTTGCTATGTCCCTTTTGATGAAGTTGCCAGTTACTATACAGTTACTATGTGGTTATTTGTGTGTTCTTTGTGATCAAGTTGTCAGTTGCTATGTTCCTGTATTAGTCACTCTTATTTTGTTTAGTTAGTATTTATTTTGCTGTTGCTATGTCCCTTATGATGACGAAGTTGTCAGTTGTCAGTTGCTATGTTCCTTGTGACAAAGTTGTTGTGGTCCTGTAGTAGTCACTCTTATGTTGTCTTGTCGCTCTTATTTTGCAGTTGCTATGTCCCTTTTGATGATGTTGTCAGTTGATATAGTTGCTATGCAGTTATTATGTTCCTTGTGATGTTGTCAGTTGCTATGCTCCTGTATTAGTCACTCTTATTTAGTCTAGTTACTCTTATTTTGCAGTTGCTTTGCATTTGTCATTTTACTATGGCCCTGAAATTGTCACTCTTATTTTGTCTAGTGACTCGCTTTATTCCGTCATATAGAATTGTGCCTTGCCTGAGCTGGGGTTTCTGAGTGACACTTTTCCCAGTACGTCGAGGTTTCCTATCTCTACACTTCCATGCACGCTGTACTTCCGTGTGTTCGAGGTTGCTTCTATGCATTCCCTGCTCATTCAATTGAGGTTTCTCCATCAAGTGTTTACTTCAAGGCCATCTGAATCCAGCCCTGCTCTCTGTTATTTTTTACTGTTGTATAGAAAGACTCTCTGTTTCGCATCTCCCGAGTCTTGTCTGCATTTGGGTCTTAATTCTGAACCTCAGGTGACAACAACACTGATCATATAAAAAACAGGTACGTGCGAGCTGCACAGTAATTAAGGCTTTAGGTGTTTGAGCCCTCTGTGACATTAACATTCTGTCACTGCAATTAGTTTTTAAATTGGTACTAAAATGTGATTAGTGAGGCCATTTAATTATTGTCTTTAATGTTAATTAAGTAAAGCACAATTAAAGAGAATATAAAAAAAAAAATCCCCAACAACGTCTATTGCAAACACATAAACCAGAGGCGGGGAGTGGCTTTTTTATGTTCTCTGAGTTCCATATCTTTAGAATATATATAACGTTCTTACAATCACTTTCCAACTTTTTTTTCCAAAATTGCCTGCCCTTTCCTAACGATTGTCTTTTTCCTTCATCGAATTAAGAACCAAACACATCAGGCTTAGCATGAACCACCATTTTTCTCCCTAATTCCCAATAAAGAAAAACCTCAGGATCTGCTAAAGAAATCAATTGTACCAAAATCAATAATGTTGAGGGTAAATACTTGCAGGGGATTTGCTGGACTGATCCTTCATTTTGTTATGTTGTTATCACAGGATCAACCAGAGTATGTCCTGTCAATTATGTACTGTTTGTTCACACACACACAAAAAGAACAAATACCAAAAAAACGAAGCTCTTTAAATTAAATGTCTGACAGCTGGGTCTCTCAACAATAGTCAGATCATTCCACAGATGCTACGATGATTTCAGCAATGCTGTTGGACTTGGGAATGGTTTGAGGATGCTGCGTTGTGCATGGCACCATGGAAACAGAAGGGTATGACAACCAGCCAGTGAATTTTAATATCATTTCAATTGTTTTGTGCATCTTGTGTGCTTTAGCCCATTAACAATGACACATTTCAGATCAGCCAGAAACAGGAATTGGGATTCAATTAACCATTTGTAGATCCACAAACGTTTCTGTTTGAATTCTGACTGATTAGGGCTGCTTGACAGCAAATTCCCAGCATGCCGTTTGTTGGCAATCTGCCTGTCTCCGAGCAGGGCAGCACGCTGCTGTTTAGCTTCGTTTAGTAGGTTGCTACGTAAATGTGCCCAACAGGCTGAAAATATCTGGAAAAATCATCAGGTAATATTTCTCAACACAGCGTTCCAAAAATAAGACTTTTGTTTACTTATCACCGTCACTATGATTCCGCAACGGGAAATTCAATGTGCTCTATGCTCTATATATTTTTTGCATAGCACACAGAGAATCAGACTACACACGTGCAGGTATAAAGAAGAGTGATTGGGCAAGCAACCAGGCGCTACCACAGGAAATAAAGCAGGCTTTGAACAATACAATCAAAAGATCTACGGGAGTTTTGCCCTCCACGGAGATGTAAGGCTTTCTTATGCTGTCAAAGTGTATTTTCTTACCGAGTACATTAGGTTTGTTCATGCATTTCATACGTGATAAAGTATATTCAATGTAAGGTTATTATGGAGAGCAGTTTAGAACAAATGAAAGGAACTGAATATATTAGTGGGGAGGCAGAAGGGGGCAATGAATAGAAGATCATCCTTACATCAACAGCTCAGTCTCTTCATGTGCAATCACAAATGCAATAGTGGGGTGAGTCACTTCCAGTTGACTTAGGTACAGTTACTGTAAATATGTTTATGACTCTAAAATAGGGCAATCTTGTCTTTGGGTTAGAATTATAGAGTAGAGTTAGCAAAGTACATCATTTTCTTCAGGGGGCGCATGTTAACTTTTTCATGCTGAAGCAGTGTTCAGGCCAAAACAATAGTACCCTAGTACAGATTACAAAACTGATGGTACAGATGAGTGGTGGGCAAACGCCGTCCTCGGGGGCCGGAGTCCTGCAGGTTTTGGATGTTTCCTTTCTCCAACACAGCTGGTATATGATCAGCTCATCAGCAAGCTCTGCATAAACCTGATAACGATCCTGTTGATTGGAATCATCTCGTGTTGGAAGAGGGAAACCTCCGAAACCTAAATTGAAGGAACAGATGTATACATAGTGGCTACAGATTACAAACTCAGAGTACAGGTTAGTAAATTGAGGGTAAAGATTACCAAATTGAGGAATTAGATTACTCAATTTAGGGAACAGGTTAATAAATTGTGGGTATAGACTATAAACTGAGGGTACTAATAAGTAAATTGGGGGTAAAGATGACTAAAGTGAGGGAACAGATTACTGGGTTGAGGTAAGAAATTACTAAATTGAGGAAGCAGATGAATACATTGAGAGTTGACATTACAAACTGAGGGTGCAGAATGATAAATTGAAGGTACAGATGACTAAATTGAAGGTACTCGATTGAGGGTACAGATTGCTTATTGGGGGAGCACATTAATAAATTGAAGGTAGAGATTACAAACCAAGGATACAGATGAATAAATTGAGGTTACAGATTACTATATTGAGGGAACAGATTCCTGGATTGAGGGAATATATTACTAAATTGAGGAAGCATATTAATAGATTGAGAGTAGAGATTACAAACCGTGGGTGCAAATTGATAAATTGAGGGTATAGATGAATAAAATGAGGGTACTGGATTGAGGGTACAGATTGTTTATTGAGGGAGCACATTCATAAATTGAAGGTCGAGATTACAAACCAAGGATACAGATGAATAAATTAAGGTTACAGATTACTATATTGAGGGAACATATTCCTGTATTGAGGGAACGTATTACTAAATTGTGGGAGCAGATTAATAAATTGAAGATAGTGATTACAAACCAAGGATACAGATTAATAGATTGAGGTTACATATTACTAAAATGAGGGAGCAGATTAAAAAAGTGAGGGTAGAGATTACAAACCAAGGAAACTGATTAATAGATTGAGGTTACATATTACTAAAATGAGGGAGCAGATTAAAAAAGTGAGGGTAGAGATTACAAACCAAGGGTACACATTAATAAATTGAGAGTACAGATGACTAAATTGGGGAATCAGATTACTGGACAAAAATAACAGATTACTAAATTGAGAGTATAGATTTGTAAATTAAGTGTACAGATTACTAAATTGATAACAGAATATGAATATTATTTCTCTCATACCTTGGGCACATGTTTTTGTTATTTAAAAAACAAATAATGGGAGGGGGTTTAGTGGATTTTCCACTCATTTCAATGGTGAAAGATAACTTGGCACCAGTACACTTTAATTTGGCAAAATTTAATCTTCTCCCCACAAAGTCCCAAATCACGTCTGTGGAAGATGTAGAGGCTGGAGAGTGGCTCTGCGTAATGTTATGCTGAGAGTTGACATCTCTTTCATTAATCAAGCTTTGTACTGAAAGTGCCAGATGCAAAGTCTGAGTTGACTGGATGCATAGAGTATCAGAAGAAGAAAAAAAAATCTTGTCTTAAAAAAAAAAAGTTGTTATGACACCCCTGCAGAGATGCCAGCCTCTAAAGTGTCACAACAAAGCTGTGGTGATGGTGATGGCGATGACGTAACCTGCTCTCGTGCCAGCGAGCGTGCGCTTGGTTCAAATGTGATCAAATGATGTGTCATATGACATTGAGTTGAATGAATCTCTTGAGCACAGAATCGTTAATTGTGTTCCCAAGACGTTCCTCGGTGCATCAAAGACGTAATGGTACAAACCAGCACTGATTTGCGGATGAAGAATGTTCTAGTTTAAATGAACTGTAAAAAAAAAAACAAAGCACTCATTTCACCTCCTACACAACGACCGATGAGGACCAACACAAATCCTTCGAACCAAATGTTCCGTCTATGGCGTGGGAACGGTAGCGCAAGGTAGACAGCGATGTGAAGAAATGCAGCTTGTGTAACAAATTAAATCTGCATTCATCAGTGATTAGTCATTTATGACAGACAGATGGATGCTGCCACATATTTAATGTCATTGTGATGTCGTTTTAGGTCAATCATTTCATAAAAACGGGTGCGCTTCTGTCTGCTGGCATTTTTATATCCTTACTGACATTCAGATACTTGCAGTTTAAAAATTTCACAGTTGGACTACCGCAGTGATTCCCAACAAGGGTGCCTTGAGAAATCATCATGTGTGGCACAGGAAGTTATCCAATTTCATTTTGTTCAAAGATTTTTTTTACAAATATGTGTATTCAATTACACAGGCCCAAATTTCACACCGAGTAAGTAAATTGAAACGAGATCGCCAGTATTTCAGTGTTTATACTTTTCATTACATCGGTGATGTGCAGTGAGATTTTGAAAAAAATAAATAAATAAATAGGACGCCATTGACTGAGCATCTGGTTGATTTGACTAAGGTTGTTACAGCCAACTTCAACCAGTAATATGTTTAATATTCCGCATCTCTGCTGAGTAAGATGTATTTTATTCATAGTTGTTCTGGTTCTGTCATGTTTTTAGATACATATTAATTCTGAATTGCTCCAGATGATGTGTGTGTAGCACAGCGTGCTGTTATATTGCATATTGCATTTTTGGATAGTATTGATGGCTTCCCTGGCCGCAATATAGTGTTGAAGTGGATTAAGTCAAGTAAGTCCTTACAATCAATGTTAAACCGGAGGAGCGTTCTCGGTTGAAATGAGGAACCTTAAAGTAAAGTTAGCAAGGATGGAAATAGACAGGATTTCAAGAGTAGTGCTGATTTTTTTGGGGAATGGCCACATGTGTTGATTGGTTATAGGGTATGTGGGATTAAAAAAAATTTGGAAGAGGAAGTTCATATTTCATACAGTTTAGGAGGATAGAAGGCAGTAGCGGTATGCCAGCCTGATCATCGACTGATGAATTGCCCTTCAACTGCACCTGCCTACTACTGCACATTTTCACCTCCTTCATATACTGTATGTTAAATGCATAGTCCTAATTACCCCTTTGGGGTTAATGAAATATCTTAAATGTAATCGTGACATGCATTAGCTGATTAAGCCATGGCGCTTTCTGGCGCCGTTTCAACGTTCATACAAGGTGTGCATGTATTTGTGGGGCCTGCGAGATGCACGAGCTGGCTCTCAGTCCTGGAACGAAATACTGGAGTTGAAAGCTTTTGAAACTATAAATTGCGCAAAACTTACAACAAATCGTAAAATGTAAGAAATGATTAATATCTCTGGCTTTGAAATGATTCCTGAATGTCTGAAAGTAGGAACAACTTTAACAACTGTCAAGGGTCAGTAAAAAGTCAATAGTGACCTTGAAAACCACTCTCAAGGTAAGATGGTCTTCATATCTCAGATCACTAGTCAGAAGTCCATATGGGCTTTTTTTCCCCCCTTCAGGATATTGCTTCAATGTTTTCTTTCTGCTGTATTCATTGTTGCATGCGCAGCCTTGTGCACCTCAGGGTGTTTTTGAAGCTGCTTTGTCATTTGTGAAATACAGTAACAGATTTTCTCAAACCTTGTGTAGGGAGTTTTTATTTCGTTTCAGATGGTCAGAGTTTGATGCTCTAAGCTAATTTAATGATTGGCAAGCAGGCTAACACTTTCTTGGCAGACGGATTTGTGACTTTTTAGTTGTATTCTTTGACATTTGTAAATGTACAGAACGTTAATTAAGCACATTGTTTATCTAAGGTTGATCTAAGTAATCTTAAAGACCAAATGTGAAGTAAGGTTGGCCAACCATGTTTTTGAGTAATATTAATGGCTGAAACCATTTTAAGCATATTCTAGTTTTTTGAACGCAACCCTCCTCCTCTTCTTCCAACTCTTCAAAGACTTGTATCTCCTCGTTTTAAGATCGACATATTGCATATTGCTTTGTATACTTTCTGTATTGAGCTCTGCCATTGTTGTCCCCGGTATGACGTATCACTTCCGGGTTTGTCGGTAGCGAGGTCCTAACTTCGGGAAAACAATTATTGTGTCAAATATACAAACTCTAAATTATTTTTTCATGCTTTATTTTTGGGACAATGTTTAATTACTTCACTTGTGACTCTTTTTGGCATTTTATGAAATTACCTCACATTTGGTCTTTAAGGTTGTAACCCTAAGGCTGTCTCATTGTTCTCAGGTTCTGGGTTCAAATTCTCCAGCTTCCTCACATTCTCAAAATATACGTTAGCTACAATGAAAACAAAATTGTCCGTGTCTCGTGTTGAGTTTGGACACTTGTTTTTCTTTATGTGCTCTGCAGTTGGCTGCTGACCAGTTCAAAGTGAACCTTTTGCCCAAAGTCAGTTGGCTCCAGCTCATCCGTGACCCAAATGAGTGCAAGCACTATAAAAAGTGGATGGATGGAGTCTTTGCCAGCATCAGCTAGCTTTATCATCTTGGAGGCTTGAGCTTGGTCCCAGACTGTGAAGTTATTGCATGCGAGCGCCACTGGTCGTAGAATCTCATCTCCACATCTCTGCATTGAGATTGCCTCGTTTTTCAAGCACCTGATTGTCAGCACCTGGGGGTAACCGGAAGCTCAAAACAATGAAACACACTAGAAACATTGGAATAAATCGTTTACGCAAAGAAGACATGCACCACAGTCACCTGTTCTGCTGAACCATTCCGTAGAAGTACCTCCCTACGAGTTCTTAAGCGCAGAGCATGTGTTATTGGCAAGATGACCTAAAGATCTGGCGTACATAACATTGACTTTCCACAAGACAAAACTATCATAACTTCTGTCATCCATCTCAGTAGGCTGACTTTAATGTCTCACAACGCACGTAAAAAGTATAAAAAGCTATTTCGCCTCCAGACATCAACACAGTCTAACTTGCAGTTTCCGTCAGCAGTTCTCAGTTAAATTGGCCACCATGGGAAAATTAATTAAGAACATTTTGTTTACAGCCTCTATAACCATCGAAAAACTTTTTTTTTCTTCAAGGATGTAAACAACCGCTTGCGCAGAGAGAGACTTTTAATAAATTTCCTGCAAAAAAAGTGGAATCCTGAAGATTGCATTTGTCACGTTTTCCATGTGTAATGTATAGCCATCGGCAAATTGTGATCACATGTTATGGTCCATTTGGTTAATTACCTCGGCCCTACCAAGAAAAAACCCCATCTGGGTTGCCCATAAATTGAAGTGACGTAAACCAAGCTACAGTATATTTTCTATGACAGGTGCTCTCTTGTAAACAAGACTGGAGCAAAATAGGAAGTCGGGCTGTGTCCTTGTAAGAAAACGAGGCTGTCATTAGAAGAAGCTTGTGGCAGATGAATGAGTCAAATATGGAAAACGGCAAATTAATCAACAGACTAAATGTCTCCGATAGCGTTTCTGATTTGGATGATGGTGATAACGATGCGTGGAGTAATCTAGTATGAATGTTTTGTTTTTTTTCTTGGTTGAATTGCATGAAAAACTATCAATTGAATGACACGACCTTGGTTTGGGGAAAAAAAAGTCGAGAATTGGTTTGTGCTCTTTCTATTCAACACCCATTGACCTAAGTGACGATTGTCTGTAAAAGACCGTGAGTTGTCTAGCGCTAACCATTGTGCCATTATAGTTGATAATGAGCCAGGAGACTAATTATACACTGACTACTTATGAAAAGAGCGGCAGCTGGGAATGACACAAGAGTAGGGAAGAAGCTTACTGGATGACACAGATGAGGCAGTTGGAAGACAATAGTGTGCACACAAACACAAGATAAGCATTGACCCAAACCTATCCAGAAGGAGGGCTTGGAAATATGGCCTTAAAATGTAACCATTCTACCTGGAATATACTGTGGAAAACCTGTTAGAGAACGAGCAACCCATTGGAAGATAGAGTAGATTGTTTTGGTTATACGCCAAGACCTTGTGATGTGATGCACTGGGCTAGTGCATTTCTTCATTCTGAGGATTATCTCTGCTTCAGTTCCTTCCTGCAAGAGTCTCACAGCAGAAACAGACCTGTGATCTTTTCCGCTCTTAAAACATGCAGAGAAAAAGTAGCAAATGCAAAGCAATTACCACAAAGCTATATGAAACTTTACTCACACAACAGGATAATGCTACTCTATGTGAGGATGCTGCTTATGGATTTCAGTTCTGCATTTCCACACAATTGTACCCATAAACTGGTTAGAAAACTGAGCAACCTGGTTATCCTCTGGGACTTCCTCAGCAACAGACTCCAGAATATCAGGATGTAAACAACACCTCTTCCACTCACTCTAAACACGGGGACACCTCAGGGATGCATCTTCGGTACCCTCCACTACTCCCGCTTTGTCAATTTTTTTTTTACAACACACCCTTGTCGGACTGATCAAAGACAACGAGTCAACCTACAGACAGGAGGTCCAGTGTCCCAGGACCTGAATACAGCCAATATGAAGATTATTGTGGACTGAGTACACCACCCTCCATATCGATGGATAAGTGTTAAACTCAGAGTTCCTCAAGAGTTCACATCTTGGCAACCCTCTTTACCTGCAAGAGCATGTTGAAAACCATATTGATTTAGAATTACATTAAAGTCAAAGTAGAGTAGGTAGATGAGAACAGAAGGTCTTTTCGCTGCATTCTATGACTATTGGGAATTCATGTTTATGGTGTGAAATATGTAATAGTTACCATAATGTTGCAACATAAAGCATAACAAACAAAACATTAAGTCAATCAATTTGCAACCGATGGAACGTGTTGACATTTTCATTCAGTAACATTACTGTCAAGTCCCTTATGCCATTGCAGAGACCTTAGAGTTGTCAGCGCATTACCTCCCGGATGCTTTAGGTTTTTCAAATCAACTCACTGCCTGGCCTTGTGTTCATTCTCCCATGTGTATCTCATCAATTTATCACCCTAGTCCGTCCTAATCCTTTTCTTTGCTCTGCCAATCAACGCCCTGCTATTCTTCGTGCCACTCCACTTGTATCACATTACCTTATCAGTCCTCTCTGGCCTGTTTTCTTTAATACACTGCCTGCCCTTGTACTTTCAAAACAATGCCATCAACAACTAACCAGTCTTTCTTGGCTGTTCGCTTCGTTTCCACAGTAAATTGATTACCGACCATTTCTAATGTCCTTCTACCGTGTGTTTGTTGCATTAGCTTATCAGTTCTGCCTGCCCTTAGGTTCTACCGTCAAATCCTCAGTTTTGTCTATTCCACTCTCTTTGAGTTTTCAACCAATCAACTCCAGAAAGTTTTTTCCACTGGTTTCACTTTAGCTTCAGTCTTACCGACCTACCCCTAGGTTCTCCCTTCTGTTTTTTGGGGTTTGTGGGAAAACACTGAACGTTAAGAACGAGAAAAGTAATAGCCCGCAAAGTGTGAATCTTTGGAAAACGTTGAAGTTGGAATGGTTTGATTTGTATGAGAATTGTAGAAGTAGTTGAAGGACAAACAACGGCTGAATAAAAAAAATATAATAATACAATTATCAAACTCTTCACTCTTCAATGTACCATTGCCTTTGTTTCCTAAAGTGTGGTCAACAAAAAGCAATTTAACTTGAGTTTAACGTGTGTGTGTGTGTGTGTGTGTGTGTGCCTGCGTGCGCGTGCATGTGTACTCCAGTTGACCAACAAACACGCTTCTATTTTACGTCACAATCACAGAGTCCATGGCTCAGTCAAACTTGGTGTTGACCATATACATACATATTGGTGGTTGTAAAAGTTGAACAGATAACAGAGGGTAAAATCACTCTTACCATCCGTCACACCAAAAGATAATCTCTCAAGATAGTCTTTTAAAACGATATCGCACTGAGGGGTGAACTACTGAATGCCCGCTCCTATCAGGGTTCATCAGGGTTCGTTCAAGTTCACAAATGTTCGCTAGCTAACATTTAGCGAACGTTTGCGAACTTGAACAAACCCTGACATGAAATCAACATTCCCAAGCGTTGTTTAGAGATATCCGGCAAACCATCCTTTACTGACTTAGATTGGAAAATAACAAAATATTCAGATTTGGCCCAATTGTAGAGAGACAGAAATGTTGTTTTGCACCCACGTGAGCCGGGCTTTTGCTGACTTGAGGGAAACTCTTCAAATTAGGCCCCCTTTAGTTAATCTACTAACTATAACGGCATATTAGGGTCACCTAGTGAGAAAGAAAAAAAACAACAAGACAAGACGATGTTTAAAGACGTCATGACGATGAAAATTGATGAAAGAATCGTGAAATAGAACGTCTGTGGCAGCATTAAAGTCAACCGGTCACGTTGAGCTCGGTTGTGACCCTGACGTGTCCGTTAAATCTCAACATGCAGACTCTAAATCTCATCATAACGACTTCAGTTCTCATCATGACAACTTTTAAATCTTGCCTTTTCTTGGATTTTTATCCCGCTGGGTGACCCTAATACACCGTCGTACCTATAGGTATATCCATCTATATCCTCCTACCTGTATTCCATTAGTCCTGCCTGCACTCTTTTTTTTTTGTGACACATAGCCTCCTTTTATGTTCTACCGTGTCAAAAGTTTGTTCCTTTTTTTTTTGTGCCTCGGCCAATGGACTCTCCAGCAATCCTCATCGCATTTCAGGCCCCGATTAGCCCTTTTGTTTCCCCATAGTTCTTGAGTGGAAGTTAGTTCTGTTGTAATTTATTTCCATTGTTCCTGTCTTTCTTGAACCAACTTTTATTTATTTCTGCCGACCTCAGAGGAATTCAAGTTCTCTTTGTTTATCCTCCTGTACTCATTTAAAAATAAAATAAAAAGTGTTATTCAGTTCCTGCCTGCAAGCTGCTCATTTTCTGTTTGTAGGTTTATCCGCCTCCAGCCATATAAACAACTCTACTAAAATTTACTTAGGCTAAAACATACACACAAGCATGAAATACAAAATAAATAAAGCTCTATAACTCTTGTCAGAACCACCATTCTGTAAACATACTTTGTCATAAAGATTCCTACAAACATACTTTTGTGAGGAGGTGTGGAGCCTAAAGACTTAATGCAAATGTGCTAGAGGAAAGCTAGCACCCACCTCATCGCTAATTATAAAACAGTGACTGGGCTACTAAGTACCTCATGCGAGGATATTATATGTTAGTGATACTAAGAACACATACTTTCTCCATTAAAATGAATAAGAATGTTTCCAACATGTTTTAATTACAAAAATAGCACTTTACAGTATTACACTTAAAAAAAAAAAAACGTACAGCAATAACTTCATTAAACTGAATTTAAAGAATTAAACCATTTATGCATCATATTGATTTTGCTTCTTTTTGTGCGTGCCTTGGCCACCAGGGGGCAGTATAATACAGACATTCAAAATATCTAAAGATGAGTTTCACAACTAAGTGACTCAGTTAACTGTGGTGATATTTGCTGTTTTTTGTTTGTCCTTTGCTTAAAGAGTTATAACTGCCGCAGCATTGATGCTCGTTTCATCTCCAAAACCTATCATTCGGACTACTCATGAATTAGTTATGTGAATTAAACGGTTTACGCTAATCGTCACATGGCGTATTTTTAGCTCATCAATTTAAAGAAATGTTGCCCGATATGGGGCCCTGTTATGTGTTGAAAAAGGTTCACGGGTTAATCATATTGTGTTTGGATTTTGCTCCACAGCCAGATGGACTCAAGCAGATGGTAGAAGCTTTCAATGCATGTTGGAATGATGCAGCGTGGCACAGCAGAAGGATGTATGCTGCCGCATCCGAACCGAGTCGCTCCTTGTGGGAGCGATGACGGTGGGTTGGGTGGCGGGTGGGGGTCTATGGGGTGCTGTGTTCTCTGTCCATGCTGCTGGAACATGCCCTCAAACGTAGTTTTTTTCTGGCAAGAGGCAAAAAGACAGGTTTTATAAATTTACATTTACCCCCAACATAACGTTGAATTTATTAAAGTGAATATACGAAAATGAAGAGCATTGCCCTGTAGAATCGTCGCTGTAGAAGGAAATTAAATCTACCAAGTGGCATTGCTTGTTCAGGTGGACGGCACTCCCAGCATCTAATTAGGACACGCCAAAGTGGAGCCCACTAATTAAGGAAATGTAAGATCATAATTACATTTCAAACATAGTTTGTAAGAAAATTTCGTTGCTTTTACTGTAAATAATGACAATAAAAATGCAGCTTACAAGGTCTTCTGACTATCTTGGCAGCGGAGTCATAAACATGTTATTGTTTACGGTCACTTGGAAACACTGTATATATAACCTTGGGTAATGGAACGTTTCGCCGCTTCGCCAAAGTCTAAAGGCAAATAAATACATTGTTATCTGATTACTTATTGCAGCCTTTTCAGGTAAATTTCTATTTCATTGGTTTCATAAATACCAATTACCCCACCAGAATATATATGATGAATTGCATACCGTAATAGGAAGGTTTTTGTTGTTGCACAGATATTATAATTAAAATAGTTTACTAAAGTATATTTTTAATATGTACTTTTAAAGTGATGGTCCGATGACTTTTAATTTTAATCCCTACATTTGACAACAGATGCCAGTCTTGTCACTTTATGAAAATAGTCTTGTTTTTGTTTTTTCTACCTGTCGTGTATTCCATTTTATACAGATTGAAAATATGAACCGGTTTACACCGAAAACCAGTGTGACGAGAAGTCCTGTTTCACAGAGACAGTCCCATTTTTTAGCCTTAGGTTCCACTACCTGGCGGATTTCGCCAACCCCGATGTTTTGTCCCGATATTAATAAAGGTCCCGTCTCGCCATCTCGTTTTTTTTTGGGGGGGGGGGGGGGCTATGTATATGTTAATCCCACAGTTGTCATAGCGATTCATATGTTAAAAAGATTCATGATTCATATGATAAAAAGGAATATAGCTGTTAAATTCCTATTTACTTCCAAATTTACATTTGCGGTTTAATCTGTAGAATGCGTGTTTTTGTTATACCGGAACTAGCACCACTTCCTGCTTCCATGTCTAAGAATCATGGGAAATGTTGTCTTACTGCAGAGTTGCCTCGCTGAGCTATTCTGGCGACATGCTTCCAATACCGGATTGGCGCGAGATTCCACAGCCAACTTTCAATTGCTGCCAAGACCGAGCAAAAAAAAGTTGGAGAAAGGTGAGTGCATTGTCTTGTTTATAGCTGTTGAACTGTCAACCAAGATAGCATTTAGCATTAGCTTTTTCCAACCTAAAAGAAATTCACTTCACAACCTCTGCGGATGATGAAAACAGAGAGAGGTAAAGTCATACGTGGCTGACATCTAGATTGACTGATTGAGAGTTTATAAAGTCACCTAAGTACTTTGTAAATGAAATGGAGTCAATGTGGCTTGCGGATATGGATACACTCTTTCCATCTTTGTCTTAATCCAGTAGTAGTAGTAGTAGTTGTGAGATCTTCTCCAGCCAATCAAGTCCCGGCCACTCCTCAAGTTCTCCCAACTGTATCTCTTTAATTGATCTGTCCTAACAGCTCTGTTGCCTTTTCTTCCCATCCAATCAGCTTCTTTGCCAGTCAGTATGTTCCTCCACCTGGATCGCATTAGCTTATCAGCCCCTATCTGTCTCTTCCTTTGCTTTTCTCGGCCAATAAATAGCGCCGCTTCTCCTGTTCTGCCGCTCATATTTTTGCTCATCAGTCCTGTCTGTCATATTGTAGTGCCGCTTAATTTCCCTCGTTGTAAAGTGCTTGTGTGTTTTGTTTATCTTGATCCAGGTGTATGACAGCAGTCCCTCACAAAGAGAGCGTAATAATAATAATTCATCTTCATATCTGTCCGTCTTCACAACGGCAGGCAGACGACACCTTAAAACTGCTTAAAGGATGTTGTGAGAAGTGTTGCTAGGAATGACAACTTGTATTTAATTTCCGCTCCTTGCTTATTCATTTCGCAGTTTCAAAACAACACCTTAGGAACAACAGCAGCTGCCATTTGCATTACTTGGTGGATGCTACACCGTGTGGCAAATACAATTAATTTACTAATCTGATTTATCTCGGCACAGCAACGTCTTCCTTTGCGTTGTTCGACAAACACCTTGAAACCGGAAACATTACCACCTTGCGACAATTGACATGCAGTGAGAAGGTGGCGAAGCTGGATGAAAATGCCACATTTTGACGAGACTGACTGTCATGTAGAGTGAGGATACAGTGGCGAGCGCATATGCAGACATGCCCAGCGGGGACATCATCAAAACAGCCTCTAGAAGTTCTCCACCTTCATACATAATGTATACTTCACGGCGACATCTTAATCTTTCCGAGACAGTTTTGTAACTGTGTCTCGCGCACACACAAACACACACACGCGCGGGAGCCTCAAAAGTTGAATGTTCCTGAAATCGAAAGAAGAAATAATCATTAATAAATTGAAATGCTAAACATAATGACATAATATTGTATTTACCTTCGGTATTAAACAAATGAGAAATCATTTTAAAGAATGACCTATATACCTCAATAGCATTTTTCCTTAAAATTGAATTATTTTTTTTAAAGAGCTCAGTATTGTTCATTCGCTAATTTTACCGATTTGACATGTTTAAAAAAAAATAAAAATAAAATAAAAAATAAAATGGAAATTTTCTATATTTTTTTTCATTTGTTCATAAAATACACATTTTGTATAGAACACACAATAAAAGGAATTTAAATAAATAATTAAATAATTAAATAAATAATGTAGCGGTCAGAAAAATTCCCAATCAAAATATGTGGTTATACAACATCGTACAACCGATATTGGTATCGGCTGCATTTGCTAGTACCCGATACCTTGAAATAAGGCCGGTATCAGCCGGATACCGATATATGGCATCGGTACTCGCCCGTGCCTTTTCAAAATAATAGTAAAAGTTGAAGAACAGATGCACTATGTAGAAAAGTCAGCTTTGTTGAGTCTTATGTGAATAGACTCATCTCCCGAGCACAAGAAAACTCCACTTTCGTGGGCGAGCACACATTTTACACATTTCTTTTTACTCTTAAAAATACTACAAAGTGGAATGCATAATGCTAGTTGACTCGCATATAAAACACTTTTTTCGTTTTGTTTCGTGTACTGTTGTTCGGGTGGAGGGGTGCAATTACATTGTTGAAATTAGCTACAATGTCTAGTACGTAGTTGCGGTAAGTGGACAACATTTCTTCAATCAATGTCAAGGTAATGTTATGCTACTTTCTGCTTGGAGTTGTGATTAGTTCACAATAGATGCAATTTATTCAAAAATTCTAATAATGTACGTGACTTGAACTTTTGCGACAGAAACTTTCTGATCTTAAAAGCAATTCAGGCTGGAAGAATGAATCACATTTCCTGTTTTTTAATCAGAAAGGGAATGATGCCCCGCAGCCTTGTATATCTGTATTGAAAACTCATAAGGAAAAAAATATTTTCAAATCTGGTTTTGAAGTGAAAATGCTGAAAGTGTATTGTCAAAGAATGAAACCTTTTTTTTTTTTAACATTTGCGGCCACTTTTAGAGCAAATGAGCGATTCTTCTCGTAGACTTTCCTAAATACAACTCATGAAGGTTTTGCCAATAATATGTGACTAATATAATTGTGATATGTCCAAAATGATGATTTAATATGTCACACCTCACATACACATTGGAGGTTATCTGAGGTGACCGTTGAAAACTTCTGGCGTTCTTTTTTTTCTTTTTTTTGTGCACTTTGATTCCACCTCATCAAGGCAAATTAGCCTCATTTCGAGTCCTTCGCTCTGATATGTGTGATGTCTATTCCATCCTTTTACTTTGATGTGACTATTTCATCTCTCATCTTTAGCGTGACCGAAAAGCGACCACAAATGCACGGACAACTTCTCGTTTCATCAGTCGAAGCGCATTCATATTTATGATTCTTTTCTTCATATGTTATGTCACGTTAATCGTGTCTGTTCCTTGGGAGCTGACTCACTCTTCCTTTCACACGTTTAAAACCCACAGAGCATGTGGGTGCTCATCGGTGTACTACTGCGATCCTCTTTTCATTGAATCTACCCTTGTGGTGCCTTCAAAGAGGGTCTTGGACTTTGATAACGCACAAGTCAATTGGTCCCAGTAACTGCATCTACATTATACAAGCGCATTATTATAAAAAAAATCATCAATTACGAGATACAAAAAACAGCGACGCATTCAACCGTCTTTTTATAAGCACAAAGAAAACAACCTAATTAAATATTCAAGACTTCAATCTCACCATTGTCTTGAGATTGCAAGTAAATAGTTCCCTGCTTTTGTGTCCTGAAGCACTTTTTGTAGCGATGTGTTGTCCTGGATATTGTCTTGAGACTTAAGACAAATGTTCCTCTGCTTTTCTGTCCTAGAGCAACTTTCTCCAAAGTCTCAGAAAAAGCTCGTTTCTCCCTCGGACCTCACTTAGACCAATCCTATGTGACATGAGGGATTTAGTAATGAGGTTTTGGCCAAATTTTGCCACAAGATGACTTCGATGATACCAGTTTTGACAATGCAGTTGTTAGAAATGTACTATCTCGTGTTATACTCGAGTAAATTACATTTTTTCCATTCACGGTCTGTGTTTCCAAAGGGGTCGCCATTGTAGAGGCACGTCACATTTCCGTGTTCAACGGTGCGTTCCCGTACACACTTCCTGGTTTGAACTCGGAAAAAGTCCGACTTCGGACCATCCTCGAATGCAGCATTAGAGTGCTTGTTTGTGCGGCGGCCATCTTACGTTGCCACCTGCTAAGCGAGATTTCTCTGCGGCCTTTCGACATTATTTTTTGGTCTGTGTGTGTCTGTCACGCAAACCACTGGAAATACACAAGAAGAGGTAAACAAACATGGAGTAACTTAGACGCAACACACTTTTGGAGCTAGGAGGAAACCGACTTCTTTATTAGGATCTTTTATTGACTGTAGAAAGTTAAAAGCAAAAAAACGACATCTATTCGTGCAATGATGTCTGTGTGTTGCGGTTTTGATCGGGATTCGTATACGGGAGTTCGCTCATGGATGTAACCGGGTCGTCCCGAATGTTTCAGAAACCGTCATTTTGACTTTAACCCGAATATTGACTGCGTGTAAACATAGTCAGTTAACAAATTCGTGCGGCGGTTTTTGCCCAATATTTCGAACCAAGAAGCCATCGGAAACGACGCCTGGGAGGAAGTAATAATCATTCTTATCATCTCTGCAGCTGGGTTGCTAGGAAAACATTATACTCCAATCTCGCCATTGTCTGGCGGCAGCAACAGAGGGGATATGTAAATGAGAGTCTGACTTGGGCTGCATGAGAAACACAGCCTAAGTCAGAGCAGAGAGCAGGATGTGTGTGAATGCACAATTATGGCCCGCAGCACACTGGGACTTTGTCGCAGTAAGGATGACAACCGACTTGTCTCACTTGCCACCGACGATTAACGGCATATCTGCTGGCAGCCTTTCAACATTCGCATCTTGCAAAACTGAAAAGAACTCATGAGTGTAGCCTGTTATGAAATTTGTTCTCTCCGTTTTAAATTTGGGGAAAAGCGTCATTCTATTTGGGCTCAAATGGATTCCTCTGGCGAGATTGAGCCTGTTTTCATCTCATTTTGCCACACGCGTCCATGCAAGGATGGCTAAAGATGACAAAAGAAACATTTATGTTTTTACCTGGAATAGACAATAAAGCTATCTCTCTAAATAGTTGCTAAATGTTCAAAGACGAGTGGGCAGAGGTGTGAAACTCTTTTAGCATGTGGACCGCTAAAGTAAAACGTGTGTCTACTTCATGTTTCTGTTTCTAAGAACTAGAGTGTGCTAACATCGCTGTTCGTGACATAGCCATACATATGTGTGTATCTATACATTAGGGGTGTCAGGCTCACGATTCATCTCAAATTTTAGATCTGTTGTAAATGTACAATAAAATGTACAATATTATATTTTTTCTGAGTTTGGAAAAAGTGGAAAAAATGTTAAACTAATAGAAATATGGCTGCATCTGTTAGTCATTGATACAGTAATTTCATAAGAATTCATAAAATTTAGTTAAAAGTAAAAATATGTACTATACTGTAAAAAAAAAAACGGATGTGATATTGATTTGTGTTGAAGTAATTTTTCTGCCACTAGATGGCATAATTGCATTTTTAAGATGTTGATAGCTCAGTGCATTTTTCTTTTTATATTAAGAGCTATTCATCTTTAACATGAAATAACTTTTCTGCACATTTTTAAAATTGTAAAATACAACCTGAACAGATCTCTCTCTCTCTCTCTCTCTCTCTCTCTCTCTCTCTCTCTCTCTCTCTCTCTCTCTCTCTCTCTCTCTCTCTCTCTCTCTCTCTCTCTCTCTCTCTCTCTCTCTGTATATATATTACAATAAAACCTCTGCCTAGGTCTAATACGCAAAAAACATTATAATGTCCGTCATGGCGGTGGTGCTTCTAGAGTTATTAGTTCTTAGGTGGCACTTGGAGAAAAAAAAAAAGTTTGAGAACCACTCCTTTAATCATTTGGTTCCAATTTCTCTAGAGCAATGTAATGACGATGTGGAGCACTCTAAACGCAACCATTTATCATATGTAAAGTGTCTTGAAATCGCGGTCAAACTGCAATTAAAGTTGCTGCAACATAATTAGATACTCTAATTACTATTATCTAACAAGTAAGAGCATGAATATTAATCGCAGCAAGCTGTACATTCAGCCCTACCAATTAAGTTGCCGACAACGATAAGGAAAACGTCTTTTCACACTCAGTAAACCACATCGGCGCATTCATTTGTAGTGGTGTCTGTGGCCAAGTCCATTTCTCAGTAACTAACGCTCACCCCCCGAGAGAAATATCGGAACGCCTTAGCTGCTAAATGTACCACAGCGAGAGAAGACCGAGGGCCGCTGAATCCCTTACAAAAAAAAGAAGAAGAAGAAGAAGAGTTTTCAATAACAGCTGCAGAGCATTATTTACCTCATTCTAAAAAGTAGAGCAGATCAAACAATGTTGTCAACTGCGTCGGACACCAAAGAATGAAATGCTATCTATCATACAAGCTAGGTAAGCCCAATTGAGTTGAGCCTTATTTGACACATCTTTAAAGGATTTCATTTCGAGTGCAATTACAAGCCTACTGCAAGCTGTACATACAAAGCCATCCAACATGCATTAAATTAAAAAAAAATTCAGTTCGACATGTCATGCCCCTCCAACATTTATTTTTTTTTGCCAGTGCTTTCCAATTACAATCTTCTGCTAACTGTATTGTCTCTCTGTAATTTGCCGTACACGGAGAGAGATAATTGCACAGTAGTAACAGCAATCAGTCTGCCGCTGCTGAATAGGCATGAACAAACAACCAGATGAGGTCAAAGAACTCAGCGGTAGATTATGGCTCACCTTGGCCTGCGTTTCACCCCTCATTTTGGCGCAGACTCATTTTCCCCTCAGCGCGTGTTGCTCTGTAGCCTCCTGGTGGTTGTTGGCTTTATTTACCGACAGTAAAAATGTGAAATGTTTGAAATTAGGACACTAAACCACAGTTGTCCAAAAGGTTTCCTCCCATGGCGGAATACAGAAAAGAAAAATCGATGGTTGCACAGACAAGGACATTTTTCACACTTAAACCAATCCAATTATATATCCATTAGTCTATATATGACCTCAGTGATAAACAATTTTGATATTTTTCCTCTATTTGCCAGTCCCTAGGTGGGTATGTAATTTCTATTATTGACCAATCTAAAGTGCAATGTTAATGGCCCAACAACCAAGCGTTTTTTTTTTTTAAGATACTGCCAGTGAAATAGCTATTTTGGAAAACAACTATGTCTCAGCTTTCTGTCAAAGACTCTGTAAAGACAAATTAGAGATTTGTTTTTACATACATTACACAGTACGTGTTTGACGATAATAGATGAAAACGCCCTTTTGCTTACTTGCTTAGTCGTAAATACTTGGACCTTTTATCACTCCAGCGTTCTGTTAGCTAGCTAGCTAGCTAGCTAGCTCCACCTCCAAAAATGCATCTCCCCCGAATGCCTCAATTTACAGAATAGCTCGGCGTTTTTAAATTCCCAAATTACTTTGCGTTAATCAAGCTACCATAATATGTTGACAGGGAGCCGCAATTAATCGCATATTAATTTGAAATTATATCTGTTTTAATACAATACAATATTTATTTCAGGTTTTTCAAACTCTTGTTAAATAACATAAAGTGGACAAATGTGTATATGGTCGTATCATTTAGTTCATTGATACAGTCATTTTATAGTAAGTAATTCATTAGGTTACGTGAAGTTATCGTTAAAAGGAGTGTGAAACGCATAGATTTATCTTGAGGTCATTTTTTTTGCCACTTGGTGATATTAGTGTTTCATGTTGGATGTTGGTGACAGGAACATTACATTTAAAAAAAAAAAAAGATATACATTTGTATTCAAATTCAGAACAGAAGCCGTAGTTTGGACACAAGTAGACCATTCTTGAAAATAATCAATATGATTTGTCGCTTCCAAAAATTTATTTAAAATTAAGAATACTGTAGTAGTAGTTTACATCCCATTCGTTAATCACAGTCTTGGGGGGAAAAATCAAGCAAGCTGCATGTGTTTTTTTTTGGGGGGGGGGCGGCATTAACTAAGCACAGTGTGCAAATAAATACGCTTTACGTCAGCGTCACCTTTTGTCGTCGCCCACAGGGCACAGCGTCTTGTTTGGAGCACGGTAGGATAGGTGCTAACTCATAAAGCTCGTATACTTATGGGGCACATAAGTAAACTGGCCGGCCTTTGTGCCTGTTGCCTAGTTACCGCCTACACAATGTTGCCTGAGTTTTATTTTGTATTCTTCTACAGCCGTGCTGAGAGGGGTTGAATCATCCTTACTGCAAACTTGCACGTGTCGATTGTGTCATTTGGGCTTTACGTCGTCGCTATTAGTTCACATAGAATGGGATGCAAAAATGTACAAGGAAAATAAAGACATTAGGGAAATATGGAAGGCATAGTGCTCATTTTAATTCGATGTGATAGCTACTTTCATTGTCTGCATTTAAAATAAATTTCAAGGCACTTTGTTTTCTTCATTAATATTTCACCAATGTTTACATGTCCTAGTTGTCCCTGTCTACTCTTTTTTTTTTTTTTTGCTGCTTTCATATATTTGAACAGCCTCCTTTTGATTAAATTTTGATTCTGCATCTATTTGCTATTCATAAGATGTGTCCTTCACAACTCAAACAGAACAAGAACAGGTACACCGAAATATTTTCCCTCTAATACTTCCTTTGAAGAATATAGATGTGCTTTATTGTTCCAGCAAACATTGTCAATCTTGGGAGATGTCAACATGTTTTGAAAGTTGGCTATACAGCACATCGCTACAGTGTAAATACACAAGAATATTCTAAAGAGTGCTATTATACAGTAGAATTGATGGTTATGAGCAACAGAGGGCTGCTTCTGAAGTCATGATGGATGCAGTAATAGCAGTTATTATTTCCCACGTGCTTATTTGAAAACATGACATGGCAAATGTTTGTAATATGCCGGGGTGATGGAATCTTAAGCGTAAAAAAGAAATAAAGCTATAAAGCATCTCCATTTACTTTCATACAAAGCTATTATATAGAGTTAAGACCGGTGAAGGTTGGTTAACATTGAATATTTTATATAATACTTATTGCATTAATTTGTGCATTAATAATTTACTAAGTAGCAAGCGCCTACTTTCCATTCGCCATCTAAAAATGCATAATTGTACATTATTTCAATGTATTGCATGGGCATTCTCCACTTAACTCACTCACTGCCATTGACGGCTACAGACGTCAAAAATTCATTTGAACTATTTTTATTAGTTTAATATTTTTTCCCACTTTTGTTAACAAGAGTTTGAAAACCTAGAATTGTTCTATTGTATTAAAACAGATATAAAATTTGTGATTAATCGTGAGTTAACTAGTGAAGTCATGCGATTAATTACGATTAAAAATTGTAATCGCCTGAAGCCCCTAATTTTAAATAATCTTTTCTTAATTTTTTTTTTTAAAAAGGATTATTAAGTTAAAAAAATTTAAAGAAAAGTTTATTAAAAATTAGGGGCATCAGGCGATTAAAATTTTTAATCATAATTAATCGCATGATTTCACTAGTTAACTCGCGATTAATCCAAATTTTTACATCTGTTCTAAATGTACAAAAATATCTAGGTTTTCATACTCTTGTTAACAAAAATGAAAAAAATGTTACATCGAAATAGTTCAAATTAATTTTTGACGTCTATAGCCGTCAATGGCAGCAAATGAGTTAACTGTGAACATTCCTTCTGTGATAATCTAATGAATGTTAAATACATAATCTATTGGAAGACGTCACGTTCGATAACACTAACGCAACATTACCGTGTGATTACTCCACTGGCCAACCGTGCTGTGGCTGGCGGCGCCATGTTTTTGACACCATCCACGGCCTTTCCCACCTGGGTGTGAAGGCCTCCACAAAGCTGGTGGTTTGTCTGGTCGGGGTCCCAGAAGAGACATGACGTGGGCACGGCATGCCTGCGCGCCAGGGTTCAATGCCATACCAGAGCCTCGTTGGCACCATTTTGAGGCTGGAGAGACGTTTTGAACTCCCTCTTGTAATTTCACTTATTTCCTCACCACGGTGGACAGGACCAGCAGGTGGCCAGAAGTTGTTTCGCAAACCAAATATGTCATGGAGTCGAAATGAAATGCTGTCTCGTTACTATAGAAATGAGTGACATAATGTGTCGATCACAGATGGTATTTTCAATGCATCTGCTCACTATCTGACAGTCATTTAATAATGAGGCCTGACATAATGCTCTCCTGATTAGCCGACATGAGTCACTTCATATGACACATTGATGGAGCTGGCCACTTCTCAAATTATTATTGGATGCATACGCTTTCAAGCTGATCCGCTCATGAATTGGTGGCATATGTAATGCAATTAGTGTATACACATTTAGGAAACTGAGATCTATTGCTCTTTGTTTGGGGAAAGGCATAACTTGAAAGAAGCAATAAGTATTAGCTAAAGCTCGCAAACTAATTTTTCATCACATAAAAAAGAAAAAAAGATAACATTTTGGATTATGACATTCCTTTACAAATCCCCCCAAAGTCAGTTGGGTTGGGTTCCAGCTAATGTACAGCATCTGTAGCTAATGCTAATTTCCAATGGCCAACCCTTGAAGGCTTGTAGTTAAACACAGAAAAAAAAAAGAATTTAAAACATAAGAATGTTCTATGCGGCACCACGAGACTAAACACAGTATTTTGATGAATATTGTATTTGTGGAATATGAATTAAGCAGCAAAATCCACCCATTTTTATTCATATCTGGGGGCAGACATTTTTTCACTTGCTGTCAACTGGAAATGACACCACAGTGCCTCAGGGCCCAGTTAACGACCAATCACCTATTCTCTGAGTTTGGTCATGTGACATTTATAAGCTCAGGTAACAGACACAGTCCTGTTATCTAAATTATTATTATTATTTTTTTAAATAGGCCTACCATTGACAACTCCCTTTAGTGTGCTTAGTGTCACTATTGGCTTTTGCCACAAATATTTCATGAAAATGCTAATCTATGCTAAAATCTCACTCCTGTTACTTAAATGAGGAGTTTCTGTATAATAAATGAGATGGGCCAATACAAACTATACACTAAAACATTTTTTTTAAATAAATGAATAAATAAATAAGTTTAAATTAATTGATTATCAAAAAAATATTTTAGTTGTAAATAATTACTCATTATCAATATATATATGATTTAATCGATTATTAATGAATTTAAATACAAATATGAATACATAATAATAATGGTAATAATAATAATAATACATTTATTTATTTATTATATTACATTAAAATTAAAACAATTTAAAAGTAAAGCACGCATATGACCAGATCGGAGTTGAAAAACTGATCTGACCTTATCATCTCCCATCACCAGTTGTTTGATATACAATTTGCAACAACCCGCTTCATTCACCAATCAGATAAGGCCATTAAAAAGCAGATATTGATGCCTGACAACAACCTGCAGGGGGTCCTTAACACATCACGGAGATCTGTAAATACACGTCTTGTGACCGACAAATATTCACCGCTGACATTTAAGCGTTGAAGCGAGATCTTAATCTGCCGGCGCTGAAGAAGAGCAGCGTTTTGGGAGCTGCTCCTGTTTCCTCGAATGGAGCGGTTAACCTTTGCCTTTCCATTTAGGTTTGTTGAATATGTTGATGAAATTAGCCTTTGTATGATGTGTTTATACTGCGGCCGCTGAGTCAACCGTAGCTTGGAGCAGATGGTTGTCGGCGTGTGTGCGCAAGGTACGCTTGATATTCATCAGGAGATTTGACCTCCGCCATCATGTGCCCCACTACCAGGTCACCCTCGCATAATGAATAGAAATGCCAAAACAAGACAAAAAGCCCTTTGCCGATACTCCCACTTTTGCTCGGTTGTGCTCTCGTTGGTGGAAAGCGGGCCAGTTGAGATTCTCTCGTTAAGGTTTGGCTCAAATTGTATAATGTGTGCTAATTCCGTTGAATAATTTTGATTGCATTGGATTTGGGTGAGTGCATGTGGAATGCCACATGATTTTGTGATTAAAACTTGGTATTGGAAATACTGTGTGATTACGAGGTGTTTGTGTATTTTTTTCATTTTCAAATAACATCGCCGATTCTCACTCCAGTGATCTCAAATTTTAACAAGAAAATGTTGAATTCAAGTGTTTTTGCTTCACCAGGAATGAAAACCCATTACGTGAGTCAGAAAATGCCACTATCACTTTAACAAGAGTATTCAGTCTGCATTAGAAGAAATTCTCACAGGAGCCCGTTAGAATATGTACCCCCCCCCCCCCTTCCCATTTTAAATATTAAATTTTAGTTTATATTTATATTTATGTCGATTACAGATGCAAACGGCATTTCAATTCTTCGCTATGTCTTGGATATGAGGAGTGTTGGCAATCCGGAACATTTTCTGCTAGCTTCAAATAAAAAATTAAAATTAAAAAAAAAAGGCCAAATGCACTTGTGAAGGTGATCCAATAGATGTGCTAACACGTTCTTCCCCTTCTGAGGCAGGTGCGCTACTACAATATTGATATCCAGATATTAGCATCTTCTCTCCAAGACGTTCCCTATTACTCTTTTAGTCTTGAGGGATTTCCCCCTTTCATGTAGAACTAAATATTGATGCTACATCCTGGACAGTCTAATTAAAGGCTGGTAGAATGCAAATGCAAATGGCAATTAAATGCACTACGGTGCTTTGTTTATGGCATAACGTAAGCGATGTAAAGAGACCAAGAGGTTCTCTCCTAGCGCGCGCACACACACACACACACAAAGCGTCCACCTGGTACACTGTACTCGTATGTATGGATGTGATACCTGTGAGAATGGGTCACCTGGCTGTGTTCCCACAACATTAGTGGCCTACGAGTGCGCATGTGCTAGCGTTAGCACTCGCGTTTTGTGCTAGTCTGTCCTATGGGAGTTTTACAAGAGTATAACATTCATTTGGGGTACTTTAAACAGTGTATTAATATTTGGTTTTCGCATTTGGCGTGTGTGTTTGCGTGACCGAATGGGAGTGTCGGGGGGGGGGGGGTGATAGGTGAAGCGAGGCCAGGTGCTTTAAAGAAGACTCATGATCTCTTTACTAATTAAGTTTACACCGCGGGTGTGTGCATGTGTGTGCGCGACAGAAATAGAGAAGCAAATTTCAGAGCTGCTGAGGCTTCTTTACAAATACACAAATTAAACGGAATTTCCCTGTGATCGTTGTTGAGTTGTGATTACGCACTTCTGCAAACAGTGGCCTCCTTTACAAAGCGTTCCGCATCTCGATGAGTCGCACGGCGCATTGTGAGCAAATAAAATGGCTCTTTGTTGCCCTCAAGAGAAAAATATGAAACAGTAGGACAATATGTGGTTTTAATTACCGTCTGTGCCATTCCAAGCGGGACAGTTCAGTTCAGTATGCACAAATGGATTTAAATATGCTCTCTATCATATCGGCTTGTAATTAGTTTAATCTGTGACACCACATGGACAAAGATGATACCTGTGAGAAGGTGTCCCCCTGCTCTGTTCCCACTGCAGATTGGATTAGTGGCCTGCTGAGCATGTGTGTGCGTGCGTGTGTGTGTGTGTGAGATTCTGCCGTGTTTCTGGAGACATACTGTATTGTGTATGCTGTGCAACTAAAGGATGTACAGTACATTGCTTTGACCCGCAGTGAAGTCAATTCAGTTTGGGAGATAGTGAGCAATTCTTCGACATGCCACACTGTTACCCCCCACCAATGGTTTATTCTTTTTATTCTGCCCTCGCTACATCGCCACTATGGCTAGACAGATAGATAACTCCTTCAATTATAATACCTGTTGATAATTATTGCACTTTTATTCATCATACGGATGGCTCAAAGAAGTGTAAAACTATAACAACAAACATATAAGAACAGTTTCCATGCTACAACAAAATGCTGTGCCCCACTTGTCTGCTATATGATGAGAAGTATGGCTATGCTAGCATGCTAATGTTCGCGAAACAGTTTACATTTTTTTTTCTATTTCGATAATTTAACATCTCTAATCTCAAATGTATTAGCTAGCATGCTAATATTCGTGAGTATGAGTAAATATATATATTTTTTTCTATTTCAATAATTTAACATCTCTAAATTACCAGAAGAGCTAACAGTTAGCCTAGCATATTTGACATGTTCTTCTCCTACTAATCATTGTTCTTGGTAGGTTTTGTCTACCCGCTTTGGACCTTAAACACATCACCGCCATCTACATCGATACACGTTTTTTTGCCATTCCTTTTCATTTACAGCGGATTGCGTTGGCGACTGAACGGATTGATTTTCATCAGACTTTTCAGAACGATAGCAGGAGTAACAAACGGTGACATATTTCCAAGTGGCAGAGCGCATCCAAAACTCCGGTTTGTGTGAGTGCAGGGCCTCAGACCCGGCTCCTGTAGTCGATGAGTCGTGAGTGAAAACGTGCACGGGCTGCCAATCGGGAGCCAGCGATGCTCAAAGCTGATACTCGATGGTGCACTTCAGAAAGCAGAATTTGCAGACGCTGTTTGTGGAAATGAGAACTACAATATGGCCACTATTAATCTGTATTCAAATTATGATGGCATATAAATTGTCTGCAGCAAGCAATTACACACTGGCTTGGTCCAATTTTCAAACGTGTCCTTGAGCAACTTTGAGATGTTTATACTTCAGATCAGGGGTGTTCAAACTTTTTCTTCCAAGGACCACACACAGAAAAACTAAGCAATTATATATGTATATAAAATTTATTATTTTATTATATGCAAAAAAAGTCACGGATTTTTGCATATAATAAATAGCACTACAATCACATTTCAACAATTGGAACCACAACAACGCTAGAGATGCCTCAATACTACTTTTTTCAGACCAAGTACAAGTACTTGTAAATGTTGGGACCCTGGGTTATATATATATATAGTCTGGCTACCACATTTTTAGGCTGACTTAAATTTCAACGGAAGTCTTCAGTCCAATCACAGCTTTAAGGATACAAGTATGAAATCGTGATTTCTGTGTTCCTTCAGCCTGACAGTAACCAAATGTGCAAGCATGCCCATATTGTGGAAATAAGTTACAGCAGGAGTCTGCATCTGCCCCTCAAGTTGCCATCCACACTCGTGTTTTTCCAATTCTGAGGAACGCCTCCCCCAGAGATTGTCAAAAAGGATGCACAGCGGCTTGAGAAAAATATTTTCAAACTTGCTCGGTTGACTTTCAGCAATGTTAAAGGCGGCGAGAATGAAAAATTCAGTTATGAACAGAATACGCCAGAAAATAGTCAAGTTTGTTAACAAGAGGTGATGCTGAAATCATTTTCATATGATAATGAGGCTCTAATATGAAAAACAGCACTTCTTGTTGCTGTTAGAATTCAATAATTTGAGTAGGTTGTTTTTTAATTGAAAATGTAAATACAAATGTGGAAAAATTAGTTGGATTTTTTCAAAGTATATTTTTCAGTCAGAGTAGAGTTCTGTTCCACTACAAACGCTTGAAACATGTTTAAAATTAACGTGTTTTTTTTGTAAATGTATACTGAAGAATATGTTTGGCCGTTTAATGCAGCAACTTATATGCAGTACAGTATATATCGAGCACAGCGCAAAAAAAAAAATACGAGGCGTCTCAGTGTACAAAAATAAACCTTGGTTCGGCAGCCAGAAGGATGATCTTTGACTGGAGTGGGTGCAGTTGGCTGAATTGAAAGAAGACTGGGACGTATTTCAAGTATCCCTCTTCGCATCGCACCGTCAATTTCTGTCTCTCTGTGCAATTATGGCGAGCGATGACCGAAAGTAACTGTAGTTAAAAGGAGATGCGGCGTACGTATGGACACATGATGTGTTTTCCTTGCATGGACGAGAGCTGGTTGGACAGTAGGTCCTTGTTAACGTTAATAATACAGTTAAAAAAAAAAAACGATATATGCAGGTTTTACTAAACTATTTATTTGCACCAAAAGATCCACATTTGCTCTTCATATTGACGTTAGCCACCGAATGACCAAATCATCTTGAGTTACTTGACTTGACAAAAAAAAAAACACGTTATACTACAACAAAAATCCAATTTGATCAAAATGGTAAATGAAGTGCACTTATACAGTAGAGTGCTTTATGATAATTTATTCATTTAAACGTATCGGAATGTAGCCTACACCGGCGCGTCAACACACAAAAATGCTGACCTTTTTAGTTGAAATGAACTTTAACCTTAAGAACAAAGGATGATTTTTCTCTCTAGTCCTGTATTAATTAATCCATCTACGTTACTACTAGGCTTATCCTAGCTAGCGCTAAGCTAGCTCAGAGTTTACGAACTCGCTTTCGTTTTGATGCTAGCCAACAGCGAGGCATCCGCTCGAACGAACCGTGTACGTAGAGTTCGCACACGTGCACTCCCCGTGTAGATACGGCACACCTACGTAGCTAATTTCGCCACCCATTCTCGCAGAACCCTAATATGCATATATTTATATATTTACACATATAACATCAATTTAAGCGCATTTCAAGCCACATACTTGTTTCAGCTCACAGTGAAGCATTCCAAATGCCAAAATTAGCGCCGCGTGCTCGAAGCAAGTCGAATCATGCCCGCCACCCACGGGCTATTTTTCACCTGCTGCCCACCTCCGTCAACAATAGTGAAGCAGAGCCCAGGATAAACACAAACACAGACACAACAGAGAGCACATGGCCCGACCGTGCTCCTCAGCTTAACCTTTGTCCTCGGTGATGAGTCCCGATGTTTCAGCCCGAGCACTTTACATTCAGCGCAAGATGGACACCATACGGAGACAATGGCAACTTTCTCTTCCGCTCACTCTGAGATAATTGGCTGGCTTGGGATAAGCCTGGCCCGCAAACAAGTGGAGATTGCCGCACAATGAATGCCAGTTAGTTTTCTATCCGAACCTGCTGTGATGTCATGCAAATGGAGGCAACAAGTAAGCCCCCCGGAGATGCAGACTGTTGCACTTCTTGCAAACCCTACAGCTGCTCTGAACCAGCTGCATGACCGCACCGCAGCGAATCACTCGCTATCCTCCAATTAAGTTGAATACATTATTTAATTTGCATAAAAACAGAGTCCTGTTATTTCTGTTGTGTGTGTGTATATATATATATATATATATATATATATATATATATTAAGGGTGTGCCCAAAAATCGATTCTTATAAGAATCGTGATTCTCATTTAGCACGATTCAAAATCGATTTTATTTAAATTCTTTTATGCTGTCTTGCCTTTGTCTGTGTGTGCCTTTTATTTGGAGCGCTGTTCGTGTTGTACCCGGTTTGGCCACTGAGGGGCAGTGTGGTTCCATGCGGTCTAATACACTGTTAAGTTGTAGCCACGTTAGAGAGTAGAAGGAAAAAGTCACGATCAAGTTATTCCAATAAAAGTTTGTTTTGTTTTTTTCAGCGTGGAGCCGTTCTTTTGAGTGATAAGTGCCGTGAGTAGCGCGCTAATTAGCATTAGTGAGTCAGACTGGAGTAGATCATTACGATTCCTTGGACATCTATAAATTGCAGCAAAAATCATTGTCGATCAAATCATTTTGAATAAAAAAATCTTTCTTAATCGAAAATCGATTCTGAATCGAATCAAATCGGGAGATATTCAAAGATTCCCACCCCTAATAAATATATATATATATATATATATATATATATATATATATATATATATATATATATATATATATATATATATATATATATATATATATATATATTAATTAGGATATTAGTTATTTTCCTGGCCTTCCAAGACGTCATTATTTTTCAAACCAGCAAAAACCAAGTGACCTATTTTTATATAATGAACCAAAACCTTAGTCGAACGTCGCGGTTCCACAGTTGCGGCACTGTCGCGCCGACAAAGTGACAAGAGGAGCAAAAAGCGGTGCTCCGAGTGCGGCAGGCTTCACACTCCATTTCAGCTGTGAGTTTTAAATGGCTGCGTTTGCCAGCGCAGCCGTGACTCGAGACCTTCTGCGGAGTGATGCGCTGCTCTGCAGCTGGAGGCAGATCCCAAGGTCGCGGCCCTGAGGGAATGCGCGTTACCAGTGATTCACTTTTCCTCTGTTGCTGCAGCTAATTAAGCTCTACAGGGATAATGGCCTCCTTGCTGCCAAGAAGAGGTGCTTTAACAAGGATTTTAATGCAATGCAGCATGTGAGGTCGCACTTTTTTTTTCTTTTTTTTTCTTTTTTTTTTTTTTATCTCAACGTCCCTCAACGCTAATAAAACATGTTGGCAGATAGCATGATGTTTTAGCAGGATTTTTATTTTATTTTTTATATAACACTGGGCTTTGAGAAATATCAAAAGAACACAGAGTGAGCGAGATTGATAGGTGATCAATCAGAGAGAGGTGATAACACACGAAACAACTATTAAATAAAATGCATTAGCACTGTGAAGCTTGGATTGTTAATGCAACAGGAGAAATGTCCATTCGAGTGCATTAAAGGAGGTCAGTCAGGGTCGCCGTGGCAATGACGGAGGCACATTTTACTCTTTGCAAGCCAGTGTACAATTATGAGGGGAAATCTTTTAAAAGGCTTTTAGCAGTCAATGCTATCAATAACACAAATAGTTTATATTTACAAAATCGATTCTGGGAGGAAGGTGAACTTCTGTATTCCACAGGAAATAATGCAGATGTAATATATACACCAGCCGAATACAATTATTTGTAATGTGTTTTTAATATAAAAAAATAGCACTCAATAATGTTGTACTTTATAAAAACATACTGTAGTTAATAGTTACGTAAGTAATAGAATGTAAACGGTTGAAACGGTTTTTTACACTTTTGTTTCAATTCAGTTCTGCTCCCTGTGTACGCCTTGGCCACCTGGGGGCAGTATAATACAGAACATAGAGACACACGAAGAAGATATATATATATTAGTGCCTGAATTTGTACCCCAAATCTGCATTTGCACATTCGTGTAACATTTAGCCACCAAATCCTGAATCCATTCAAATGAGTTACGAATTGTACTTTGCTGAAAAACTTCAAAATCCAGCTTGATTATAACGATTAATGGAAAAAGGAATGCTACACCATATGTTGTCCAAAGTGCTTTACTAGGCCTTATTTTCACTTTTTTTTTTTATGAAAACATATTGGAGTATACCAAGACTTATGCGGCTTATGAGCGTTGTACATTGAGAACAGATATATAAAATGTGTGATTAACTCGTGAAGTCATGCGATAAATTATGAAAAAAAAATTACGCCCTAAATTTTTAATAATCTTTTCTTTTTTTTTCTTTAAAAAAAGAAAAGATTATTAAAAATTAGGGGCGTCAGGCGATTACATTTTTTAATCATAATTAATCGCATGACTTCACTAGTTAACTCTTGATTAATCACAAATTTTATATCTGTTCTAAATGTACAATTAAAAAAAATTCTAGGTTTTCATACTGGTGTTAACAAAAGTGTGGGGGGGGGGGAATTAACTAATAGAAATAGTTCAAATTAATTTTTGACGTCTATAGCCGTCAATGGCAGTGAATGAGTTAATATGATGCTCATTCGCTGGCTAAACATTCCCAAACATACAAACATTTCCGGGTCTTGCTGTGATGTTTGTTAGCAATAAGCTAAATGGACTGTCGTGAGTTGAAAAGAATAGCTTGCAGCTTCTTTTTTGAAGAATTGTTCATCTGTCGACTTAACATTGTACAGTAGATCTGTTTATATAATTGTTTAAGTGACCTTGACAACTGTCATGTTACAAGTGTAGAATGTTGTAAAGCAAAACAAAACAAAAAGGTTTACTTTGATGACAAGTGACGACGCACGCATGCTGTGTCCACTTTCAGTTTTGTTTTCCTGAATCAATATTTGCTGTGTCCGTAATCATTTCCTCAATTCCCTCTTTGGCTTTCTCTAAATCATCGCTATGTCAAATGTCGCCTCGGCGGGGACCCATAATGCGGCGCTCCGTTCTCATCTCGGCTCTCACAAAGAAGTCGGTGTCATAAGGTCACGGCCGCCTGTTCGCTTGTGTGTTGTGTGTCGAGAGGACCTTGTCAGGAGAATATATCACGCTGAGAAAACAGCGGCGGAGAATTCCAAACAGGCACAAAGTGGCAGCGTTTTCTCTCCCGCCCGCTGTCAAAACATCAGATACTTGTCGGGGGGTGGGGGGGGGCTGGGGGGGCAAACACCAGGGAGGCATTCTGCTTGGTTTGGAAGGAAGATGACGAGCTCAAGTTGTGACATCTTCAACTGAGCGGATATCGACGGAACGGCCTTGTGGTAGTTGAGTGCAGACAATGGAAAGGAAAATTATTATTTATTTGTTATTTTAATTATTATATTTTATCTATTTAAATATATACAAATATTATTATTACTTTTGCACCTTTTTTTTTTGGACACAAATCAGCACATTCAAACAAATCAAGCATTTGTTATTTTGGACGCGCACTGTTCTTACGGCATGACGGCCGAACCCCCTTTAATCAAGCGGAACGGGACGCGGCACCGCGGGAGAGAGCGAGGGTCGAGCGAGATCGGGTTTCTCCGCCACTCTGTACCTTAATCCTGGATTTGGAGACTGGATAACACAAAGGCAGGTACGGAAAAACACAATAACAGTGCTGGCATGGGATTGGTAGCTTCTGGTGGATGTGAAAGATGGGGGCCCCCCTGGGGTGGAGTGAGGAGTCGCGGCAGGTCCTGGGGTGGGGTGGGGAGGGGGGGGGGGGTATAAATACCTGCAGGAGGATGCAAAGTCTCCAGGGGGGTGACAGATGCTCACTTACCTGTTGATAGGATCGAGGAAAGGGAGCTGGGCCAGAAGTATGATGCAAAACTCAAATTGAGGAAATATTATAAAGTGGAGGGTGAAAAAGGGCAAGAACATGCCGCATATCAAGTGCAGACAATGAAACATTAGCAAAGGAGGAAAAGGGATGATGACTTGAGAAGGGCAAAGTTAAGATCGCAGATAAAGTGGATCACATCCGACGACGTGAAGAGGCCAAATGGCGTCGCAGGCTTTCGCTTGTGACTCTTTCTCGCCTCTGGCAGGAGATTCTCCTCTGCCAATTTTCATGCACCACAGCTCTGCCGGCGACTGCCTGCCAAGCACCTCCCACGGCCACAGCATGGTCTCCGCAGGTAAGTGGGCCTCGCGCTGGATTATTAAAGTCACCTTTTAGCCACTATTTACATCTTCTTTTTTTGCCGCATAACCACCATGGAAGATTAATAAACTCTTCTCACTCATGCAGTATGATAAAACATATTTTGTTGCTGGGTAGGTTTATTTGAATGTTTTAAATGTAGTATTTAGTATTCATGTCGACATTTTATATATATATATATATATCATCTGTAATTTAGGATATACATCTATCATAGAACGCTTTGCACCACATAATATGTTCAACGTAAATCAAAGTGATGAGGCTAACAATTAGCCACCTAAACAAAACAAGCTAGCTAGCCACACAAGTAAATTTATGTGAATTTATGTTGTGAAAAAAAATTAAAATTAATTTCAAGTCATACCGCAAGATGTCAAAATATAACCACTACATACCACTATATATGTTGGTTGTTATATGTGTGTGTTTATCTTGCATTGGTTATACATTGACCTTAAAAGTGGTAAATAAAATAAATCTTCGTCTAATGACTGTCACAATATAAATAAATATTTAAATTTTATTTTATTTTATATATATATATATAAATATAAACAACAGCCTTTTCACTGTATAAAAATACATGTAATTTAATTTCAACAGCATATTTCAGTACTTTGAAAACTGCTATACAATCAAATATTTTACAGGACTAAAACCTTTGACTTGTTTTTGAGGAACACTTTTGCCTATTATGCTACTGCAATAATATTAATAGAGTTAGTTTTTTTTAAGTTACATGGAGTAAAAGTTTATGATAAATGAATGATGAAAAGCGCTAGCAAGAAATAAAAACGCTATCTTGCACTAAATGTGTTCATCTCTGTATGTTTTTTTTCTTTTTTTCTTTAGTGTCATCCGGGCTGTCCCTGGGTCAGCCGTCGAAGCGTTCCCAAATGCAGCTATCCGCAACCTCTCTGGGAAACCCGCTTGGCAACAGTCCCCCCAGCCTCCATTACCCAGTCACCCCGTGTCATTACAGCAACCAGCAAGCCACCTATGGCATCATGGCAGGTAGGCTGGCACGATGCTCACTTATCGATCAAAATTGAAACGAGGGCAATTTGGTAAAAATACGTTTGTGTTTCTGAGTGGTTTTTTTTAATGTGCTGTATATTTGGGTTGAGTGTGACGTGTTTCTGCCATTGACAGTAAATATACACGTTGCTGGAGAAGCCCATTATCTTGAACAGCTCACGCAAGAATGACTCAGCGTTGTGACATTTCTGACTAAATGTGACATACTTCTGCAGGCACCCAAAAAAGAAGATGCTTTTTTTTTCTAAGACAGGAAGGATAAGGTTATTTTTTATTTATTTTTTTTTTTAACGTCCACATCTCCCCTCAAAAGTTTGAATTTTCATCTATAAAACAATATTGTCCTATTAATAAAAAAATATATAGAGAATATAATGCAATGCACAAAGTGCAATTGAAAAAAATAAACCCTCTTTGGTTAAGGGACTGTAACTGCAGAATTAGTATTAACAAATATTTAATAATAATAAAATAATAATAATGAATAAACCAACAGCAATATTAAATAATCACACGCACATACAAAAAAAAGAAAAAGAGAGAGAGAGAGAGCAATGATGATGACATGTCGAATCAGTAAGATTACCGAATGAACAATACTGAGTTCTGTCTAAGAAAAAAAAAAAAAGCAATATTAAATAATCAAAAATAAAATATTTATTTATTAATTATTATTATTATAATATATATATTGTGAGGACGAGCGGTTAAGAAAATGGATGGATGGATATATATCTAATTATTATAATTATTATTTTAATTTTTTTAAGTAAACAAGAGGGGGGAAAAAAAGTCTCAATATTCTCCAGAATATTCTCAAGAAGGGAATAATGCAATCGAAAGAGAGAACAAAGAAAGTCGGTAGGAGCTGCTGCAACATGCTGCTGACTCTCAGTGCCCTGAAGTGATTCCAAAACGTGTCTGGGAGATGAGATCAATACTCAAATTTTCATAGATGATCTCCCTCGCCATTCCGTGACTTGGAACCTCTGCTCTGACCTTCCTGTGTGACGTTTGTATGCTCTTGTTATGACTCCAGCTGGGATGGATGGACCTCACAGTGTCACACTAACAATAACGTCATTTCATCTCTTGCCTCTGTGTCCTTTCCGACAGCTCAGGAAATGCTCTCGGCAAGTATTTCTCAGACGTGTATCCTGCAAACATGTGGCGTCCCCCCACCTAACATGGTGAGCGCTGCAAACCCGCTGCAAGGTAAACGCACAGTTCCGTCGGTTTATCTCAAACGAGAAGCATCAGTGTAGTTGTTTGTTTTGATCGAAATCAATGGGAGGAACTTCTGATTTTTATCATTTACAACTTCAGCTCTTTCAATTTGTCAACAATAAATGGTGTTATTTACATTAAATTGTACCTTTTGGCCAATTTTTTTTAATTTTTTTTGTTCCTTGTTGCAATCATACAATTTCAGTAAAATGAATGTCATTCTTGACTTGACTTTTCCAGCAGATTAGATTAAAAACTTGTGGATAACGGAGCAATCTCATGTAATTTTCTTTGTCTCTTCTGTGGCAAAATGGCTGCCCCCTGAGATAAATATAAAAAAACGGCTGGATTTTTTATTTTTTCGAACCCCAAGCCTTTACATGTAGTATAAAATTGGCCATGAACAAATACAATAATGCTAAAATCCAACAACACCTAAAAAATTTTACATCCATTTCAGAGCGTTTGAGATTTTAAGACAGACCATGGAGCAGAGTTTTTTATGCGCCATAAACAAACTGAACAGTGCGTTATTGAATTGTTCCCCGGTGCAAAAAGCAGCATACGCTATTTTTAAAAGTTTAACCACAACCAACAAAACCTTTTCCGTGCCAGAGATCCAAACACAAACATTGTGCATTTGGAGTGATTGTCTTTATACTGTTGCCAAACGCTGTGTTATTTCCAGTTCCTTTCCTGCAGACTGCTGTAGGTGTTGATGGCTACTGTGAGTCAGCCCTGCACAATCTGCACTCACCTAAGCGCAAAAAATAAAAAAACTCAAAAGAAAACGATGAAATGTAGCATAAAAATATTAAACAAATGCTCAATACTTTAGCAATATTACAAATGATTTACTTGGAAGCAATTCAGTTCTACACCCCAATAAGAAACATTATTAACTCATTCACTGCCATTGACGGCTATAGACGTCAAAAATTCATTTGAACTATTTCTATTAGTTTAACATTTTTTCCCCACTTTTGTTAACAAGAGTATGAAAACCTAGAAAAAAAATTGGGGACATTTTGAACAGATATAAAATTTGTGATTAATCGTGAGTTAACTATTGAAGTCATGCGATTAATTACAAATTAAAAAAAATTATCGCCTGACGCCCCTAATTTTTAATAATCTTTTCTTCAAAAAAAAAAGAAAAAGATTATTAAAAACAAAATGTCTAGGTTTTCATACTCTCGTTAACAAAAGTGGGAAAAAAATGTAAACTCATAGAGATAGTTCAAATGAATTTTTGACGTCTAGTGCCGTCAATGGCAGTTAATGAGTTAAATTAGAGTAAACATTGTTTAATTTCTGATCCAGCTCTCATTTTGGATCTGATCTAATCTCTAAGCGTCAGCGACTGAAATAAATATTCAGAGAAGGTAAAGAAAGAGAAGAAATGTTTTATTTAAAGACAATTTCAGTCATGTGGAGCGGATGGAATACGACCTGAAGCTGGAGGTCAAGTACAATTGACATTTGCCAAAGAGGTAATAACATTAATTATTTTTAACAAGACGGGGCGGACGGTAAATATTATCTGGAACGCTCAAATGAAAATGAGGGCAAAGTGACCCTATGAATTGTTATGCACTGTGTCAAAGTCCTGCACAGAAATATGACATCATCAAGATCAAATATCCTCCAAGCAGGGAACATGAGGCCAACAAATTATCTCTACTGTTTTGTTTTTTTGGGGTGATTTTATTCCCACTACATTAACAACAATGACGTGATGAATGTAGCAATGGAAGGACTGAGCAGATATTGGAAAAAGAAGCATGAGGTCAAAAACGCATTAAGTGGATTCAAGTTCATGCAGTAAATTGACTCGAATTGAGTCGAGCAAATTAAAGTTGAACTCGGTGGTCAAAAACATCATCGCACAAATGAGGCGTAAAAGGATTACTTATTGTTGCGACCTTCATGAAGCAAGATGTTCAAACATCAACATCGTTTTACTTGCTTATATCATTTCAATCTTCCTTTTAGCCATTACCGCAAACTAAAGTGCAGTAAATACTTTTTTTTCCACATCTCCTCCAGCGAGTAACACTCGGCAACGCTCACTCTACTTTTCTCACGAATGTCAAGCTTCAAGACGAGAAGAAGGGCTTTGTGTCTTCCGGGAGTTGATGGAAACAAGAGCAAAGTTGATCCGCGTGTTGCACTTTCAATTTAGAAGAGTCTGCTCGTTCAGGAAAACACAGATGTGCACACTTAGAATGTTGAATATTTTATGGCTAACGGAACAAAAATATTTTTGTTAATATCACCACAGATCGGTCCTTCTCAAACAGTACCTTTTAGCCATGCTAGAATGAAGTGTAATTGCATATCCATTACAGTAGGTGGCAGTGCCGTGCTCATTTCTTTATTTTTGTCACATACTTAAAAACAATGCTAACTTTTGTCTGTAAGGTTAGCTATATTTCGTTTTTCATTTTCTTTCATGTTAATAAGGATACCATGTTATGCAGAGGTGTATAAATATTTGATATTTGGTCACTGCGGAGAGTCGGGGGCGGGGCGCAAAAGGTTTTCTTCTTCGTAGACAGAAAAGAAGCACTGCTAACGTTAGCTAGCTACCTAGCTAACTAGGTAACGGATGGATGGATGGATGGATAGACAGACAGAGACCTTTTTGATATTTTTGGTTCATTTTGAGCTCTAAAAATCAGCGTTGAAAGATCAAACATAAAAACAGCAAATGCGAAAGCGTCTGGTGCTGCAATCAAGGCAAAAAAAAAAAAAAAGTACGAACGAGGGCAGTGGCATGATCAAAAGAGCCCAAATTCACTTTCTTCACTGTAATAACCTTATGTCTTGCAATGCTTTGGCCCTCGGCATTTGGGATGCAAAGCGAAGAGGAAGAAAAAGGATAAAAAAGAAAAAAAGGACACACTGATCATTTTATTTCAGGGCTCAGAGACTTCAGTGCAGTAGCTTGTGAGAAATAAAGACAACAAATGAACTTTGAACTATTTTTTTTCCAACTTCCTACACGGAGGGAGAAGACAGTGTGGAGTGAGATGAAAAATTCCAGCTTCCAAGTATGAAATCATTGACATAGAACGTTCCGTTTGTTTTACAAAATACAAAGCTTGGTGTGTGCAATGAAGAACTGTTTATGTTCAATATTAATAAAGTTTCTATTTCTATTTTTTTTTTACTATGTTTTGAAATGTTATACGTAGCCCAATTATTTCAGTCAAGTCTCGTATCAACATAATATTCTAATTAATATTACATTGTTCACTATCATCACAGCTCATCAACCTTGTAACTCTAATAGTGGCACAGTGTTGCCCCCACGCGCCCCCACGCAAAATTTAGACGGAAACGGTAACAATTTGCCCATGCATGCAAACGCTGTGTGTCGAGCAGTGAGCTCTTGCAATATTTCGTCATTCTGTCCAAGTATGGAAGGAAATGTTGGACACGGCCTTAAAAATATGACCGACCGGTCAGTATGAACCGGATGTCTTCCTGGAGGCTGTCAAATGGACAATATGCCGTCACTGATGCAATATTGATCAAACGCCGCGGTTGCCGGGTAATATTTGATTACCTTTGAAAAGGCGTCGGTGCTGTCATCTTCAGCTCTTATAAGTGGAGATGCACAGATGACGCATGTTGACTATGGAACAGGCAAAAGATCCCAAACAAAAGTTAAACAGCGTGTTGGAAGTGGAAAGCCATTTGAGCATGTACAGTCCCTCGCAAAAGTATTGGAACAGCAAGTTCAATGCCTTTTTGTTGTTGTTATATACCGAAGTTAGTGTTTCATGTCAAAAGATGAATATGAGACAAAAGTTCAGAATTCCGGCTTTTATTTCATGATATTTACATCTACACGAGATGTGTTAAACAACTCCGGACAGAGCACCTGTATCACATTTCTGCACACCAGTAGGACAACATTGTTATGATTGTGCTTTGGATTGGGTCATTGATTTAAAGGATGTACTATGCTTATGCAGTTACTATGTCCCATATGATGCGTTTGTGCAAATTGTCTCTGCTATGTGAAAAACATTTATGTCCATTTTTTTTCATTAAAAAAAAAGTTTTGGGGGTGAATGCAGACACCCCAAAAACCTACAAATAAATAAATTAATCAATGAATTAAAAAAAAGAAGTGTTTTTCACATAGCAGCGACAATATGTAGGTCAGGGTGTCATTGTGTTACGGATGCAATATGCTTATACAGTTACTTAGTACTTTATGATGCGTTATTATGCATACACAGGTCAAGGGGTCATTATGGTACAAATATATTAAGCTTATACAGTTACTATGTCATTTATGATGAGTTATTATTATTATTATGCCGGTCAGGGGTCATTATGTTATGAATGCATTATGCTTATAAAGTTACTCTGTCTTTTGTGATGAGTTATTATGCATATACAGGACTTGGTAACTGGATCATAGATGACTGCATTTTGGGTTGGGTCCTGCCTATGCAGTTATTATGCTTATGCTTGCCAGGGGGTCATTGTGTTATGGATGTATTGTGCTTATGCAGTTACTATGTCACTTACAAAGATATGGCATGATGATGTTTTGACCATATCAGTCACTCTTGGTTTACCAAGAGTTTATGCAGTTACTATGTTCCTTATGATGAACATATGCTCAGTTACTATGCATTTGCTAATTGCCTATATTAGTGTGTCCAGTCACTCTTATTTCACCCTACAGGCCTTTCTTCTTTCATAAGGAATTGTGCATTGCCCTAGAGTTACTGAATGACACTATGTCAAACTTTCGGTGCCACGAGCAGCAAGTTAAGACAACTAATACAACGGTCTTGTGAGTGCAGCCTGACTAACACAAGAGGCCAGCATCGCATCATCTCGGACTAAATCCCTGAACATCATTCATTCATTCGGATAAAGGCCAAGTTGTATCATACGTCTTGCTTTGTCTTTCTCTTCTGTCCCTCTGTCCAGGTTCACTGACACCGTGCTTGTACAAGTTTCCAGATCCCGGCCTCAGCGGCAGCTCTTGCGCATTAAGTCACGGTTTTCCCTCGCTGTCCTCGGCCCTCCTGCTAACTGACGAGGCCCCCGGGGGCCCCACTGTGGGCGAGATGAAAGTTAGCATCCAGAAGAAGAGCATCCGGGAGCTGGAGGACACCCCCGCTATGGACTCCCCACAGATACAAGAGCTGGAGATGTTTGCCAATGACTTTAAGATAAGAAGGATCAAACTTGGTGAGGATTGTGATGGGATTTCTTTGCAAATTGATTTATAATGGGTTTTTTTTTTCTTTACAATTGAAAATAACTGACATGTCAACACCGTAAATACAATGTGGTGCTCTGAGATACAAATGTAATCCCTTACTTGCAAACTTCTGACATTTTCTGCAATCAACCCATTTTTCTACCTCCGCTCCACTAGGCTACACTCAGACCAACGTGGGCGAGGCCCTCGCCGCCGTGCACGGTTCAGAGTTCAGTCAGACCACCATCTGCCGCTTTGAGAATTTGCAGCTGAGCTTCAAGAACGCCTGCAAGCTGAAGGCTATACTGGCCAAGTGGTTGGACGAGGCCGAGCTCGCTCGAGGTGAGCCCCACTCCCGATTCCTATCACCTGTTGTTCTTTAATTCAACTTCCTGTCTCATCACCCTTCAGCTCTGAACAATGATAAAATTGGAATAAATGAGCGGAAGAGGAAAAGGAGGACAACCATCAGGTAAAATGACTTTTAAAAAAAATGTCAATATGACTTCTGACTGCAGCTTTTAAAGTTCTTTATTCTTTACTTGATCCTCAATACAGCCTGGGCGCTAAGGAGGCTCTTGAGCACAGCTTTGTGGAAAAAAGTAAGCCATCTTCCCAGGAAATAGCCCGGATAGCAAAAGGCCTCCACTTGGAGAAGGAGGTGGTCCGAGTGTGGTTCTGTAACAGGCGCCAGAGGGAGAAACGGGTCAAAACAAGCCTCAGCTCCTGCTTGGCCAAATTGAGTACAAACTGCATAGGCCAGATGAGTAAAACACATCGGCTGATATAAATCATCGATGAATTCATCTTTTTTTTTGGGTTTGTTTTGTTTCGACAGTCAGTGCGTCCTGTTTGTAATCCAGCAAAATGAATGTTTTTTTCCTACTAAAAATAAAAAAGAGTTGGTGGGTCAACAGAAAAGGCAAAAAACATGGCTTTGTAGATAGATAAGCACTTTTCTTTGTTAAGCTGACAGCTAAGTTAAAGTTTGTACGTGTGCATTTGTCATTCATTTTATAAACTGTTTTTATGTTTGTGAGTAGAGATGCAGTTCTATTTCGTCCCTCCCGACCGCCAGGTGGCGGTGCTGAAACAACACGGAAATCCCTCACACGCATGCGTTAGGGATTTCCGTGCGTCCGTGCTGTTTCAGCACTGCCACCTGGCGGTCGGGAGGGACGAAATAGAATCGTAGTTCCATTCGTAACTGTCGTTTTTATTTCACTTATAATGAATGATGTGTATTTGGGCTACATACAATATCCAAACTTTGGCAACGAATTATTTATACAGGTGTAATATATATTATGCTAAATTATGTTTTAAATTATAGTTTAAAAAACATTCTTAATATATTTTTAGTTGTTGTAATGTGTTAATTCCACAAGTGCCTGTACCGCAAACGTGTCGCTGGCATTTTCTCATGAGTTGATAGTGAAACAAAATAGCTTGGGTGTCATACTGGTGAAAACATAAATTGCAATTCCTGCGTACAGCCAGAAAACATTCAGATGCAAAACTGCCAGTAATTCATCTTCAGCTGCTGTAAAGTCTCACATCTGTCAGCAGGTTTTGATGGAGCATTGCAGCGGTCTCTAAAATGAAGTTTCGTAACCCTAATATTGCTGCCTTTCCTTCCCATTTCTACATTCCCAAGTAATCTAATAAACATACAACAGAAAAACGACTCCTATATGATTTTTTTTCCGTATGTGCACATGTAATGATGGTTTTCAGGGAAAATATGACTTAAGCTTTAAAGATGATTAATTATCAACATTAATTAATTATTTCAACAAATATTAATGAAGGCCATTTTTAATGTAAAAGCATTGACGTTGAATCCAGCTATGGGACAACTACGCCATCTGCTGTTACAAAGTTGTCACTGCACGACAAACGTACCACTAAATTGATATTGTACCTTACTCGAACTTGATTACAATCGTACTAATAGTTTTTTGTTATGAATGCAGATGCGTATAGAGTTTATAAGGAATAAACCGGTTGTCACACCACAGAAATGACTAGTTCCTGTAGAGTTGAGTTTAGATAGACATCACACAAAATATTACGTTTTTGTAGTTAACATTTAATTTGTAAAATAAAACGTTTTCCACCAGTATCATATTTTGTTTAACTCGTTACTGCTGAAATGGTGGGAATTTAGTTTATGTAGTTATATGTTATAGTTTGCATATTACTAAACCCATATATAATTTTTTCTAATAGTTACCGTCCTGTGAAAAATATTTATGTCCATTTTTTAAAAACATTTTTTGGGATGAAACTGAATGCAGACGTCCCAAAATGTAATAAATAATAAATAAAAATGGACAGAAGTGTTTTTCACATTACAGCTATGTTAACCATCCTTTAAAACTGAAATATGCACACCATCAAAAAGTTGTACCAGAAGAAATTTTATTACTTATAAAATCCCATTTACACAGTCCAGTAATTAAGGAAACAAGTGCACATACACACAAAATAAAACAGAACTTCCCAAGCAACCAAAAAGTCAATGAATCTTCTCAAAAAATGTTTACATTTGTATAATTGGATGATTAAACTAGTTTATTATGCATGTGTGACACATGCAAAAACGTCCAAAGATAGAAGACGAAGGGTGCCCAAGTCACTCACTCGCTCGCCTAAGAGCAGAATGAGCTCTTTGCACCCATGCATCACAGTGACAATCTCTTTGCAGTGTTTGTGTGTGTCTTTGACAAGATGCAAACTAATAATAATATTAATAAAAAACATCCATAACTGCACAGCAGCTGAAAGAGAAGAGGTGCCGGCAGGACAGGCGCCATCCTGCAATCACTGAAGAACTGGCGTCGTTTATACAGTAAGATAAAGACCATCCAAGAAACCCCGCGAAACGCTTTATGACTAACAACGATGTTCGTTGGTGAGTAACAGCAGTCGGCAGCGTAACAAAAATCTGCACACGTTTGAATCTCCCAATTAATGTCACGTGACGCTGAGGTTTCAACTTATGTGCATTTTACTCTCCCAAAAAGGAATCAACCCAGTCGGAACCAGAAAAGAATGTATGTGATGAGCGAAGGTAGAAGATGATTTGCATATGCACTCGAGCCCTTCGAAGAGAACGAGCTGCAGCGTAAGCAGGAGCGCCGGCGGCTGTTTGAGTCGAAGGCGGATCGTTCGTCCACCTCTCAGCTGTGGCCTCACTAATGTCATCATAAATATTTGAGCAGAACTCGGGCAATCGACATGACAGCATGTCTTTGGCCGTGAGTGTGTGCGTAAGTGTGTGCGTAACCATTGAACCTGTGACAGTCAGTACGTCAGTCGCCATATGAGAGATCGGGGGGGGGGAAAAATGCATCCGATTAATCCACACCGAGGGCGCGGAGCTGTCTCTCGATCTCATCGTCAGACATGGTGGCATTTTTGGACGAGGCGGCGGCGGCGCCGGGGACGTTCTTCCCTGCAGTTGGAGCTCGGACCATCTGTGCACACACAGACAGAACACATGAAAACGGTTGCCCGGCGGGTATAATGGACAACAACATCCAGATCATGATTTCTTATCTAAGATTGATGTTTCTGCTTTACAGCTGTGCTCCTGCTTATTGAACAATAATGGTGAGGGAGCTGCAGTAACTTACACGAGCCCCCAGGGGGAGCTCCATGCATGGCAGATGGGTGGGCTGACACGTTAATGGCTCAGCTCCACCATGTGGCAACTGCCGTCGCCAGCTCAAAGCTCACTTGATCACTCGCATGCGTTAAACTGAGAGTTGCAAAATTCTGGGAATTTTAAAAATTGGAATCTGTGTAAGTAAACATAAATCAACCAGGTGCTAAGTTTAAGGTCGGAAGCTTTTAACTTCCCATGGGAATTTACTGGGGGGAAAAAACAAACAAACAAACCGTGTCTATGTTAGACAGCCACAAAGAAGCTCTTTTATTTTGGACCTTCTTACCTTTCCTGAGATCTCGATACCAATTTCATCCAGAACTTGGTTGACAATGTCCTCAGATTCTTCTTCATCTCCAGATTCCCCCAAGAAGTCATCCAAGGTATCGTTGACTAAAACGAGAAGGGGATGGCATCAACTTTACATTTTCTTATTTTTATTTATTTTTTTGCTGATAGCGGGGCAGCTTACTCATTTCCTCCGTCATGCCCATCTTCATGTTTTCCTTCTGGAACTCCTGCATGTTTTTCATCGTCTTCTGAGGATCCATCTGTTTGTTGATTGCATGCATTGTCTGCAGATATTATTGGGAACAGAGTTTAAGTTGTGATGGTCACAATGAAAAGATTACAAAGTAACAAGACGCCGGCAGCACCGACAAGCCAACTTTGAATCCTGCTCGAAGACTACAAAATGGCTGCGGTGATTGTCCTCATTTTGAGTATACATTGACATTTAAATTAAAATGTCAACAGTCATATATATATATATATATATATATATATATATATATATATATATATATATATATATATATATATCTATCTATCAACATTACACACGTGTGTTGTCACATTAAAAAAATGCTAGTAATTAGTGACCGACTTCACTTGAGCTGATGCAGACACTCAACAATTTCAGCCTCATTAATTCCGGGCTTAATTATAGCTGACCTGTGTGTTTACAGAGGTTTTGACTCTGAAATGAGTGTATAGCTTCTGGGCTTTTTGCCCCCCCCCTTTTTTTTTTCACACTTCATTAGCAAAGCTGAGATTCCGCTTCACACGGGGACAGAATTCACACTCGTACATTAATTACACACTCAAATATGGATGCCGACACGGAAACTAGTTCACAAGCTACGCGACTTTGACACACCTAACTTTTTCTTTCTTTCAACTTTTCATCATTATGGGGATAAAAGGCCTTTTTGATTGACAGTATGAGCGCTTTCTTCTGTTCAAAGACAAAAGTGTGAATTGAAGGTTCAACAACGTTGTTTCTCAACAAATTCAACCGTATAAAAATCAGACACACAAAAGGCTTACATAAAGTTTACAGTGATGTAAAACTGCATTAGACAGTGATATAGTGATGTGTTTTGAAATAACTCAAATGAAAAGTAGTGCCTTGCAAAAGTATCAGCTATCGTTTGCTCCCCAATATTGTTTTAATTAACGGACAATCACAGAGCAGGTGCGTTGATTCTGAGACCAGATTACACACTAGTGGACTCTGTTTATCATTATCAGTCATTTAGGTCAGCACGGGTTCGTTCAAAAATCATCAAACTTTTGGAGTCAGTTGGCTGCACTGAGAGAAAAGGGGGGCGAATAATTTGGCATGCCCTACTTTTCAGTAAAATATGAATTTCGTTCCATTTTAACGACTGTGTCCCACTTGGTGTTGATTATTCACACACACACACACACACACAAAAAAAAATCATAATTTTTTTTTATATTTCTGATATTGTGGCAAAAAGTTGAATGAGGGAAGACACTGTAAAATGCTGTGTCTCTGGTTGTGAAATATTTAACGGGCGTGTTCAACTACCATTTACTGAGCCACATTTAGATGGACACAAAACGCTTACAATAAATAAATCAATCAAACAGGCTCCCGTGTCTTCATTTTGTGTTTTTGTAAAACACGGCTTAACTAAAAGTACAAATTAAATAACACTAAAATACGCCAAAGGAATTGTCTGTATTCAGAGTGGTACCACATCAATTACCCTTTGAGCCAGGAAGAACCTCCTCCACAAAAGTACTTACCTCGTTCACTGCCATTGACGGCTATAAACGTCAAAAATTCATTTGAACTACATATTTCTATTAGTTGAACTTTTTTCCCCCACTTTTGTTAACAAGAGTATGAAAATGTGAATGAGTTAAGAACTGAGCTGTCACGTTACGGCCGATACCTTTGCTGTGGACGACATGGCCCCGGCCATCTTCATTTGCGAGTTCATGAGCTTGGTCTGAGTGTTCATGGAAGTAACTTTGGAGCTGACGGCGTACGTGCGGGTCTTCTGCTTCCTCAGCTGGACCAACTGCTTGGCGAGAATCTTACACGCCTCCCGGTTGCCACTCTTGGCCATTTTCTTGATCTCGGCTTCCTGGAGAGGAGAATCAACATTACGGGACACTTTTCTGGAGAATTCATGCCGAGAATGTTGGAATCGTCCATTTCGAGTCCGAGCGATCGATCCAATAAAACTACCTGAAGTCTTTTACATGAAATTGATAAACCAACAAACAGACCCACAAAGCTCCCAAGAGAATCACTGCGTGTATAAATATAGACATTAGAACCACAGCCAATATGGTTGAGGCCACAATCAGTGGCACGCAAATGCACGCTTTTAGCTTTAGTAAACATCAGAATATAATCTTACGCCCGCAGGCATCCTGGTTGTGGGACGCGAGCGTGTACGTACACTTCCCAAGAGACAATAGTGAAGCTCCAGGTTATGGGAAGCTGGCAAGGCCTCGGAGCGAGCCTTGTTTATTCCATTTTTATCGGAAATAATTAATTATTCACGGCTGAATCGAGGCTCACATACACACCAGGGTATGTGATTGCGATAGTGTCAAACCTGCTGAGTGAACCTACAATGAGGAAATACAACACAATTTGGAGTGAGGGGTATTATTACAATGTCTCAAACAAATACAGTCGCAGTGGGAAGAAAATGACACAACCGTGCCTGAAGTGGAAATGTGAAATGGTGTTTATCCAACAACTCTCGGGGAAAAAAAAAGAATCCATGTTACTGCATTTTTGTTGCAGTCAATTTGATTCATCGATTATTATCTCATTCACTCCCAGCCATTTTCACTGAAGCAATCCCCTTCGCTCCCGGCTGTTATGCTGGATTTTGACGGATTTTGCAAGGTCCACAGAATATTGTGATCTATTGCTATAAAAATGTGGAACCTACCAAAAGAAAGATTAGATTCTCTTCTTTCATCAGAAAAAAAGTATGTTTGTATCTGTTTCCGTTTTGCAGCAATTAACATTAGAAACGTTTCATCATTATGCACAAATCTGTTGAAAACACCGGCGAAAGAGCTTTTTTGCAACATGGCCCTGGTTGATCTCTTATACTCGGTGGCCACCTGCTGGACGTTTTTTTTTGTAATAACTACCATTGCTTTAAGCGTCCTCTTCAGATGGTAAAGTCTGGATTTTCTCAACTATAAATCATCAAAATTATAAAAAATTATATCATGAAGTTTTTCACAATATTCTGCTCCTGTATGTAGAAAACAAAATCTCAAAAAGTTAGTCATGGATTTCCATTCTGGGGGAAAACGGGTTTTGCAATTACTGCATTTTTTTCCCTTTGCTGTAAAAAGTGCAAGAGTGTGCAAGTACTCAGGGCTAAACTGCAAATCTAGGTCATTTCCACCTCTTAGCGCTACGTTTCTTCTATTCGGAACATGCAAGTGAGGTTCAAAAACTCGACTAATTAGCGCAAATGTGAAATTAAAACCCTGTCCCCCCCGGGGAGGTAATTATGTCCTGTATGATATTTACTTAATACAATAGAGGCGAGAGGACACGTCTTGTTTCTTTCATATGGCAGCAAGAGGAAACGTTTGTGTGCTTTTGTGCAAGCAGCCTTGTTGTGGATGTGGATGCGGACACCGGAGAAAGAGGAATGGCTTGCGTGTTTTGCCTGCAGCAAAGCCACCGCAGCAGATCCATCATGTCTATTAATTGAGAGCCATTAGTCCAACAGACATAATCTCCCGCCGTAGTAGCATTGGTTTGTCCCTGAATGTCTACAAAGCAAGGAGGTCACGGTCGGATTTGATGCAATATGTAGAAATATATGCAAAATTGATCTCCCATTTTTGTATACGTTATGGTCTCACCAACTGCCTCTCTTGTTTCTCCAGCGCCGTTCTGTCTCTAGTGATCTGTCTCTGGGTGCCGCGTAACTCCCTCGTCTGCTCCTTGATGATGTCTGAGGAAAGACAGAAGAAGAAAAAAAAATTACAAACAGAAATGCCCGGTTATAGACGACCACAACTTATCCAACTAAAGAGCTTCTAAATTCACTCATTTGTTTTCTACATGGCGTATCTGTATTTTAATCCAGCAGTGGGTGAACACAGAAGATGAATAACAAGTATGGACTCAATTCTCAGATATTCTTGTAGGCACTGACTGACTGCTATTTCAAACGGTTCATAACTCCCTCCACCTTATTTGAGGCCGTTTGTGTAATAACTACCATTTCTTCAACCGTTCTTTGCAGTTGAGAGGCTGCATCAAAGCCTTCTGTATGCTCTAACATAAATAAAAAACACATTAAAAAAAATTATAAATGCGTCTTTGGGACATTTAAAACATTTAAAATAGAACATATTTATATGTTTTTGGAAGCAAATGAGTTAAAAGCAGCGCATCTGTTAAAAAAGGTGAGGTTGTATTCCATGTGTGCAGTTCTAGCACCCTCTGGTGGTTAGTTCATTAGTGCAGTTTAATTTTAACTAGGCATGTTTTGGCTACTGTGGCGGTTATCATTCCCATAAATCATACTGATATTTTTCAACATCTCTATCAAAAAACATGACTTTTCACTCGCTTTAGCGGAACACAGCATTTTGAACTACATTTGTTTCCGTTGAGCTTTCTTGATGATTTGTCTTTTTTTATTTTTATATATATCAAGAGTTAATGTACTTTTTTTTTTTTTGTATCACCAACCTTCCCACAATATTGTGCTAATAATTATCGTATCGCGAGGCTCATATCATGATATTTATACTATTGTGACATTTGGATATCGTTACATCCCTATTTTGAGCTAAAGAAACATACATTTTGGGATTATGACAAAAGCCTTCAAGCTTTGGTTCCATCGAACTATAAGACATTTTCCCACGTGTTTTTGAGAAATTTTATTATGGTCCATAAGCTTGAATGTGACTGGTCAATTCCAAACAGCCATATTTCAGTTGTAAAATAACCACGTCACTTCTGTTACTTTTACGGTCTTTCGCAAAAAAAAATTCCCTCCAATTAAATTTTCCAGGTTATAGGCGAAAAGCGTGAAAAAAAGTTTTCAAATCATTTATCTTGGTCTCATTATTTATATATTACAAAAATCTAGCATTTGAACAGGGGTGTGTAGACTTTTTAAATCCACTGCATGTCATCAACAAGCTCTATCTACCCATCCATCCATAATTGGTTAGTAATAATCATTACTAACAATCTAAAATAAGACAACGTTGTTTTAAGCGGCAAGTGTGTCTAGGCAGCACATTCCCAAACACAGCAGCGCTGCACAGACAGCTAGCAACGCTACTGAGTCAGCGTTCTACCTCCCACACGATCTCTAAGTGGCATCATGTGAGATAATGCATGACCATCAGTCCACGCAAATCGTGTGTGGCAGAATAGCCAATGGTGGGAATCTAACACACACTTACAACCTCTGTAAAAATGTAAATAAAGTTTAGACCTGATCTTGAGAATAAATGACTTTTCTATGTATTCCTTTAAAAGTAAAAAATAAAAATTAATACAATACAAATAAAAGCCCCCAAAAATACAATTAAGTTATATTTTAATATACATCTATTTTCTACACGAGTTGGAAAAAAATGACAACAGGTTCTTGTTATTCTCTCTTTAATCCTTAAATCATTGTGGAGGGAAAAGAGAAAAGATCAAAAGATTTGAGACTCCAATGAGTTCCTATGTCATAGTATACAACAAAATCAAAATACAGAATAAGTCCTAGCAATTGTAACTAAGTGTACATTCCAATTCCCTCATTGTGGGAATCCTTTGGGGGGGAAAAAAAGAAAGAAAGTTGGGGCACTTTGGAAGGGGAGGGAGATTTCCAGAAGCGATAAAATATGGTTCCATGGAGCAGAAAGTTCCCATGAACTCGTTGGATCCACGTCACGTCGCGTTGGACCACTTGCGAGAGCGAAACGATAACACGTAGTACGTGACGCAGCAACGGCGTCTTCAAGGGGGAGGGATATCGCCCTACAAATACAACTGATCAACCCCCCCCAAACCCCATTTTCCAATCACCTAATAACCAAAAATCATTTTCCACGCTAAAATTGATGCGACGACGAGACAAAAGAAAGTAAGGACATTTGGTAAATTTTGCCCAAAAGGAAGCTCGGAAGATCTGATATTGGTTTGGTAACGCCGAGGTGAAGGTAAGAACCAAATGTGGACCATCGGTACGAGTGAAACCAAGATGACAATGTTGGGAGGAGAAGGTAGGTCCTGGAAAGAAACTTGAATTAACATGCACTTATTTTATGTACTTGTTGAATGTGTTTTAACTTATTTTATATTCCATTTGTTCTGAAATCCACCTCCTATATAATCACAATTAACCATGGATTGAATTATTAATTGAGTTTGATGAGGGCTGGCTTTTAACCTTGTCATGCTTGATTATCAGCCCGAGGAAAATACTTGGGAGATTGAGAGACCACTCAGAATTTTGACAACGTTATATATGATCAACCAAATTGTTTTATTTTCACCAATGTAGCACTTACAGAGACTAAAATTAACATGTAAGGATAGATAGATAGATAGATAGATAGATAGATAGATAGATAGATAGATAGATAGATAGATAGATAGATAGATAGATAGATAGATAGATAGATAGATAGATCTCAATTTAAAAATGAAAACTAGTATCGTGAGTCTTTCGGTTTATCCATCATTTATGTTAAAAACGACAACATTTTGACATATTTAAAGTGTTTAATCACACCCTACCCGCAACTAAATATAAATCGTAGCCATTTTTGCAGTATTATCTTTAAAACGTCAATCTAATGGAAACTCTTAACACAATGTGTCCAGTGACTCACGGAACATCTAAAACAAGTCAAACGGGTTCAAGTGGCAGGCGAACTTCGAGTTATGGACGCAACACTGATACCGTCTCCAGCTAAAAACACAACTTAGCTTAGCTCGTCATACGAAACAAACTTACCGTCGACAGTCTTCTTCTTGAAAAGGGAAGCCATCGTTTCGTTTTGATTAGACTCTTTTATAAAACGTGGAGGTTATAGATACACGGTAAATCAAGTCCCGGCGTAAGTAAGCGCCGTGTTTGGTTGAAGCGGGCGGCCGGTAGGTTAGTTTAACAGCGTCGGTGTCTTCCTGGTTGACTTTCTGTTGTCGGGTAGTTCCTCCCTCAGCTGACTGGCTCGACCGCTCTGTGTGACGTCATGAAATCGCTCCCTATGCTGCATTCACGTGTGCTCGTGAAACATGACAAATAGGACAATAATGGCACGCCGAATTAATTAAAAATAGACAAGGAACCGGTTGTTTCCCCACAAATCAACACATCGTCTGAGTTTGAGAGCCTGTACAGCGCAATAGCTGCAGAAGAGCGATGTCGTTAGATTTAAGTCTGCGTAAAAGTTGAAATGCGTGTTTTATCCTTACTTAGATAGTTCATGAAGGCAGCACAGAATTCCCTCCCTATAACACGGCTTTTAAAATATATAAAGGTTTTAACATTCAGAGTGTTGAAACTAGAAAGAAATGTGAGAAAACGTCTGAGAAAAAAAAGTGTATAAAGTGTTTTAGGTTTTTACAGCCTAAAACGTGTGTCAAATAAAAATGACTACTTGAGGATTTTACCTATTGCAGGCATTTCTGGGAATGTAACACAAATGATTAAAAGGAACAAAATGTATTGACTGAGATGCCAACATATGTTTTATAACTTTATATTTATATATTTTATGCATATTTTAAAACAATAATATAATTGACTAAACAATGTTTCACAAATTAATGAGATCAAAAACGGGAAATCTGTCTTTACAAAGATAATAATGCTCAGTTTTGATGTGAGAAATATAATTGACCAATCACTGTGTTAGTGCAGTTGTTGTACGTGTTGATGCTTCACTTTATTCGTACATTGTACCATCGGACACTCTGTGCTGTATGAAAGAGAGCAAAATCTAATTACAAATTAATACAACATCAATCCTAAAATCAGGATAAAATGGAGTGAAGCACACGACTGTCTTTTTACACAAAGGAATTACCTCATTCCGCTTGCCAAGGAAGCTAATCCAAGAGTCAAGACTTTATATCTGGCCTGGACATTGTCTTAAAATTCAGGGCTTAAGTTTCTGCATTTTGTGTCCTTAAAGTTTTTTTCATGGTTTCAAAGAAAACCTTTTTTTTTTCTCTCCTTCTGGCCCAATAAGATCTTTGATTTGACATGAAGGGGAATGGAGATGACCTAAGTGTAAAAGCCCTCTTGTGTTGCTTAAAAAAAACTAAATATTAGAAAAAACTCAATTGTAGGCTGTACAATAACATCATTTTATTGTGTAGGATTGTGTTTAATTGGCTCTTACCTTTATCAGCAACTTTTTTTTTATTTACTTATTTTAGGAATGATGAAGCATGAGTCAAGACAAGTGGAACTGGTTGTAAGAAAACAACAACACAGTTTCTGCCAGTGAGCTTGAAACGGCGACGAAAACAACAATAACAAACAAAAACAAAAAATGCTTTACAACCCCTCACATAGTATCATAGCACGTGCTCTCAATTTCCTTCTATAACTCATCATCCCAAGGGACGATTCTTCCCTCCTCCTCTATTGTGTATTCATATTGTCTTATTTCATATTGATGCTGAGGGCAACTTTATGTGGCGAGGTGGGACTCATGAACCATATCCAACTCAATTTAGTGCATGTGTGTGCTGGTGTCGGTGTGGCGGGGGTTAGAAATATCTGGGAGATACCCAGTTATGGCTGGAGGAGAGGAGAGGAGGAGAGAGGGGTGACTTTGTGAAGGAGGAGGGGGGGGGGGGGTAGCCCACAGCTCTTCTATTTCCAAGGAGATGTGTGCGGCGGCATGTCGTCCTGAGGCGTTGTACTTGTTAAGGTTATTAGAGAAGATGTTTGCCACTAATCACTGGAGGACTACGGGGACCCTCCCCACTAAATGGGCTCATCATCATCGGGACTCAGTAGTGATAAATCTGGCCCCAAGCATTTAGGGCTCCTTCAGGTATACAAACCTTGCATTTGTTTGCAACGGGGCTCATGAAAATGAGCTCAGTGTGTACTTGAATTTAAAATTAAAATGACCAAATTTGACAAAATAGTATAACAATGTTCAACTATCTTTATTTGTATTTTTTTGTATAATTTCACCAATGGCAAAGAGGTCATGATAACCATAGAACCATCAACAGAACTGACTGCAACATAAGAAAGCATCTTGCTGTTTACTACTTTATGAGCAAATACCATTACTGTACTGTTATCGAATTTTAATTATGTAAACAAATTGAATTTACCCAGCAGATACTAATGTAGCGCAGAGCATGTACCTGGTAGGATAATGGCAAATTTGTGGCCATTTTAATAAATATAAATTAGAATAGAAAATTGCCATCAATTTCATGTAATTTTAACTCATTCACTGCCATTGACGGCTATAGACGTCAAAAATGAATTTGAACTATTAGTTTCACATTTTTTCCACTTTTGTTAACAACAGTATGAAAACCTAGATTTTTTTTATTGTACATTTAGAACAGATATAAAATTTGTGATTAATCTTGAGTTAACTAGTGAAGTCATGTGATTAATTACAATTAAAAATTGTAATCGCCTGATGCCCCCTAATTATAAAAAAAAGAAAAGATTATAAAAAAATTTGGGCGTCAGATGATTACGTTTTTTTTAATTGTAATTAATCGATTAATCACAAATTTTATATCTGTTATTAAAATTCTAGGTTTTCATACTCTTGTTAACAAAAGGGGAAAAAAATGTGAAACTAATATAGTTTTCAAATGAATTTTTGACGTCTATAGCCGTCAATGGCAGTGAATGAGTTAAGGAAACATTTTATATTGTAATATATGACTTTCTTTCAAATGATCCGCCATTGATTTTTGGGGTAAAATTTCTGGTATCGATACTTGGTATCGGTGTAACTACTTAAGATTTGAGAAAACAAGTGCATCGTACATCCCTTGTAAAAATGAAATGCAATGAGTAATTCGTTTTGAAATCAGATCACCTTGAATGTCAAACAGCATTGCAGAACAAACCTGTTTGGAGTTTACGTTCTATTTTAATGTCCTTGAAAATGAAAATTGGTCACCATCAAGCTCTGTGAAGATTAAAGAAGTGCTTTCACAGGAAAAACAAAGAGGCATTTTTATCTGTTTTATTATCTTTTATCGGTGAAATACTCTCATTCCCAATTTGCCTCCATTAACTCTTATCAGGCATCACTTTCTTCCTCCACTTCTCCTCCTCTGTCGAACATTTAGCCTAGGGCAATATGTAATGTTAAAAAGCACCGCACACAGTGTATGGAGGGCACACGCGCATCGTGGAGAGACTTTCATGTGTGAAATGAAGAACTCTGAACAATCCACGGGAGTCGCAGCCATAAAGCGCGCCAAGCTATTCAGCTTGAAGGTATTATTGAACAAATCGCTGGAATCCCCTCACTTGATGTCTGTGAAGTTGCTGTAGGCTGATAACAACTGTGTTTTCCCCTCCTCGGTACAGATAAACCCACTCATGGTCAACCAATGATGAGAGCGATGGATGCTGCTTTGTGGAACTGAAACTAAGGAGACAGAGAGAAAAAAAAAAAGAAGAAATTCTTTGTTGTGGTTTGACGTTGTTTTTCTCGTTTTTATACTTTTTTTTACAGAACAGCGATGGAAAAGAAAAATATGGATTGAAATATGGCAAAATGGCTGCCCCCTGAGATGGATAAAAAATGGCGGATTTTGCTGCATAATTCATATTTCACAAACAGAATATTAATTAGAATACAGTGTTTAGACTAGTGGGACTGCATAAAATATATTATTGTAAAGAAAATGTTGGGGTTGAGTCTTTATTTAAAAGTAATATAACAGTGATGCTTTGATAGTTTTACTCCTTAACTCATTCACTGCCATTGACGGCTATAGACGTCAAAAATTAATTTGAACTATTTCTATTAGTTTAACGTTTATTTCCACTTTTGCTAACAAAAGTATGAAAACCTAGAATTTTTTTATTGTACATTCAGAACAGATTTAAAATGTGTGATTAATCGTTAATTAACTAGTGAAATCATGTGATTAATTACAATTAATTATTTTTATTTTTTATTTTTTTTAATAAAAAATGAGGGGCATCAGACGATTACAATTTATCATCGTAATTAATCGCATGATTTCAACAGTTGACTCACGATTAATCACAAACTTTATATCTGTTATAAATGTTCAATACAATTTTTTTTTCTAGGTTTTCATAAAAAATTTAAATGAAATGAAAAAAAAGTTAAACTCATAGAAATAGTTCACATGAATTTTTGACGTCTATAGTCGTCAATGGCAGTGAATGAGTTAATTTAGCAATATGTTAATTACATTGGCTGTAATTTGCAACGACGTGCACCGAGGGCTGTTTCTACTACGTTGCTAAATAAAGTAACAACCTAATACGACCAATAATGAGCAAATCAACAAACACAATGAAACAACAATGATTTGTTCTGTATTACAGGTGTACCTAATACAGTGAGCGTATTTGTCTCCTCACAAAACATTCCTTTTATTTCCATGTTGTCATGCAAGCCTCAGGATTTATATCTACAGCATCTGGCATAAATCCAAAATTATAATAAGACATTGTACCGTATATGTCTGTTTCTTGTAGCATTCCCGCCATGTAACAAGCCTGAAATATGTCTGTATGCAAACACAGAGCGATATGCGGCTGTGATGGGAATCTTGGGATTTTGAAAAGCAATGCCGCTGTCTGATGGATGGATTCAGCAATGGTACTCAAATAGAGATAGATAGAACGAGATAGAAATCTAATAAATGTTAGGGGGGGTAGAATGGAATGTCACATAAAACGGGAGGACTAATTGAAGAACACGGGGGCGCTGGTTGAAACAAGAGCTGCAACTTAGGCTGCGACTCGGGGCTCAGGACATCTGGAAGACAGCAGGCGGCCGAGAGGAGTGATGCAGAAATTAGAAGACGGTGAAGGCAACAGGGAGGAGGGCAAGGATGCGGCAATAAATCGACTGAGTGACTCCACTCATGTTCACCCGTGGGACGACACTGGTACAAAACAGCATCAGGGAATTGTGGGTAATAAGAGATTATTCCCCCTTCCACCCTCTGTAGTGCTTGCTCATCATCACTCGCAACCCCGGCCGGCATCCCAACCCCCCCGCCTCCCAAGCTCAAGCCAAGAAATATTGAGCACGTGCAGGTGCACTTGGGCCACCCATCTCGTCGACACGCTGATGGTTTTGCCAGTAAGGTCACACCGCCAAGTGTGCTGCTGGCGCCAATTTCGGATGTGCAAGCGCCAATGATGTTGACTTTTATCCACAGGTCCATTTTGCCCAAGGAGGCACAATCTGCGCGCGGATAGACCCGACATGCATGAAACCATCTCTCCTAAGGCTATAAGCTCGTGCAGCCGTCTTCAATCCGGAAGCAAGGCTGTGACCACAAGATGTAGGCTGGTGGTCCCAGCAGGAGTCCGACACAGACACACCATCAGCATAAGGGAATAAAAGTCATTATGACTGGAAGGGCAACGGAGGACAAGTTATATAAAGTAGTTTGAGGATTTTTAATACATGAAGTGGTAGATGACATTAGTCAAACACAAAATTTGGATCTTATATAGTACTTAAGTAGTGGAGGTGGCCTTATTATCACAGCGAGTAAATACATTTACGTATGAGTCAAATTATGTTTACGTTGCCTATTTGACTTCCACATTTCACCCACGAAAAAGTTGGCTTTGTTTTGATTAGATTTGAGTTTTTTTTCATCTTTTGTCATGTTTTCTTTTGGTCAGTTTTCTTTTCCACTTGTTCTCATAAGTCTTTTTCCTTTTGTCTATCAATCAGATCACATGTGTCTTGTTGAGGTTTTGAATTTAGTTCCCTGTTTTATTTCAACCTTAATTTAGTTTTTTAGTTTTTTTACTTTGTATTTAGTATATTTATAATTCCACGTGCCTTGTTCGTTTTTTACAAATAAATACATTTTTTTTTATATATATATTTATGCGTCTCTGTATTTGTGTCCCCGTTTTGTCTCCACATCACAAAACTTTGACTGTAAGCAGACAATGTACATGCAAATAACAAAATATGAGAGCTTAGTGACAGGGCGGACATTTTTGGCAACATTTAATGAAGTGGACCTTCACTTGGCAAAAATGATTCCGTTAACAAACTGGCTGTGTACTGTTTAGCAGTTATATTTCAAATATCTGACAGGTTTTGTAACAGATGATGTGATGTTTCACTTGACACATGACAGCGTGGACATGTTAAGATTGACTTCCAACAACACACATAATATGATGGAAATCATAAAATCAAAGGGTAAAATATTCATTCTGCAATAATCCAAGTTTTTAGCCTCCATTGAAGAAAGACAAAGTGCTTGTGGTAATATCACTGAAAAGATGGTTTCCTAAAGGGACAGTTGTCCCATAATGACAGGGTGGACACCAATTTCAGAAACACATGCAAAAATGTGATTACGATCAAAATGACTTGTTTTATCAAATAACTTGCTGCAAGAAAAAAAAACGTGATTTAGTATCATTTAACCATTTATTAATTATACTGTAATCAGTGGTTTGCATTACGCCGCAGAAATCCAATGTGGGGAGTACAACATGAAGGAAACACATTTTAAGAGACTTTACATGAACCTTGTATTGGTATTTGTGTAAATGTTTGGCCATTTCCAGTAAGACCTCAGACCGAAAGCAATTTTAATTGCTACTGTGTCTTTAATACAATATTTTGTATTCAGATGAGTGAAGCAGATAACAGACCACTGCAGTTATGAATGTTTAGTATATAATTTCTCAATTAGTTCAGGTTAAACATGATGATGTATATTCAAATCTCATTTTGCTTTTCTTTTTGGTTAATTTGTTTTTACCTCTGCGGGAGTGAGTTTTGTGTGCAGTAAATTGGATGGAAAGGGACTTTTATGCTTCAATTTTACGCATATCCAACACACAAACAGAAACATTTTCTACAAATGTGTCTATATTTTGTTTTTCGATGTGCTGCTGAATTTGAGATTAAATACTTAATGCATGTCAAAGTAGCATTTAACCCTCCAACATGGAGCCATATCTGTCATTGGACGGATTCCCCTCTGTCAAAATGACCTCGCATTTGAGTCTTCATCATCTCATTAACTTTTAGCCAGCAGCCAGGGTGGCTTCATTATCTTCACACATGCAGAATGAGTGGCAAAAGCGGAGGATGGACTAAGTAATTATGTGCTTTTCAAGTAAGGTCGTGTTGAGACTCTGAGGGAATAGCCAATATCCTCTGGTCGCTTTGTCAAGTACTGTTAATGCATACGTACAAGAGAAGCCCTTCGTTATCTTTGCAATCAAACCTCTCATTACAATTCAGGAGATTTCCATTAATGACAAGAACAATTAAAAGTGAATGTTCAAGGCTGAGATAATGAAAATAGGGAAGCGTGGTGCTTTTGGTGATCAAAAAAAGACCTTGGATTATTTATTTATTTATTTATTTTCCCTTGCAACTCCATTTCCATTAATGTCCAAATGAGTCTATGCTTCTTATTAACTGGCAACACACTGTAAATAAGCCTAATGTGTTATTTGTTGCCCCACACTGATTTCAACATGAATACTCAAGTTGTTGCAAATGAGACACAAATGGTGGTGTTTAGAACGGCTTGCAGAATTGTAATGAGGGGATCACACGGAATTAAAAGCCTCTGACATTACATCAAACCATGCACTTGAAAATACAATAGATGTGTCTTTGTGTGTATCTGTTGCCATACAAGCAAATAAATAGTGCATACTTTGTATTATGATTCTGCATTATTTAAACTGGCCAAAGTTAAATTACAAACACATTTCCTCCCATGGACAATTTAGAATCTTCAGTCATGTTTTTGGAATGTCGGAGATGGCTGGAGTAGCTGGAGAAAACTCACACAAGCAAGGAAAGAATATGCAAACTCCACACAAAAACACCTAATCAAAGATTCGAACCCAGAACCCCTTTGACTGTGAGGCAAACTTGCCTGCCTACCATACCATTAGCTTCTGAATTTGCACCAAAGATTTCATGAATTCATTCATGCATATTCTGTTTCTACTTTGATCCAAATTTTTGTAACGGCATGCTTTAATATTATAATTAGGGGTGTAACAAAAAAGTATTTAAGACGGTTAGGCAGGTGTGTGTTTCCGTTGATTCTCCCCAGGGAAAGAATGATAGCGATTATATCTGAATCTTCCTGATGCTGCAATCTGCTTAATGTGACTTTTCATAAACAACAGTCAGCATCATCTCACACCTGCTCCAACAGGACTGCATGATAGATTTTTAATTAAACATCTTAATTAACCACACTGGATTTTTTATTTTTATTTTTTTTATCTAAACTTTCCAGTTTCTTTTTAGCGGCTCATATGTGAAATCATTGCTTCAAGGACATCTACAGACTCAAAAACATCATCACAACAGAACGTGCCTCTGAAATGTGTTTCGCTCCTAAAATGTCGTTAGATCTAAAGCACTGGAGGTTCTTCCTCTATTCCTTTAGGGCTTATAGGATTGGAAAAGCAAACAATTCCAAAAACTTCACAGTCATTTCTGTCCCTTTCCATCTCTTCCCCCATCCCCCCCCCCCCCCCCCCCCCCCGCCCCTTTAAAACATCCTCGAATAATCACTGTGCCTCATTAAGGCGCAGAGGAGCGGAGGCATGAGCTGCTCCAGATGTTTGGTGGAAACCCCCCAAGGTCTGGTGTCTGACACGAGGAATTCATGTGTATATCTGCTGTAATGTACACTCTCAAGTGTGCAAAAATGTGTGTGCGATGATATATACAAGTGTGTGTCCCCAAAGGCACTTTGAGTGCTCTACTGCCCCACTTCCACACCAAGGAAAAGTAGAGTGCAAGCCTGCAGTTCGTCTGTGGGAACACTAGGTGGCGATAAGGATTAACATTGCTAATCTATTGTAGGCCTACCTTTAAAAAAGAAAAGAATGAAATCAAACTATTACTAGTTTTTAAAGTAAAATACATACTGCAGCTTGATATTGATTCAAATATCTTTATGTGTAGGAATAATCAGCAGCAATAAATAAATTGAACTCATGTGACCCACTCATGTAGTCTTTACAATTGTCTTGAATTGATGGCCTATTTCTGTGACGTCTAATAACAAAACAGGAGACGACGGCTGAATAATTTGCACTCCCAATGTGAGATCAAAGTGAAAGAAAGATGGCTGAAAGTGATGGAGGCGTTAACCATTTGTCTGGCTCCCTCAGGTCTCATCAGTCCGGGCAACTCGAATATTAAACTCGACAAAGACAGCAAGCTGAGCTGATCTAGGGAATAATAATAAATCAACCTGTTGTCTTATTTATGTCTGCGCAATGATGAATAGTAAACAGGAAGCAGTGTTACTGGTTAAATAGTATTTGTGCTGCATATGTGCGTGCATGCGTATGTGCGTGCGTGACGCTTCTTTCACTCTAAGGTTTATGATCAGATGTTTTATTGTGTGGTTATTGTTTATGTGTTTATTGTCCAACCATATTGACACAAGCATACAGTTGACATAAAAAGTCGGCAGTCATATAAAAAATTTGACTCATTTCAAAACTCATTTGTTAACTCAATTGTGCAAAAGTGTGCACACCCTCTTTGACTGTGTTCAAAATTAAGTATTAACATTCAAACTCATGTTAAATGGGAGTCAGCACGATTTTAAAAAGCTCTGATTAACACCAGCTAAACTTCAGGTGTTCTAGTAGGCCTTCTCTGACAAGTTTTTTGTTTTTTTGTTTTTGCTTTCTAGCAGGAGCCTGAAGGTTTTGTGTTTACACCGACAGCTACTAGTAACTGTTCATAATTCCTTCCACCTCGTGTATTCTTTTGGCCGATGAGCAGTGGTGTGTTGACGCCAATTTTTGGAATTATGGCCCAAAAAGTCCAACCTTGGTTTCAGTGGAACATAACAAAATATGTCAGCCACATGTGGGAAATGTGTTTGAACAAGAACGGGGGTGTAGCCTTTCATATGTTTTTATATAGTGTGTATGTATACAAAAAGATCACATTGGCTTTGTTCTTTGAAAGCTTTACAAAAAATAATCAAACACCGTATAATGTACTATAACTGTATATTTTCTTCTGAAACATGTCACTGCACTTGTATCAACATCCTTAAATGTAATCCAATTTAATTAAAAAAGCCAAGCTAACATGTAGCTTTGGCTACATCTTAAAAAAAAAAAAAAAAACACTGTGACCTCCAAGAATATTCATTGTTGTAATTATCATTACTTTTGTATGTTGTAGTTTATACACTTTTTTTCATATAATGTTTGAAAATGTTCCCCAATCTTTTGTCACTAGTTGCCTTGTTTTCCCCCCTTCTGTCAATCATTTCCATTGTTTTTCTATTGTGTATTTAACTGCTTGTTTTTGGAGTCTAATGTTGCGTTCAAAGGCTTATGCAGCAAATAATGGCAGTAGCCGTCTTCCGGCCGCTTAGGATATTAGTGTTAGTTAGCTTTTTCTAACCTAGTTTTGACACAATTGACAAAACATCTCTTGTATAGTGATTGAACACATAGGCCCCTCCCACAAATCCAAATACAGTAACAAATCTCCCTGACCTGCCATCAACACTTTCTCCACAAGATGCCCTCATACTCTTTCTTCTGTCTCTGCAAACACATAAAGCCAGACCACACACCGCCTTACTTTACTTTTCCAGAATCTGTGGAATCATCAGAATGACAAGCAGCATCAGAAGCAGCCACAAAAACAAACCCATTTACATTCGCTTGTCTCTAAATCCTTTCTGTCAATTCACTGCCGTATTAAGTTTCATGCGAGGAGCTAAATATTAGAAACAGCTCTCGATATCAGTTGGGACACAAAAGAATGGGAAATTTGGGTTGTCTTTGAAGTAAAAACTTTAGTTCATGTACAGCAAATGCGTCCGAAGCAGACCCTTCCCAAATGGGCGTGTGTCAACGTGCTCTAGCCCTCTCTCACTCCCGTCTCATAACTTAAAATGAGAGCGAGCGAGCGAGCGAGCGAGCGAGAGAGAGAGAGAGAGAGAGAGAGAGAGAGAGAGAGAGAGAGAGAGAGAGAGAGAGAGAGAGAGAGAGAGAGAGAGAGAGAGAGAGAGAGAGAGAGAGAGAGAGAGAGAGAGAGAGAGAGAGAGAGAGAGAGAATCTCACCAAACAGCCAATCAGAAGGAGTCTGAAATCTTGACAGGAGTTTTTCACTGGTCTCGAGTGTCACAAGTTTTTGGTCGACTTTGTGGCCCCGGGTGGTGAACAGCAGGAGGCACTTTGTCAGTATTCAAGCAGGACGGCATGGCCATTGTATGTGTGTGCCAATATATGGAGGCTGGGAAGATTGAGGGGACACAACCAGCCTGAAGCTTCCGAGTCAGCTGAGCCCAGTGATAGCCTCTCTCTCTCTTTTGCTCGCTCGCTATGAGCTGCCTGGATGTGATGTACCACCAAAACTATGGAGCACACCTCCTTCCTGCAGAAGCCTACAAGTCCACATACTACAACCACCATTACCAGCAGCAGCAACAACAACAACAGGTGAGACTGAGAGCACTTTCATTGTAGGAGTGACATCTTTGTTTGAACATACACTGAAGAAAGGATTGCTCAGTTATGGAATCAATAAGTGAACATATCTTTCGATCAAGATCCACAGCGCAAAGTTGAATGGGGGTTATCTAGGTTCAATTTAAGTGGTTGAATCTGAGAGAAAAAAAACGTTGGTTCAAATGGTATGAGACGACTAACTTTTTAAATATTTTTGTTATAATGTCAACAAAATGCCAAAGATACGGTTGGATATGTCAGTAACTATAGAGAGTAGGACACAAACAATCACAATATGTTGCCTTGGTGGAGGTCGTGACGATGTGTGTCACATCAGATGTGATTCTTCTGTTAAACATGAAAGTGTGTATAAACAGAATACAGGCCAGTGACCACTTTCATCTGCTTTAATTTAGACTCATGTTGGACTATTATTTCGTATTTCCTGGAATAATCCCACAATTTAAATTGGTATTATTCCAACACACCACCACCCCATTTTCATGTTCAATCGCCAATTACTAAGTTGAAAATCGCCTGTTTATAAATAATTACACAACTGTGGTTACGTCATCTTCCTGGACTCTTTTTCAAAGGTCGTAGAGCCATGCAGTAAATAAATTGATGAGCTGACTAAGCAGTTTAATAGGCAGAAATAAATCTGAAAGTATTTTCAATTTGACCAAAACAAGCTTATTCAAATGTATACTCAAAAAACACGCACACATCAAGATTGTGAATCTTGAGGCAACAAAATGCTGCATGGCTCCCTCAACAATGTAACATTTTGGACGTATGAGGGTTATGCGCTTTGATGACACCACATGGTGCCCAAATTATTAATCAATTAAATTACAATTTAATTAATGATATTTTTTTTTGCACAAGTGGTTGGCTGCTACCATGTAAGGCGCTGCCAGGTCCACTTGGAGCAAATCAGGGTTCAGTATCTTGCTCAACAACACTTTGACATGGTCACCGGGCGTGGGGTTCGAACCCTCAACCTCACGGGTTTCAAAGAACGGAATCAATTCTTTCTACGACCTGCTTCAATATTGACAAACATCCTGTATTTCAATTGACCTCTCCATTCAGTCCGTATGCTAACTGTTTCATTTCTCCTTCCAGAGGAGGCTGAGTAAGATGCACAACTGTTCAGGCCAGCAACAAGGTGGAGGACGAGAAATACTATTCAGAGATCCGGGTCTTCGTCCGGCTCCTGGAACCGAATCTGGATGTGTATCATTACGTGATTTGGAGGTTAAAGATGGAATTCAACCAGCCGGAGCGGAGTACTTAAACTCCCGCTGTATATTGTTCACCTACTTCCAAGGGGAGATCAGTGATGTGGTTGACGAACACTTCTCTCGAGCCCTCAGTCAGTCCTCTGGACTGAACAGGGAAAACAAGCCGATCCGGATGACTCAGACGTCTGGCGGATCATGGAAAGGTAAACAGAGGCATTGTGATGAGAATGGTTAGTCTGAAAATCATATTCAGTCATTGATTGCCACTGACGGTTATAGACGTCAAAGCTCCATTTTAACTGGGCTGGCAGTGAATGGGTTAATTGACTTTGATGAATGTTTCTGCTTCAGATGCTGATTCCCTCCCAGAGGGTCAAAACAGTCCAGCTTGGAGCAACACCTTTCCATCCCCTTCTCCTACCTGCCTCCCGTCTGTCTCAGTATCAGTCCACCCAGAATTCTCCCCAAGTCCCATTTCCCTCAACCCCGCTGATGGAAGTCTATGGGCTGGTCATGTGCTCTCTCAGGCCAGCCTACAACCCCTGGCGAGCCTCACAGACAGCTGGACCTACAGCCTTAACTCCCAAAACGCAAGCGGCTACCCCAACGTTCACGATGTCTACCATCCTCACCACCACGCCCACATCCACGCTCGGCATCACCACCGACCCATGTTCCACTCGTATCCAAGCCACGGCTCAGCACTAGAGTCGAGGTTTAGTCCTATTCTGCTGCCGGGAGCGAGGAACCAGAGCCAGTCAGCGGGGAGTTCCCCACACAGCGAGAGTGCAAAGACAGAAATGGACCCCAGCAGTTGCAGCCCCATCACGGCGTCATCCGTTCCCTGGACGCCTTCACCGCTCCATGGGTCCTTGGAGTTGTATGATTCAGGTTGGTTCAGCCACAAGCGTCCAGTCAAGCGTTATGTCGTCTAAAAAGTAGGAGAAGTGGGAATAATTATGTTTTGTTGTCTCTCTGCAGCTCATGAGCAGACCAAAGCAAAGTCAACAGTATGGTTCTAACTGCTGACATGTAATAGAGGACTCAGCTTACACCAAACCTGTACTGCCGTGTGCAATATGGTCACTTCTACTACTGCTCCTCCTGCCTTGTCGACACAATTTAGATGGAGATGGACTCTGACTCGGAGTTACAGTGATGCTTTGGTTACATGTTGTAGCCATTGAGAGTGGAACTTCTATTCTTCTTTCATGTTTTATTGGCAAAAACTGTTTCATTTTATGTGTTAAAAGTGGTTCTGTTTCAAGAACTGTTTATTTCAATGGGTCAATGTCACTATAAAGTACCTTTTTTGTCCTCATCAGAAACACGCAATCAGAAATGTAACAGAATTATGAAACTTTAAAGACTTATAATAAGTGGCATAACATTTGCACACATACCAATAGAATGATAAATCCCTAAAAACAATTTTTTTTGGGGGGGATGAACACTCAGCTCTGCTAATTACAGTGTGCAATAATTTGTTAAATGATGCTAAACTACAATTATTCTTTTTTGAGTCCGCGAGAAGTTATTTGACAGAATGAGTCATTTTGATCAAGTACATTTTATTGTCATAATCATTTTTGAACACTTTCCCTGAAATTGCTTTCCACTGTGTCATAAAGGGGTAACTGCCCCCTTAAGGAGCCTGCAAAGGTTTTCAGTGACATTACCACTAGCTATTTGTTGCTGAGTTAAAAAAAAAATATTTTTTTTAATTCCTAATTTTGATCACATTATATATGCCATTGGATGTTGTTAAACTTAACATATCCACTCCGTTATGTCAATTGATAAATACCTTTGAGAAATTTGAATTTCATTTTCTAAACAGCACACAGTCATCATGCTAATTAATGTTGCTAAGTGAAGGTCCATCATGTGCTCATAAAATGCTCATGTTAGCCAAAAATGTGTACCCTGTGGAGGTCCAAACTGTTAGCAAGTTCATACATTTTGCTGTTTACATGTACATTGACTTGTTACAGTTAATTTTTAATAAATAAAAAAAAAAGGTGTGGGAGCTTGGCCAAAATGCATTTATAGCAACACCTATGTAATGCATGAATATGGAGTGCAAATGAAAATCTAAACTTATCAGGGATAAAAAGTCTCAAAAGTCACTTTATAGCGATATTGACTCGTATACCAAATGTGTACAGTTTTACTTTTCAAAGTGTGCTTTTTTTTTTTGCTGGATGATGTCTGTCCCTTTAAATCTTTGCCTCAAGGGGTTGTGTGTTGTATATTTTGATACTGTATGTTTTATTGTAAATAATAAATTATGACGTTCTATTTGCAAATGAATCTGTTTTTGTGTCTTTACAATATTGGACACTTATTGGATACTGGATTCTTCAGTCACATCAATTCGTCAAATTTACACCCTCAAACTGGTTGATATTTATATGGTTTAAAAAAAAAAGAAGAAAAGAACATAGAGCCCAAAACAAGATTGATTTGTAAGCATGCTGGTTTCATACTATCAAATATTAATGACCAATACTAAACTTTTACTCACTGTTTAACTGCTGGGAAAAAAAAGACATTGTACCAGCAGTACCAGAGGAAATAGACCACATTCCACAAATAGTTATTATAAGATACCATAAGAGGTTGGTTTTTTTGGCCTCGCTTCACAAAAACATGCATATTAAATCACACACACAGACAGCCGACAAACAGCAAGAATGCGTTTGTTCTGTCTGGACAGGAAGTTTACTGGTCACGGCAGACATAGACAGTCAATGCTATCCGCCAGCAGGCTTGCTCCTTTGGTAATATCACTCGAAATAGACTTGGGAAAAATTAAACCACAAATACAGATAGGGTGGATATAATGAAAGTGTTTTCAGATCCAATAGTTCATTTTATAATGTGCTGAAAGTGAAAGCATGCTCACCCCAGACCAGATTCCAGGCAGTGTTACGTTTCGACAACTTGGTGTGTGCGTGTGTGTGTGCGTGTGTATAAGATGGTCAGACAGTTGGTATTATCAACAGTAGTGGCCCACAGACATTCCAGCCTCTTCTCCTCCTTCATGTGGTTCCGTTTATTAGCCAGCAGCAGTTTGGGAACAAATCATTATGTATCAAGCAGGAAGTCTCATGTGGAGCACAGTAGAGAATGTTGAAAGAATTGGCAAGATTTTTTTTTTTTTAGCTATCTCGGCAATCAAATCCCATGATGCATGACCCTGAACAGGAAAATAATAAGCAGTGCTCAACCAATGAAATTTTAACAAAGAACAAAATGTGAAGCTGGTTCAGTTTTTGCAATTGCTTCTGAAAGGTAAATTAACTCATTGACTGCCATTGACGGCTATAAGCGTCAAAAATTCATTTGAACTATTTCTATTAGTGTAACATATTTTTCACTTTTGTTAACAAGAGTATGAAAACCTAGAATTTTTTCATTGTACATTTAGAACAGATATTATATTTGTGATTCATCGTGAAGTCATGCGATTAATTACGATAAAAAAATTAATCGCCTGATGCAAAAAAAGATTATTAAAAATTAGGAGCGTCAGGCGATTAGAATTTTTAATCGTAATCACTCGCGTGACTTCACCAGTTAACTCATGATTAATCACAAATTTTATATCTGTTCTAAATGTACAATATATTTTTTCTAGGTTTTCATACTCTTTTTAACAAAAGTGGAAAAAATGTTAAACTAATAGAAATAGTTCAAATGAATTTTTGACGTCTATAGCCGTCAATAGAAGTGAATGAGTTAATTTGTGTAACATGTACCCAATTTTTTTGTAAATTGTAGTAGCCAAGGCCTCGATCCATCATGGAGACTTTGCAAGCACAATTTTTTAAACTATCAACCAATTCTGAGAGAAACCTCCCTTTTTTGCTAACAGAAAACACATGTTGGGTTCACATACAGCATATACAAGCATTCAAATATGCTGTAATATATTTGCAGTGCAATGTAGAAGGGAACATTATGAAGAAAAAGAGGCAATTATATTTGAAAAAGGTCTGCAAAATTTAGAAAGGTTTAACAGCAGTCTCTCCTCACAGAACTCCTAATTAGCATTAGCATTTAGCTTCTGCATCAGCCTGTCGAGTACTTAAATGCTAACAGACATCCCGCTGGCACCCTTGGAGAATCACTCCAGGCACTTCCACTGCAGGAAGAACAACAAAGTTTACAAAGACAATTCTGGATTCTTAAAAAGTCAGTTGAGACAGTCAATTATTCATAAGTAAGGCGTATGTCAAATGGGATTTAAAATAAGCTTAAAATGTAAAATCAGAGAGATTATTTTGCAGATACTCTCGAAATTTTCCATGTAGAGTTTTTCTATTAACAAACTATACAGCGAAAACTAGAAAGCAATGAAAATATAAAGGAAAAACCAATAATTGAACAAATAGAAATGAGAGTAAATGTACTATGTGTTTCAATGGAAAAAGAAAAGCCCATCTGGGTCTTTTCCTCATCTGCTTTTTGCCAGAATTGCTTCTTTTGTATCCAATACGCATCAATTCAGTAGTGCATAATTGTATTGGTTTGAAGGAATTGGAAACATAATTGGCTTGTACTCTCTTTTAGGATGAGTCCCATTTCAAACATTGTTGAATGAGTTCTAACATGGATGACTGTGATTGCTGCCCCTTTCTAATTATTTATTCGCAAACAACAAGGCATTGCAATGTCGGATCAAAACAGAAAATAAAAATGTCCTCCTTGGCCGCCAAATATGAGACAGCACAATGCAGGAAGGACCAGACGACTTTTTATTTAAAGTGCGTTGTCACTGCAAACATACTCATTTAGTGAACAACGTACAACTACATATTTACGTTGAGGGTCATATTTAACTGACTCACCACGAAATGGCAACGTCTGGAATCTGAAATCTGATTTCTCCCCAAACTCTTCCCCTCGATGGAATCTCTTGTGAGAGGAGCTAACATATAAACCGAAGATGTACTGAATCTTGAATTTGACCCCCCCCCCCTCCCCCCCACCACATGTCAGCAAATCTGCTCCTTACTTTCCCTTGTGTGTTCTCAGCTGGGCCTTATCTGTGTGATTTACCGGCGCGCATTTAGTTGCCCTGATTCTTTTCAACTCCTCATTGTCATGTGTCGTAGCAGATAAGCATCACTGATGTTAAAATATTTGGGTTACTTCTTAAGATTCGTCTCCACTGGGTTAACCGTTCCTGCCTCTAATTGTGAAACGTTTAAGTTCTGTGAGACTCTTGCATCATGGAGTAACTGTTAGAAGCTATTCATCTATTCTGTTGCTTAACTTGGGCCCAGACCAAACTGAAAGGCAAACGATCCATGTCACACATTTCCAGAACAGGATTCAGTTCATAGTTGGAGGAAAGTAGACAATTAATACTTACGGTTGTTCAAATACGCAGAATAAACGTCCACTAGACAGACCTTGTGACATGCTACATTCCTCATTCCTTTACCCACACACAAAGGAGGAGGATACTTTACATAGTTGATGAGTCACAGTGTGTACTTAAATAGACTGTGAAGTGAAATCAGAATTGCGTGTCTTTAAATACATTATATATATATATTGAAGGCAATTGCTGAAAACGTCTGAGAACTATAGTACTCATCAGAACATGAGTACTTTATTCGGCACAATTGTGACGTAACAGCTAGCTAGCGATAGCGATGCCGGCGCCCTGAACATGCATCTTCCCTTCCGATAGCCTGCTGACGTTGGGAGCTTTTGGGCCTTGAAGTTTATTGTTGGCTGTGAGTGCACATCACACAGAGAAGAGCGGAATAGGGAAAGTAAATTGTTGTTGAACGTTCACTGACAAATTTACTCATTTTAATAGGTTGTTTATTGGTCATATTGGGAAGGAAAATCGTGTATGTAATTCTGGAGGACCAAAACTGGCATCATTTAAAATAAATAAATGACACAAAAAAAAAAGACTAAAAGTGAAAATAAAAACAGATATAAAAAAATATAATTCCAAAATTGAATTAAAAAATATATATATACATAAATAAATACATTTGTATTTAATTTTGGAATTCTATATTTTTTATATCAGTTTTTATTTTCCCTTTTAGTCATTTATTTATTTATTTAGTAATTTATTTATTTAGAATTTTGGCAGTTTTGGTCCTCCATATGTAACATGTCCATTGCTTTTCTAAACCAAGCGGTAGCTAACTAGCTAGCATTGGTTTGACTTGATATCAAATGCTGTCAAAACTTGTTTATCTTACATTGTGAACAGACTGCAAATACAAAAGCTAATGATAACAACTGGAAAATATGTACCTTAGCAGTATGTATTTTTTCAGAATAAACATAACATTTCTGAAAGCCAAAGCTTGTGGTTTTTTGGCCGGCACCACACATTCGCCACAAATCATTCTTGCAGCCGAGAACATCAAACAATAAGGCCTTGGATGGGAAAAATATCTTGCCTCTCATAATCTAAAAACATAAATATCCAAGTAAAGTACAGATGAAAAATATTTGTAATCAGGGAAGGCTAGAAACACAGAATCATATCACAGACTGCGTATTAAACCTAGAGTTGGTTTAGTAAATCACAGTTTACAGGTTCACATTCTCCACAATAATAACTTGATCTCTGTCCTTGCATTTGTTGTATGTTTGCAAAACCACCAATCCTTTTCCAATCAGGGGGAGCGGCACTCCATTCCATTCAGTAGGTTATTGCTGTCAGCCTCACTCTGGGTAATGTTCCAGTAACCGCAGAGGCCAGTACATAGCTGTCATTCCTCTGCTCACTCAAAGCACATTTAGCAACCAACACCTGTTTCCCCTCCACTGCCCGGCCACACAAGCAAGACCTGTCCTCTGTTTGGACAAGCAAGAATCCACCTCATGACATTTTATTAGCCGAAACTTCTATTTCGGATCAACTCTTATAGTTGTGGGAAGCTGACTTGTTGTATCGCACATGCGCAGAAAAATCCCTCAGCAGGAAGCAGTGCGATATTCTCCGCGGGGTCGCAAGAGCACGATATGCATGGCTGTGTCTTTTGCATGTTTGATGCCATTAATTATTTGTTACAAATGTAACATGTTGAAATACAGACACTTCATTATTGTAGATAGTAAATCGATTTTTCTGGTATCTGAACTTAACTTGGGTCATTATTTGTATGAAGACTTTATACGTTTAAGAAACATGTATTGTACTTTCTACTCCTTACTAAGCATGGGGCGATGACCAATTTGACAGTTTACCGTGGTTTTAAAAAGTCAAGGTTTCAAACCGCTTCATACCAGTAATGAGCTCTTCTTATCATTTTGAAGTCTAAGCAGGGCACAATATGATTGGCTGCTTGCGCAGTTGAGTGAATGAGCCACCTCTGTGAAGTTAATTGCTTCCAATTATGGTAACTTTTTTTGTTCTCCTTCTTGGCAAGTCAGGGTGGGAGCAAGACGAGATATTGCAAACACAGATGACTTTTTACTCTGATTGTCCGAAAAAAATAAAAAATAAAATAAAAAAAGGTTTCCCATTTACATTTACATTTCCTTGTAAGAACACATTTCAGTGTATGCACTTTTTTTTTTTTACTTACAGTGAAGGATTTTATTTTGTATTTCTATGTTTATCATTAAAAAAAAAGGTTTTACCTTTGACTGCACTCTACTTTTCTATTATTTTCTACTAGCATTTACACTTTCACTGCCCTTCAAACAAAGCAAAGTGCAAATCTAGATGAAAAGACATTTCCTTTGTCGACCCTCTTAAGTCACATTTCATCTGTGAAGTGTCCCGACTAAGCAGCGGAGACACTTCACCCTCTCATTCCGTCACTCATTTATATTATTTACATTCATCCAGTGTCCTCAAACACGCACTTTCCCTCCCCCTCGTACAATGGGGTTAGGCGCAGTGCTCAGAGTGTATAGAGCGCAGATCTATCATGGTCCCGTCATGTGGCCAATTAGCATCCGCTACAGCTGGGAGGAATGATGAGCGAGTTTAAATAGTGCAAGATAATACAGATTATTGTAAAATGTTTGTTTTAGTTGTTTATTTAGTCATTAATTAATGAAATACAAATTTTACACAAAGTTGTTATTATGGCTTATATTCAAGTTACTTCTATTTTTTCACATTTTAAATATGTGCGCCTCAATAAAATACAATATTGCAAAAAAAAAAGAGTCATTTCTCTCAGTGCAACATATAAGTGTGTGTGTGTGGGGGGGGGGGGGGCTCCCTTGCCAAGCCACCTGCCTGTCAATCATTCAGTCAGGCCCAATGTGACCAATACCTGCTGCTCCCAACTCTGTCTGTAGTGACCATACCACGCATACCAGAGCCGCAGTGGCATTCCCGGACCATTGACGCAGATGTTTGCTTTTGTTGTGTTTACATTTTGGAGCTGTCACTGAGGTAATGTTTCCTCTGAGAATTAAAAAGAACCAAAGGATGGTTTCCTGAGTTGGACACTGGAATCAAGTCAGCAGGATGCATGTGTGCCGACAAAACAAATTCGGAATGATTCCCATGAGATTGCAGCAATATCAACCAAAAGGCATCTTGAGTAGCAAATGCACTATCAGCGGCTGCGCAGTTCATTCCGCTCATGCTTCAAAACTCATTGGACGGCGCTTCACAGTGCAGATGGACAATAACCCAAAGCATACTGTACAAGCAACCCAAATTTGCGTAGTAAAAAAGTCTAGTCAGTCCCCTGACCTGAATCCAATTGAGCATGCAGTTCACTTGCTGAAGACAAAACTGAAGGGCAAATGTGCCAAGCAACAACAAGCAGCAACTTGAAGACAGTTGCAGTCGAGGACCTGGCATGACAGCGCCAGAAATGAAATCCAGCAAACGGCGATGACTAGGAAGTCCAATAAAAAGTGGGAGGCATAGACAGTATATAAACTGTTGTAACAACTGTTGGGCGAAAATACCCCGAAATTAAAGTTGAAAGTCTGCACTTATTCACTGCCATTACCAACTACAGGATAGATGCCAAATGAATTGTAACTGGGAGGGATGGCAGTGAATGAGTTAACCAACCACGATGCCTGACATTTTCTTCTAAATTCTAGCACTTAGCTCTTCGTTTGAAAATTAATAATAATAATAATTTACTTACTGTAAATTGAATATGAAAACTACCGTAAATTAGGGTGAGGACAAATTGTAATATGTCACATGTATTCCTAATTATTCAAAAAATAAATAATAAATACAAAATAACTGTTATATGTAGGAATAATTCTGGGATAGAATTGAATGATCTGTTTAACGATTTCAGTAGAGGTAGCTGGCATTCTAAGAAACTATTTAGGACACACACGCACACAAAAAGTCACACAACATGATTATTATTTTAAGAGGGTGATGGTTTGCAAAACACTGTGATATGACATTCATAAGTAACACTGCAACCCCCAGCCCTACTGTATGATAATCTTTTAAAGTCGCACCATGAATGCCGCTGTGGTTTTTCGATGAATAAAAACACATCAAACTTCTAATTGATAACAGAGCTATAATGCAAGGTTGTATTAAAAGCGTATGTTTTCCCACAGTGCCGGGCCAAAAAAGAAAAACAATTCTCTTTCCACATGAAAACATTTGGCTGTCAATCTTGGCTAATCAAAAGCCTGAGAAAAGTACAGCCGCCTCCTCCCGCCGTGCATTCTGACGATGCCCACGAAGAGAAGTTGTTTTATTAATCAACACTCCCAAACACCCTTGTGGGTCCAAATTGACATCTAATCAAATAATTTTTTGTTCCATTCACAAGCTTCACAGCGACGTGTTAGGGTTTAGAACATCCCCGTATCTCAGTGTGTGTGTGTGCATGCGTGCGTATCAGCAGAGAGTGTAATCTGAGGGATAACATGAAGCTTATCCGGCTGATCTCCCAACCCCCCCGGGTTCTGACAGGTTGACATCCATCATTCTTCCTGTTAACTTTGCCTAATTGGCAGGTAATTCCTTGCTCCCCTGGCAACCTTCTACTGTCTCTCCATTGTTATTGCATTGGACTCCCACAGTCAGGGGCTTTTCCGCTAACCAGGCACCACGCGACCAGAGAGCCCCTTCCCTCGGCAGGACGTCTTGTCAAGGGCCAGCAGCTCAGTGGGTTCCGTCACTACAACCTTGGGAAGCCAAGTTGGGAACTTCCTATGTAGTGATGATGACCCCCAAGTGGTGAATGAAGGCTGAGAAGAGCGTTACCCTCAGATGAGAATGTCAGCAATGGTTGCCCACCCATCACACAATTAAACTGTGTGAAAAATGTTTTTGTTAGTTGTTAGTCACTTATCGTTGCGCATTGGGGGCATAATTAAATTCTCCCCCAAAAAATCCTTGACTCTGATCGAGACCAGTGACACAAATTACAGCTCAACTCTCATCCTGCCTTGACAGTGATTGACAGGCATTTGCCGGACCATTCGCCAAATTCAGACACAAGACATATGTGAGTCCCGCCCTCCTGTCACGTCTGCCTTCCCATGAGTCTTTTGTAGAGGAGGTGCAGGTGGCAGGAGCAGTCAGGAGCACGTCAGAGCAACAGGAAGAAGCGAACACACTTGCTGTCGCTCTCTCACAAAAAACAGACAGCTTTCTTCTCTCCTATAGGAAAAGCCCTGCAACACTCTCGCTGTCAACCCCCCTGGGAGTGTGTGTGTGAGCTGTCAGTTTGGCCAGTAAGCAGGGAGCTTCCTTTTCGCTCCCACCCTCTTCCAGGTGATTCTCAATGGGGCACCATACTGGCAAGTACAGTACAGTACACCACCAATAAGACTATTTTGATAACTATCCCGTAACCTACAAGAAGTGGAACATAGCTAGACTTTCTATAATAGTTTTGTGTGTCTGTGATTTTTTTCTTCTGCCATTTCCGTCACAACAACATTTTTCAGGTCACTGATGTTGGGCATGAAAGAGTAAAAAAAATGCTACGTATGTGAATAGTGTTGGCTCTCAGTCAATGGTCTTCCGCATATACAAACTGAGCAGGCGGTTCCAATGAAGTTAAACGCATGAAATTCCCCACACTCTCATGGTAAGATTGATGTTCAGGGTTGAATGAGCAGTTGTTATCCAGTTGAGTAAGACACCTTAGTCCCCTAGTAGCTAGTAAACCTGCGCCGCTAACGGTGTGCGCTAGCTACATTGATTCTGTCCAATTGGTTACTAACTAAGCATGTCAAGGTTGCAATGACAATCAAAACTGTTAAATGTTATTGTAAATATAGAGTGGAAGCAGTAATATCAACCCATTTTGTACAGTGCTGATCCAGGGTTTGTGGGTGAGCTGGAATCCATGCTAGCTAACGTTGGGCGAGAGGCAAAGTACACCCTCACTGATCAGTAGCCAATCATAGGGCACATAGAGACAAACCTATTGACAACTGAGAGTCTAATGTGTATCTTTTTGGCATGTGTGAGGATGCCGGAGTATCTGGAGAAAATTGAAACATGTAAACGCCAAACAGGAAGGCCAGAGCTAAGATTTGAATATGGAACCCCAGAACTGTGTGGTCCTTACCTTTTTGTACTTGTGTTGGAACATATAATTATTCACATGACGACATTCCATTTACTGTAATACCAATTATATTACGGATGTACCACCCCCATTTACAATGCGACTAATTAAAGAAGTTACAGTATAAGTAATAATACATAAGCACAGATGAGTGTGTTGTGTAGAGTGCAATGAGGAATGTGTGTGTGTGATACAGAGGCTCACCCCTCACGCAACAATAGTGTCTTTGACAAGTGGTTGAAGAGAAGGCTTTGTTTGGTAATACCACACAGTGTTGTGAATGCCCGGCATAGCTGGCATTCCTCTCTCTATGCCCTCCGCCGGGCTGCTGGTTTATCAGGGATTCCTCTCTATTCCATCTGCCTACGCACACCCCAACGTGGGTATGTGTGTGTGTGTGTATGAGTGCATGTGGAAGTAAGGGCTGCTCGGACTAAGGAAAATGCAAATGAGCTCAGGAGGAGAACTGACCCTTTGTTAAACGACATACTCTGCCTCAGCTCGAAAGGTTGCTGCTGCACTACAAAATTATTTCAATCAATGAGTTAATTTTGCCGTGATAGCCTATTGATTTTTTTTTTTAAATGCCACTCTGTTTTTAGAGGTCTTCTATTGTTTTTAACATGCTAACTTAGCCTGACAAGGTCTGTAATCTAACTCTTGGGTTTATTGATATTGCACGATCTGACCTTTGTGGTCAACTTGCTGGAATAAAAGTGTTTTCTGGATTTCCAGAACCAGGAAATGAATGCATGTGTGTGTGAGAGTCAGTGCCATCGAACATCCATGCCAACGAGTTTGTCTCGTTGGATTCCAGGTTTTCAAAAATAAATGTTTCAGGACTGCTCTTTTCTTCCGTCACAATTCAAACCCGATGGCGATTATAGAAGTAATAAGAAATAATTGCATGGTTTTACATTGGCACTATTGCCAAGGAAAGTGGTATATAAATAAGATGAACTGAATTGAAAAATCACAGTAAATGCATCCAGCAGAACCATACTAGCCTTTGATTTAGCCAAAAACCCGTCACATATAATAGTCTCAAACATTTGCTGTAAACTCTGGAATAACACGGTGAGGCATCTTCATCTTGGGTTCAGAATGAATCCCAATAGCAGACTTATTGTCAAGGATGCGCTGACCTCTGAGGCCAGCGAGCAGCTGTGACTTGTAGATGCTGTGGCAGAAATGTTGATCCAAATAGAATAAAATAAATCAAGCTAAGGAAACGTAATTTAAGAATGGTTGGAGAAACTGTACTGACTCATTCCAGTGTCCTTAGACGGGATGTTCTAGAGCTCATACTTTCCATTACTCCTCCTCCTCCTGTCATTTTGTTTATCTATTACATTGTTCACTTATCTTTTATGAAATATTCATCCTCCTCTCCAACAATAATGGTCGTGTAAGTATAAAAGTTGCTCAAAAAAGAGACCTCAGCTACTCCATACATACATTGTCTATACTGCTAATCCGCTAAACCCCCAAATTTCCTTTACAATATGTTCTCTGAGCCCACAATAGTCTAAACATGGCATTCTGATTAATATTACTTTTGTAGAATATGAATTATGCAGCAAAATCCACTTGTTTTTATCCATCTCAAGGGGCGGCCATTTTGTCATTATTGCTGGTGACTGGATATGACATCACAGTTGTGCAGGTTTTGGGTAATGACCAATCACAACTCATCTGTTTTCCGAGTTTAGTCATGTCATGTTCGCGAGCAGAGTCACAATTGATTGTTACCTGAGCCCTGACAAACTGTGATGTCATTTTCACTCGTCAGCAAGTGACAAAATGGCTGCTTCCTAAGATGGATAAAAACAGGGAGATTTTGCTGCTTAATTTGTTTTCTATAAATGTAATATTAATCTGAATACTGCATAGACCATATCATAAAGAACAAGTTATTCAGTTTTTTTTCTCTGATGTTTATGTTTATGTTTGCATCTTCAGGGAACAGTTGCGTTCCTTTTATGTTGTTGTGTTCTATCGCACTCCTCCACATCCTCCTTCGGAGCGTAAGATAAACACAGAAGATATGAACACTTATGGTCCATTAACTGTACCGCGTCTCTAAGGTTCCTCCTCCGGTTTCTAGTAGCCATTCCATAAGTACTTCAGAAAGGGTTGGACATAAAAATATTCGTCTTGTCTACTCAAAATGTTATCAAAGTTTGTGTGGTAGCGTGCTCCCTCATTGCATGTGTGTTATATTTGTGGCCAATCAGACTGGACATACGGTTTATTTCCTAATACAAGCATCTGGCCTGCTGCCTTACACACATTCCATAACTTCCAGACAGTCCCTCTGAAGCGGGAATAAGAAAGGCGCTGGAGTTGTTAAAACATGACATTCCCAAAAAAGGGCCGCCGGGCCCAGAGACGACCCAGAAACATCCCACATGACACAATCCTGCAGGAATTACAGCACTGCCAGGGTCGCTGAGGAAGGTCCCCTCTGATATGGTCGTCTCTACTATATCGCCATCTCCTCTGTCCTTCATGTCGCTGTCCTGTATCGCATGATCCTTGTCCTTTATTGTCTTGTGAACATTGAAAGTCTCTTACAAGGCCAATTCTGGTAATAAGTGACAGGCTATGGCTTCTCCTGTGCATCATCGGCAGGAAATAGTCCATCAATCAAATACAACATGTCAAACGTTCAGACACGGTTTCTTTTTTAAAAAGGGGGAGTTTGCAGTTTTAAAACCTTTGGCAAGGTTTGAATGTAGCCCCCCCCCCCCCCTTGAGTCTCTGACCAAAGCCGCACCCCTCATCGATTTGCATGAGCACGGTTCTCAAACCATTCATAAAGGCATGTGAATATGAATGTGTATCGGTTCACCAAAACAGCAGCGCTAGCAATTCTAAGCTAGCATTAGTTAAAAGTTTTGTTATGATAGCATCATGGCAATAGGTCAATCCTGGAATGCAACGTTTTAATTTCCTACAGGACAAATTGTCTCAAAATCGGAACAAATTGTAGGTCACAATTCGGAATGAATAATGTTTGACTAATAAATCTTAGCGCTTAGCGAGTTAGTATGGTTTTCAATTTAATATCAACACCTTGTAAAGAACTGAGGATGTTTCCTCCAAGATGTTAAATACATGCTTTTACAATGGAAAAAGTGTCTTTTCCCCCCTCTTTGCTCAATTTGCACATTCGCGTGTACTGACATGCACACACATACACGCACATACGGGAATGCATTGTGCGTAGGGGTTGAGGTCAAACTTCTGTATCAGGGAATGTGATCGTATACTCAGCGCCTTCCGTGGCTGATTTAACGGTTACACAGTAGATCTTATATATTAGATACTGATTCATAGATTCTGACTCAAAAATTAAAGAAAGTCATCCATGCTCTCTGATTTAAATTGGAATCGGCCACAGCCCCATATGTATAATTTTCATGACTAATGGATTAAGAATCTTGATCAAGTTACATACATTTTTCCATCTGTTGGACTTTGTATTTTGTTATTATCAGCGACTTCACCATGATAGGATAATTAATATGTAAACATTTGCATAGAGTAATTTTAATGTCTTTTTTGTTCAAATGTCTCCGCCCCCTCCCTCAAAAAAAGTGAGCCAGTGGGTAAGCAAGGGAGGATTTTTATTTTTTTTACTTTTTCTCTCAATAAATTTCCAAAACCCCAAAGGCCCTGCACAGTGTGTTAAGGGTAAACACTAAAATATTAATGTAGCCAATTAAATCTCTAGAAATTAATCTAGTAAAAGGGTTACACTGTAGTTATTATGGGGATGAATCAAGGATTTAATCACGTTGATTGCATGATTAATAAAGCGCACTACAATAGCAATAGTGCAATTTAGCCTTTATCTCAAGATGGCATACGTTACAATCAAATAAAATGTTACACGAGTGTTCAATGTGTTTACATAGCTAGTTGGACTTTTTTGTAGTATTGTGGAACCTGTATTTGTTTTCACTGATGTGTTATTGTGCTTCCACCTGTATCACGTTGTCTCACAGGTGCTCACAACAGATTTTCATATCGGCGGTTTGTTCAGCCTGCAGGTGGTTCACGCTTCACTTTGTTCTCTGTATTTTATCACTTTCTATCCATTTTTGGCTTTTTACATTTTTTTAAATTATCTTTTTATTTTATTATTATTATTATTATTATTATTATTTGTTGCAGTTTACTTCCCAGTGTGTCCCCGCCATGTGCAAAACAATAGTCTTTAATATTGAAACACTCATAAAAAGGTTTTTGTATCTTTTCCAGTCTTCTGAGGCAGAGTAATTGCTCCGGGGCCCCTCTGAAGCCCTTAAATCTGTATTAGCATACATACTGCTGCTCTGTGGCGGAAGAGAGTCATGCCAATTGAAAAGCAATCATTTTCTCAGCAGTGCTTTGCCATTGCCACTGTAATTGTGTGCGTGTTTGTGTGGAAGACTAGATGTGTGTGCATGTTTTTTTTTGTCATCATGAGAGAGAGGATAATTGCTTCGGCATTACAACATAACAGTATGCTATTAATTCAATGATGGGACTTGATTGCTTTTGTCTGTTATGTCCCCTGGGCCACATCGTATGTGTTTTGTCTTATTCGTCAGTAAACAGGAGGCACAAGAAGATGTTTGCTCACACTTGATCACTTGACACACACGCACGCACACGCACACGCAATTTTCTAGACAAGAGACGATGAGCAAACCTTGACCTCGTTTGGTCATCATCTTAATATTATGTATTAAAATTGGACTCCTACTAAGTCTAAACAAAATTGTCAACAATATATGGGTTGGTAAATGCAAATACTGCCACAATAATGAAGAGTGTAAGAACTAATTAACTAAATGGCAGGTTTAACATCTAACAGAAACACTCGGACAATTACCCCAGTAGTTGGTGTCTGTGCGTTCAAAAATACAGCCAGTATTTGTAATAGTTAAAAAAATTAAAATAAAATCTTTTCATTTACATACAAATTTAATTTCACTTACATGTGCAATAAATTTCAATGGAATCATTATTTCATATAGGCTATAAGTACAGTTTTTTTTTTAATTTACGGTCAAACTATCATAATGTTACAATGGCTTGTGATAAATATATTAAATTTGCTTTTTAGAAATGACACCCCATCTGGCTTTTGATCATGCTACTTTGATGGCCTACTATGCTACTTTTTATTTTATTTTTATTTTTATTATTGATCACACACTCAAGTATTTTTTAAGTTGATACTTTGTAAAACAAAAAAACAAACAAAAAAGTTTGACAATCAATGCCTTAAACTAAAAAGAGTTTTCCAGTGCCTTTGTTACCCATTGCTCATGCACAGGGTTCAATTGGTTGGAGTATGGTTCTAGAGTAGACCAACCTGCTCCATTTGTAAAGTACCTTGAGATCAAATCTGTGGCGCAATAAAGATAAATTTGACTTGATTTGACTAGTTGACAGAACTATTGCTACGGAAATGCTCAGTAATTTATGTTGAAATTGGTTGTTACACAGCACTGCGTACTGCCGTCCCCAGAGACAACATTAAGGAAACACTGACACCCTCTGGCAGCTTGCTAGAATTACAAAAAAAGAAAAAGGTGCGTTTAAATTCAGCCATGTGTTCAAGAATGGTTTAATTTAAACATAATTTGCTAATCCTGTATTTTTTGTGCTTAATTTAACTGAAACCAATGTAATTAAGAGGTGAACCACTTTTTAATTTATTTTTTATTTTGTACTGTTTGTCAGGGAAGAGGGCGCTAAATTGTGGCTTGTGTCACTGAAAAAAGTGAGGTAAAAACTGGACATTAAGTTTCAAAATAAAGCTAACACCGGAAGTGTATTTATAAAAAAATAATAAAAAAAGGTTACTAACCTTACGAAGCTGGCGATCTTCCACAAAAAAAAGCAGAACTCAATAGTCGAAAAAGGAGCAGGTTGGTTGTTATCCATCCATCTATGCTTCGTTTTCCTTTCTTTACCACTTGTTGGAAAATGTTATCTTGAATGTCACTACGAGAATGTCTCTACTGAACTTGGGCTCAATAGTTCAAGTGTTAGCATTCATCCAAGCGGCTAACAGTATTGCTAACGTAAAATAAAATAATCAGTCATAAAAAAAAGAAAATAATAAAAAGTCAAGCCCCTCTCCTACATCCTAGTAATATGTTATGATTTTTTGAAGGGTACCTAGACCTGGATTTTTATTTATTTTTCATTTGTTGACATTTTTGAGTCAAGGATAGAAATTTAGTTTTTGTTTGTTTGTTCCCAATGTCTGTTTCAAATACTTGTTTAAAAGGCAATTCAAGGGCAGCACAGTGGACGAATACTTGTACTAGATTGCATGCTTGCCTAACAATTCCCAAGTATGATTTTATTCTAGTTTGATGACAGTTACAATATGTAAACCTAGTTGAATCTGGATCTGATCCAGGTTTTAATTTGTTGTGCTCATATAGGATCACAACAGCTAAATTGAGGAAAAATGTCTTCTAGTGCCGAGGTAACAATTTCAGGTGTGATTTGATTTTGCAGGTGGCACACCTTGGTGGAGATCCGCGCTTTCTGAATTGTTGCCCTATTGTCGTCAGATTTGGCAGTCACCATGAAACCGATGAGGATCTGAGACCTGCGACTCCTACAAGAGAGGTGCGTCATGCTGAAACAACAGATCCTGTCATGACAAATATTTTCAAGGTGCATAATTTGACGTGTGAAACCTCTGAAAATAACAGACAACAACACATGCCACAAGTCCGATGAGCTCATTATGATATGACGTTTTCTATTTTGATAAAATAAGGATAAAGACAACATACATTGATGATATATATATATGTGCGCCTGATGATGAACACAACCATTTACAGCATTTTAGTCTCACATTAAATTAGGCGTGGGAGAGAGAAAGTCTTTTCAACACATTCTTTTGCCAGAACTGCATATTAAGCAGTTTTTTATTATGGCCAGAAGATGACGCTGTGGCAGTGCTTTTGTTTAGCTGTGGCTGGAAGCCATTGAGAGACTTTTTGAGACAGCGTTGACATCATTCACTGTTTCAACAGTTCACTTACAAGGCTGAAAAGACAATCAAAGAGGATTCACCTTACCAATCAGAACTCCTTAAAGACAGATTTTGTCTTTTATCTTTTCTGTAATTGCGGTATAACCTCTATTTTGCTTATTGTAGGGAAACTACTACGTTTATAAAATTGTATAGCAGCCATCTATTGTTTGAGTTTATTATTTGGGTTTTATTTTTATAGACAAGACAAAGGCCATTTTTTAACTGAAATTACACTGGGATCACATCATTTACTTGAAATTTGATTGCAGTGAGGACATTTGAACAAGGTGATTATGTCAACTAACGATACAGAAACTATGGAAATGTTTAATCGCCTCCTGATATTATTACATAAAAAATTATGGATAACTAGTTTTGAAATCAGAAGTCAAGAATAATAGTTTGCCCAACTATTTATTACATATGACAATTCTAAATGTTGGGACAGAATATTTTCGCAAGAATCATGAAAGTCGACACCCTTAATTTTCTTTCACGGGCCACAGATTTGGCCCCTGGACCTTGAGTTTGACACATATGATTTAACATCTTCAGTGAACCGAACACATGCATGTTTTTGGCAATCACAATACCAAGAGAAAAATAATCCAAGAAAGGGCAGAACATTTAAACTGTACAGAGGAAGTCCTGAACCCTGGTTTGAACCCACGGCCTCATAACTGAGTGTCGACTTTGGTAACCACTGAAATTTTGTTAAATAGTTTCACCATTTTCATTTTGGAAAATAGCAACATGGATTTATTTGTTTATTTCTTTATTTTGCACATGCCAGGTATCTTCCCATCTAATGTTTTTCAGGCTACAAATCGGCCCTCGCCGCTTGTCTTTGGACTTTAATGTCCTGCTTTTGAAAACCCGTCAACTTCCATCTTGTGTTGTAATGCAAAGCATCTCGAGTCTTGCTACCCCTCTTTGTATGGAACAGCCTTTTCTTTTTACCTTGAAGGATGTTCGATTGTGAAATAGACAACTGCGCGGTGATAAGCACTGTATTTTGGTTTTAACAGTACACGGTTTTCACGCCTCAAGAGTCCCCCCCGATGTCAGCTTACGCCGATGCTACCCTACTCGGGTTGTCAGTCAACACACATGTTCGACTGGAATCGAGATGATCCACTATTGCTGCAACATATGTGCTTTTAGCCTTTAAGTCAAAAATATCAAATCTGACCAGTAGAACCACATCAGTGGGGAAAAAAGGGTAGAATATTGTATGTCATGGGAGCCAGCTGAATCAAAGGTAAGAGGCACCTGAAAGGGCAAAGAGATTAACAAATAGCAGCTCCAGAGCTTTTTCTTGACATACGTTTTGGATCGCAGCTGTCTCGTTCGGTTCTGATTTATTGGTTTTTTCCATATTTTAAAGGAGAAACCTACTGGTTCCATGTCACATTGGATTTGTTTTTTTCAGCAGTTATATTTGATGAATATCACAGTAGGCACATTGTTCCTATTTTGGGGAGTTGTATAACAACAGTAACTGACAGCAGGCACTCGAATGAATTTTGAGGAATGGCCATTCTACCGAGTATGTGTTCGATAATGATATATCTCTTTGCCATGCTGCTGCAGTTAGGGACAGTTTCAGCTAAAGGTCTCTTATTCGAAGATGTCCCTGTTTTTTTTTTTAGGTCATTCCAAAAGAGGACATTGTCCAAAACTCCTTTGCAGTTCAAATCTTTACCATTTTTGTTTTCCATATTCAACTTAATTTTACGATTTTACCAAGTTTCAAATCGGTATCCGATTGGCGCTTTGTATCTTACTGCACGTGACTGATGCCATAAAGACTGAGGTGCAGAGACACAAGTTTTTGATGAGCATCAATTTGAAGACACAAACCACCACCAAACCTCCTGCCTCAAAACACTCTCAATGGAAAAAAAAAAAACCACTCTTATGAAGTTTCAGGTTTAAAGTAAAAAATATGGATTGATCTTTTTAATATGAAGACTATTTTAAGTGGAAATATTTCCCAGTGATAATTTATGCCCAACCTTAGAAGTTCATGTATTCTTATAATATTTGCTACTTTAGCCAATGACTCCTCTTTCCTGTGTTTTACAATAGAGCAGTTAAAAGCTCTGTGACATTATTTATCTTCTGCTGCAGATGTGAGCTGGTTCCCTTCAACATTTACAACAACCAAACATATTGTACACATTGCATACATCACATTGAATTCTATGATCTAAAGAATACTTGGCGTTTTATCTCCATCCAAAGTTGGCCCCTGATCTTTCTGGCTAAGTCCTCACCTCCCCTGACATTATATCATATAGATCCCCCTACCGTCATTTCTCGAGGCTCAAAACCTTTTCAATGTGTGGATTCTATTTCTTGCCAATGTGTGCAGCAGGTTTTTGCTCAGCTCTTGTTTGATTCAATGGCAACTACACTGAGGACGATAAATGTTTCTTCTTTTGGACGGGCATTGCAGGGAGGATTTTTGAAAATTTATTTATCTCCGACGGTGCCGACCAATTATTTGCCAAGTCATTGTAAGTATTAACAGAACAAATCGACATCAGACTTATTACCGATACAACCAAATTTCGAGGAAGGTTCTGAACTACAGGGACAATAATTCCATATCTTTCAACAGCATTCCACCTTGTTCAGTATGATTCCACGTGTCTATATTTCTTCATTCAGGATTTCAGCATTCACACGCAATTTCTCCAGAAATGGCTTCATCTAGTTTGTATATAAAAGCTTGTTATAAAAAAAAAAAAAAAAAACGTCAACGTGTGCAGAGAGCTGTGTTGACAGTTAAACACTCCAGTGTGATTACATTAACCTCCTGTGTATCTAATTTGTTAACATCTCACTTTAATTGTGAAAGGGAATCTGTGTTAGGGAAGTACCTCTTTAAGGACTTTAAAGGGCTGCCTGCTCTGGAAACTGTCAACGACAAAATCATTTACTTCCTGACTGCTTCCCCGTTGTCTGGTGCGTGTTCCCTAACATATAACTGCCAAACTACCCTGCTATGCATCACCCACACGACTTTATGCACTGATAGTGATTTATGTTAGTTTTTTTTTTTCTGTCGTCAAAATATTCTGTAAATTGCCCTAAAGAGCTCCCCCTTCCCCACCACCACCGGTCTGGCTGGTTAAGCTCATTAAAGTGTTATTTGGTTGTTGGGGGAGAAGCATTAGCGGTTCCACTTGGGCTGAGCCATAAAGTCAAGACAATCAGCAGTTTGACGTGGCAGACCACAAAATATATATTACTTCCAACAGCCGCAGTGTGCATGCTGCTGAAGTAATGCAATAAGCACATGGATGTTCTCCTAATGTACCAGACTCTAAATGGGGCAGTGTGTGGAGCATCACACCGCTTTGCTTTACAATACGCAGATTGTTAGCTGCACCGAAGCTTTTTTTTTTTTTTTTTTTACAAAACCTTCCAAATAACTTTAGTCTCTGGTTGGCAACTTTAAAGCCTTCAGTATCAAATTTGGCCTCACAGTCCACTTTGGGACTCATAAAGAGTATATGAGAAATGTCAAGTCGGCAAAATGGCCTTTTATTCGAAGCAGACTGACCTCCAAAGAAATCTATCACGCTCTTTTCATGCCGATTTAAGCTCCCAATACCCTCCCAAAGATTCTCACTCTTGGCCTGCTCTGCTAAGTTGAGGCATTCAAAGATCAGACACATCACAACAACCTCAAGCAAGGCAGTTTAACTAATCGAAAAAACATTTACTGCATGTTGATAAAAAAAAAAGTTTTTTAAAATATAGACAAACAATTTTCTAACTATGTAATTATCAAAATGTGCTCATACATGCTCTTTTGGGGTCAGGCTGCAGGCAAAGGTTCTGTTCCCTCCGCCAGTTTGTGCAATCAACACAGATTGGAGCATGTCGAATCCTATCTGTATGAAAACATGGTCGACTACTCTTATCCTGCCTGCAGTCAAACGATTAAAATGAATTGGCTGGTTAATGTGTCAAATGCAATCAACGATAAGTACAAGTCGAGGGAATCAACGAGAAAGTGCGATGAGTGGTTTTCCATTCAATGTTTCGAAATTATTAATCGACCCGTATGTGCTGACCCAAGTGACAATGTTGGAGCCCCAGTGCCTACGTACATCATTCACATGACACAGACTGGTTACAATTGTTTTACACTTACCATACAGTTTATTAGGTGCCTGCACAATTTAATCAGATCCAATAAAAGAGATTTATTCAACTTTTTAAGATTTTATTTTGTTGTACGAATCTCTGTGGGTGTGCATCGCAATTTATGCTGGGTACGATACAATTCAAGTATGTAACCATTTTCAAATGTAACGATTTGGTTCGATTAAATGATGTTTATATGCATTGCTGTTGTGCACAAAAGCACAATATTGTGTTTTTTTTTTTTTTTAAAGTATGAGCTTTTTATTTTATTTAAATTTTTTACAATATTGTGACCTTTAGTTAATATCGCCAACCTCCCCACAATATCGTGATAATTATCGTACCGTGAGCTTCACATCGTGATAATATCATATTGTGATGTTTGGAAATTGTTGCATCCCAAGTCATTATAGCAAAAAACAAAACAAAATGATCTGCTTACCAAAAATCTTTGTTTTTATTCTTTCTGACTGTTGGCTGTAGATTCTGAGTCATCCAGTTCATGATTACCAGTAAAGGAATTAAGGCAACTAATCTCTTTGACACATTTTTTTAAATTTGTTCAAATATGTCTGAGGCTACTAAGCTATTAGCATAACGTAATATCGAATAATTTGAGGTTACTCTCCTTGCTTTGCAACATCCACAGTCCAATTGTGTCATGACAAAACATCTTTGGTATTTTACTACCTGGAAATATGTTAAATGGGATGTCTAACAAGTGAAATAGTCACAAATAAAGCATTTTTGCAATACATCTTTATTAAAGTATACATTATGTACAATAATAAGTTATATATACAGTCACACATAGGTTCTGTGATGAAAGTGAGTGTCTTTCCATATGTTCTCTCCTACTCTGCTACACGGCTGCTGCTACTGAGGTATCCCACTCGTGTTCTGTGTCTCTTCAGGACTGACATATAACAAGTAAGATGTTGCCTGTCTAAAAACAGCTGTGTGGGGAACTCTCCAGTTTTATCCAAATCCAACAATTAGATCATTGATGAACAGCTCAGCAAACAGCACCATAAAAATGTTCGGCCTGTGTCGAATTAAACTGGATTTCATCAAGATGGCGTAGCTCTAACAAGGCAATATATTTAAAAGTTGAGGTTTTTATTTATTGCTGTGACAAAAAAATATGCGCGGCTTCATTTAGAGTGATGGAGTCCAGCCCCAGCTGTCGCAATGTAAAATATGAAATAGAAAGTGTTACAAAAGTGGAGGGATTCTTCAACTTGTGCTTCTGATTCACTGATGTGATTCTGCTGCTCAAGGAATCAAATCAAGCATTGTTTTTTTTTTCCAGTTCTGTGCTTGTAGGATTCAATATCGTCTGCATTTCCTCAACAATAGGTGCACAGGCACTTTGTTAACAGCAAGGCTGTTTTCTTGCACTATTCTGAGATCACCTTTACACAAGAACAATCAAGAAACACAATTTACTTTTTTTGTTTTTCAGTTTGAGACCTTGAGATCTTGCCCTCCAACTTGCCAATCTTGTGGCCACAATTCCACAGTTTATATACATTTTCATTTTAAAACAATCTCTTAAATGGCTCTGCGGGGCAGTTAGTCAGGCCTCTGTTTGTTTTTACAACTTTTCCACTGGACTTTCACTGGCCCTAAATGCTTAAAATGGGTGGTGGAAATCACAGGCACTTTGCACCGGTTGCATAAACCACAACACTTTAAATTATTAGGGGCGCTGGGGAGTTACAACAACACCCAATGATTAAATCTGGTGGCCGCACTAAACTGCAGCATTGAGGTACAATAGGGAAGGAAAAGTTATGAAGGGGGGTAGGAGTTGGGTTGGGGTCACAGACAAGGGTGTTGAAGAGGAAGTCGTTGGTGAAAGATTAATGTTTGGTACGTGTCTGGAGCCGTAAAGGCATGTGCTTGAAGTGTGTGTAAATCTGTAAAGTCTTCCTGTACAAAAAGCTTCCAGGAAAGCTATATAGCTTACTCTCTCTCTTATGCTAATAATTGGCAAAAATTCAGATAACATCCTATAGCAGTGGTTCTTAACCTGGGTTCGATAAAGGGGGTTTGGTGAGTCAGTGTCATTCTTCCAGAAGGTCAGAGGTGATTGATTTTGAACCTAAGAGACGACCTGGCTCACAAAGTCTGTAGTTCATCTCAAAGGTGTTTGGCTTCCTGCAAAATTGGAAGCATACAAATATTGAAACTGAAAAATATCTTAACAATCAGAAAGTACTCAAATTCCATGGCCAGTCTGAAATAAACAATTTTTTGAAATGTAGGTTCTTGACTTAGTGGAAAATCCACTGAGGTCGACCATGTTCTTCATGTGATGAGGAAGGGTACAGTCTCGTCTCTGTATGCATCAGAGTTTGTGCTGCTCAGAGGTCTTAGACACTCGCGCAGCGTTGAGAGGATGGCTGACATGGTAACGGGCAGGCCAGCTGGCTATGGAAACTGCTGATGCCCTGCCGGCCACCAGCCGCCGCCGCCATGTCGTTGCCTCCCAGAACGTCCGAGCACAGCGACTCGACGGCATCCAGCCTCTCGATCTGGACCAGGCGGATGAGCAGGTCGGGGATGCTGTATCCCGCCGTGCTCACCCTCTCGAAGAGTTGCAAGCCATCGCTCATGCCGCCGATCTCATCCCGCTTCAGGCCGAAGCTCTCAGCCAGGTGCCTCCATGTCTTAACCACGGCGGCCTCGCTGCTGTAGGAGGAGCTCAGCATGCGGCTGGCTTTCTCCAGGCAGTCGAAGGGAAGTTCTGTGGGGCTCAGGCCTGATGAGACGCAAGAGGACACAAGTATGCACACTATTAGTCGTAGTTTGCGATCAAGTTTGGTTGGTTTGGCATCCATTTTCTTTACGGCTTGTCCTCGTTAAAGTCTATCCCAGCTGACTTTGGGCAAAAGGCAGGGTACTACTGACAGTAATATCCACACTTATGGGCTATTTAGTAGGGATGTACATCTCTCCACAAAAGACGATTTGATGCGGTTTTCGATACATAGTGTGCGAAACAATTCAAGGACGATTTGATTTGAAAGTGGAACGATTCTGTTCGGTTTGATTTTGATTCAATTCAATATGTTATGGCTCAATTCGAGAGGCTATGATGCGATGACTTTTTTGTTGCCATTTTAAATACATTTGATTTGCCATTTCCTTCAAGATGCATCTCTCCAATAAAAAACGATTCGATGCGTATGTCGGTATTTCAAAGTGGAACTATTCGGTTGCACTGGGATCTTCTAAATCCCCCAAAATGCTTTGCCTTAAAACAGTTTTTGTTACACCCATACTATTTAGCAAAGGTAGGCTCTTCCGTCGTTACGTCGGCCCATCATTGACGGATGCTTAATGCTCGCGAAGCCTCGACTGACTGACTACCGACTCAAGAAGGCTTAAGTCCGTCAATCCGGGTCAGTACAGACAGTCCTTCTCAATCCGTGTATTTTTTCAAGGCTTCGCGTCTGGAACCATCCGTCAATGATGGGCCGACGTAGCGACGGTAGATGCTACCGGTAACCAAGCTTATTTGTGGAGATAGAAGTACAGTAGTTGTACTGTTATTGTTCTGATTGTCCTCATTGATGTTACAAATCAACGGTGATTTCTACCGGTTCGTTACCATGTTGATTAGTGAAACATTATCTGTGAAGGTTTGTTTTCATTTGTTGCACAAATCTTGATCAGTCATAATTTCATCAGTGATTAAGCATGAAATGCTTATGAAACACATTTTCCGCCGTTTGAGAGGAACGTACCGTCTGTCACATTGCACGTTTTAGCGTACAGATCCAGGATCTTTTTCCTGCGACTCTGTAACATCTGTGTAGTAGGGAGAAAAAAAAAAGAAAACACTATGTGATCCAGATGATCCAGAACTGCAGATCTGTTTATAATCATAAATGTATAGCACATATTTCAAAGATCCACATTCCTACCCCTGGGTTTTTATTGCTGTTGTTGATTGCGGTCGCATTGCTGATGTGGTTAGTGCTGGAGATGTGGTTGACACTGCCCATGTGGCCGGGACTGGGGAGATTGCTGTTGGGGCTAGCGGCGATGTTGGCGGTCCCGTTGCAGGCCTGATCTGTGTCCAGGGCGCCCAGAGTGAGCAGGCAGAGGTCCGGCTTGTTCCCCATATTGATGAGGCCCAAATTGGGGGTCTGGTGGTTTGTCTCCGCGGAGCCCTGCTTCTCTAGCGTTGCCTCCTCGTCGCTGTCAATGCTGCGACTCAACAGTTGCTCATTTTCTGACGAGGCGTCGTTTTCACTGCAACAATATACAGTTTTAACAATTAACAATTTTAATTACCTCCAAAATAATTTGGATGTTTCACTGGGGTTAAGTGGCTCATAAGAGCAGTTGACTGGGTTCAGGGCGCTCAACAAAACTAACCTATACAAAACGACTTAAGTTCCCTGTGAAGCCAAAATAATCTCTTCTAAATTTGACGCGCCCCAGAGAAGTTTGAATGACTTTAAAAATAGCCAAGCATAAAAGAGATTTAGCTTTAAAATTGTGCAAAATCAAGTCGTTCTTTTTGTTCATAATCACTGCTTACATGTCACTTCTACGACATAGAAAATGGAGAATAGCCGTCCTGTTGTTTATCAGGCCGATTTATTGGAATATGGCGGTTTTGAGTGAAGCCTGAAAGAAATAACGCCAAACACCTGAATCAGCATGCCCCTTACTGTTCACCTCTTGGTGTTTACGAGGTGTCGTGTACCTCACACCCGCGAAAGACTCACCAACTGCCAGCATCAACAATATTGCTGCTGCACAGACTTGTTCTGTGGTGGCTAAATTATAAACACATGTTGTATAAAACTATTTCAAACTTTTTTCGGGGGATCGTGTTGTGACACACATGCACACAGGAAACTATTACTAGTAAATGGAATATTTACATCACTTCCGCCTGCAATATGTAATTATATAAACTTATAAAGATGTTACAAAGACCCTGACATCAGGTATTAATGTCACGACAAGATGACAATTAATTAGTGGTGAGGGAAAGTACTACAAATTCTGGTATCTGTATTGTGAGGGAAGTGAATCAGACTTTTACCTTTTCACTGCCATCTGAGGCGAGGCCTGAAGTTTGTCAAACTCATCTTTTTCTGAGTAGATCACTACTTTATCTAAAAGAGAAAGAGAAGATTTTTTTTAAAGAAAGGAAAATCCAATTGTGCTGAAAACACAAAAATCAACTGCTAACTATAGGCATATTTTGTGAAACTTGCACTTATTATTACTTTCTTATTAACTTTTTACTCAGTGGTTTACCCGTGCAGATTTTTAACATGATACAGTGTTGGAGTAACACTGGTTCAGTGTAAAAAAACAACAACCAAAAAACAAACACTCATCAGTGTGGACACATAAATATGATAGCATATTAGGGCCACACATATATATATATATATATATATATATATATATATATATTTCTGTTTATATATATATATATATATATATATATATATATATATTTCTGTTTATATATATATATATATATATATATATATATATATATATATATATATATATATATATATATATATATATATAAAAAAAACTATTTTGATGTTTGTGCCAAGTTACAATTACCGAGTGTGCAAAAATGCCTATGGTGGAAGAAGTTGTTAAATTATAGTGCTTTTCGGTCGGGTTTTGAAATACGGAGATAGTAATTGCTTTAGCAGAGATTAACCATATAGTACGCATTCACACTTTGAAGAGGCACCGCAAGAAACTTGGCCTTTTCGGAGGAAAAATCTAAATAGTCTGTACGAGGTGTTAGTGTATATATAGTAGGGCCACGTATAAATGTTTTTATATATAAATATGAATATATTATATTACATATATTATATTTAATATATTAATATTAACATATAAATATTTTTCTTGCAAATTAGTTTTTTTTCTCTGTAATTAGTTTTTTCTCGCAAATTTGTTGCAAATATGCATGTTTTTCTCCAGAAATTTGTGAGGTTTTACAGATTACATACATTATATACGTCATACGTCAGCTAGGTGCAGCAATTAATTGAAGCACGACTACTGGAGTGAAGACCACTCTTTGAGGAAATCCATAGTTTCAACTAATTCCTGTAACTTAAATTGTCTTCATATACATGACCCATGAGCAAATGTATTCACAGAACATAAAACCACTTTAAGCATCGGAGTCGTTGTGGTATATAAAAACCAACGCAATTACATTGACTGTTATGTGACTAGCAATTTTGGCAGCAAGTTGCAGTTGGAAGGTTTGTGGGTTCATATTGGTTGCTGGGGTTGCGTTTTGAAGGTCGTTAATTAAAGCAAGCATTGGAGCGAGCGGTTGGGGTTAGCGGAATGGTTAAGATTGTATCTATTACGGCCCACACAGTAAAAAGTGTGCGTATATGTAAGCACCCATGACTTTCATCTCAAAGCCTTATTAACTCCGTATATAAGTGACAGCTGGAGCTTGGAGCTATGGCGTCCCGCCTATGTATAAACACAACATTACCCCGTCTTTAAGCGCCAACATGTTTTGTTGTTAATTACAGCCTACAAAATTGCCGTGATTTCAGTCATTATATTATTAAGTCTAGTTTTAATCAGCGCCGTTGTACCACGGTATGCGTGTGCGCGTCTCTTGAGAACAGTTAGCCGGCACATGAAGGAGAACACAGCATCATTGTCAGCAGAAATGGCGCCTTAAGGGATGCATGACTTTATCTGGGCAGGTTCCACATTCCACCAAGATGTACTCATCACGCCGCAGCCCTCGTAGCCCACACACACCCGCATGCGTACACGTACACAGACTTGCACATGCACGGTACGAGTGCGCCGCTAACGTCCTGAATAATATGCCGTGAAACATAATGTTCTTTATGCACACGAGACGTGCGGGACTGACTTGAAATGAGCTGTTCAAATGTTTTATGAGATATGAAGTACACCTCCAGGGTCCGGCGCAATCCATAAACTTTTGACATCGTGAAAATAAGTTGTTTTAACTTTCCTCACCTCAAAACAACGGGGGAAAAAAGGTTTAACTTTAATGCTGGCGGTGCAAGGTAATTTAAAGGTGAGATGTATTCAGTTTTGTCATAGAAGTCACGTCAATCATGACAGTAGTTTGAATTCTGACGTTTGATGTTGTTTTAGAAGCTTTTTTTTTAATTTTTTAATAAAGACTTGATAATTTGGGGTTTTAAGCAAGATCTGACAGTTGCATGTTTCATATCTCTTGCCTTAAACTTCATTCCCTGTGAAATATAATTAGATGTAGTTTTTTTTTTTTTTAAACAAAGTTTAGAATAAACTAGTATTACCTGTGTTGGATTGCTGAGGCTTTTGTTGCAGGACTGTGTGATTTTCATTTACCGTCACTAAAGCAAAGATGGAAATTCTAATTATAGTTTGGCTTACTGCAATCAGCATGCTGCCTGCACTGTCATTACACTAGCGTATGATTTTCACTTTAGTTTGATTCAATTAAAAATGCATCTGTTGCATATGTTGTAAGCTATTCTTTTTAAAATGGTTTCACGTGTGAGTCAAGTTTATGGAAACTTTTTACAACCTGGCTTATACATTATTTGCAGTTTGTAATGAAAATATTGTGGGGGAAAATGAAACATTCACAGATGGTAATAACAGAATCGGTTAATAATCTCTCTAATGTAATGTTTTGCTCAATTCTTCATTACCTCTACAGTTTAATATAGCCTAGAAGTTTCTTTAATTTCACTTTGAATGTATTTGTCGAATTTATGGTTTCAATAGTTTCACTGTCTAGTGTTTTTTGTCTTCGCTCCCCGCCCCCCTCCCAAAAATGAGGTATTAGCTGGAAAAACACATTTTTCTTTCTTCTTTTTTTTAATCACTGTCAAGTGTTAAAAACATAGGGTAACTTTTACAAATGGATCATGTGAACACAATTGCTTATGTTTCACAACATCTACAAGGTCATTCAAACCAGGGTGAGTGTGCATGCGAACATTCTCACTGTTGTGAGAAGTGTGTGAACATTTGCATGTGTGTGTGTGTGTTGTCCTACCCGGGACGTCTTTCTTGTCTTCTTGTTTATTAGTCTGAGCTTCAACAGATTTCACCTGTCCATTGCAGCATGCTGCAAACAGATAATGCGAGCGTCAATAAACACGACATGGTTAACAGGTAAAAAAGTATGTTTGCATGTTTGTTTAGTGTGCGCGCACCCTGGCCGCTTGGCTTGGCCTTCAGAATGTAAAACATAATGATGAGAACAATGGCGATGGCCATGACAAAGATGGTTGACATGGCGATAATGAGAGCCGTTGCTAGGTGACCTTGTCCTGTTGGATCTGAGACATAGATGACAAATTGTAGTGAGTTACATTCATGACTTTCTTTGTGTATTTTCTGTAACTGTGTTAATGTGTACCTTTTTGAAGATGAGGGAACACAGTGGTGCTTCCAGGATCAACCTGAGGTTTTTGGACTGGCACATTGGTCTGCAAACCTGCGACACAAACACATTCCTTCACTATGGAGCCCCTAAAGTGACATGTGGGGGTTGGGTGGGAAGTTAGTGAAATATGTTTCTCATCAAGACGGGAATATCAGAAGGCGGCCATTTTGCTACTTGCTGTCAAGTGAAAATGGCATCGCAGTTGCTCAGGTCTTCGGTAACAACCAATCGCAGCTCAGCTTCAGAAAGCAGGTGACAAAATGGCCCTGAGATGGATTTTGGTGTACTCAGTGACACGACGTATTCCTTTATCTCAATTCTGTAGCTCATTGATTAGCTAATGTATCATCATCTTTTTTCAACAGTGTGAAAACCTCTACTTCCTCTGATCTTAGCCACAAACATACAGTACATACGCAGACACAACGCGCACACACATTTACGTGCCCCGTGGCTCCAAACATCTTCCAATGTGTGTTTACACTCCCTGGATAAGATTATAAGCTTGAACTGGAACTCTGTTTCAGGCCTTGTGGTTTTGTTTCATTCAAGTCTGACAGGGCAACAAATGTGCTCCAAAACTGCACGCCGTCCGTGTTTAATTAGTAGAATGCATTGATAGAGAAACACGAGAGGCCTCGTCAGAACGTGACAGGCCGGGAGGGAACATACTGGCATCTGTGGCAGACCGCGGGGACTCACTTCACAGAGTGTTACAGATGCTGTGTTAACAGTTAATAGTCGACCCCTGCATAGTCTCGGTTTGGCATCCACGGGTCTGATTATATTCCCAGATACATTTTTTGTTTTGTTTTAAATATTTTAACATTTTTGGCTTTTTTTGGCCCCTGTTTTTTGTGGAAAATGTATATTGACTTTTTCCCGTGTTTTCTGAATATTTTTTGGTGTTTAACTTATTTTATTAATATTATTATTATTATTATTATTATTATTGCATTTTAATGGGCGTTAATAGACAGATATTTGCTATTGGTGGGCTGTCCCAGTCCCTATCCGAATTGTCAACTGTACTGGGAGAGAACTATGCAAGACTTGAATACGGAGAACAAAAGGGCCAAAATGGTACTGAAGGTCATTACATATTTAATGTATGCTATATTTTCCAAATTAAGAATTATCAGGAAAACTCCATGATCCCTGATTTTCAGCCGGCCTCAGACTTCGAGGAGTCATGCCTCTGGTTGTGCACACATTTTGCTGGTTACATAGGAGAGGTTGTAAATGTCCCTTACTTCATTGCATGGGCGGGAGCTATAATGTATCAAAATGGTCTAAAATTGACATGACATAAAAATGTCTACCAAAGTGCTAACATGCTAATCATCGTTCTCAAACTCCCTGACGTTTTAATTGCGCAAACGCACACACACTCATACACGGAGCTAATTCACAGATTACAAGACAAGTATGCGCATGTTTTAGGGGTGGGACAAATAATCGATTCTTTGATGCATGATGTAGAACTCTACACTCTACAATGTTGCCAATATTTTTGACATTGACGTACGACCGGCAGTCAAAGGGATTGAAGAGATTATGCAAATTGAGTGTACATTTAGTTGAACTACGAAGACTAAGGATACAGAAACAATGGCTAAAGAAAGAAAATATTTTTTTTGCGTTATTACATTCTTTGGTGTTGGGCGGTGCATTCTGGCACGAATGACAAACCATCCCATATAGGTTTCTGGGTCTGTTCTCCAGCATGTAATACCTGCATAAAATACAAAACATATCATCAGTCAGCAAATGTAAAATCAGCTTTGAAAGACAATCTCTTAAGAAGAATGTGCCAAGTAAAGTTGCAGTGTGGAATATTTTCGGGGGAGACAAAGTAGAGTGCAGTATGTTATCCTGTATATAAAACAAAGACCTGACAAGATGATGAAATTTAGCCTGTGGGCACTAAAGATGGCTTGCTACAGGTCTGAGTTGAAACTGAAGATAAGGAGTCTGTGAATGACACTTGAGTCTTTTATGTCTGAGTGGGAATGTACTTTCATGTAACCGGCAACCTGAAGATAGAAAAACCCAAATTTCAAAATGTTGGGCCCATGTCATGAGTATACTTTGCCACCTTAAGTAACAAAAACAAATTAGCATTAGGATGAAGCTAAGGTGATTGAAATCCTATAGCACTCTACAACTGTAACAAAAATAAATAAATGTTTCCCCTACATTCCAAGGAGGTTAAAATTTAGTATGAAATTTGTAAGCTTCTCTTTAAACTGCCATACTATTCAGGAGAAATATAATAAGCTTATTTTCCGGTTTTGAGCTAGAAAATGATTGATTTGATTAATTAAATGAGGACCATAAACTTCAAAATGTTGCTTCAGGCTGCTATAAAGAATGGAGCTGATCACATTAGAGAGAGAATGACTTTTATGTTCAAACAAGAACAATGCATATCATTAGATCTTCCTAATAGGTATATCTAAAATCTTGTTTTTGTCTCTCCATGGCATTTTTCCTGTCCTCTTGCAATCGTTTTCATTGCATTTATATTGTTATGTTTGTGTGCCAGCGTGTTGTTTTACCCTGGCAAACAGGGTCCACACTCTGCATCGCTGTCTGGCGTTCCCACCGTGCGCACTGTGGCTTTGTAGAGGGCGTCACAGTCTTTGTGTCGTCTGCAGATCTCATATTTGCCTTTGGAGTACTTCCCATGTGGACATGGTACACAGGAGAAGTCTTCATCCTTCACACCGTAGCCACATGTCTACAACACGTACACATCGGACACACGTACAGTTCGGTTGAAAAAAATGAACCCATTTTACTTCCTTCCTGTTACACTTGCAAATTGCAAATACGGCCATTTGCAAATTTTTGGGGGAGGAACCTATCCTCTGTTGTATACTAATATGAAAAAATATTTCTTTGGTGTCATCCTGAAAGTTAGTGCACTTGAAGGTGTTCCACTGTAGTGTTTCTTTTATCTGTCATGTCGCAAACAGGATGTCACTGAAGTGAGCATTATTGGCCCAAGGCTAGACAGAATCATCTCTTGGAGGAAGCTCACAAGGCTCCCCTCCTATTTGACCCTCATGACTCATACATAAAACAGTGTTGGGCCCGCGGCAGAGTTTTGTCACTTTGACTTACTGTGTGCTTTGGATCTTTTTTTTTCAAGGGTATATAGAACACATGCATACAATCTATTCAATTTTGTATTCAGTGCCAAATTGTGTACTATGTCATAGTCTGATAATATTGTCTCAGCCTTCAACTTTGACTGCTGTGTCATTTTAATACAAATACAGGACCCAGGCAGCTGCATAGCAACTGACAACCTCATCATTACAATGGACAAATGCAGGACTATAGCAACTGTATAGCAACTGACATCATCATCATCATCACAGGGGACAAATACAGGACCATAGCAACGACATAGCAACTGACAACATCATCATTATCATCACAAGAGACAAATACAGAACCACTGCATCTTCATAGCAACTGACATCATTATCATCATCATCATCATCATCATCACAAGGGACAAATACAGGGCCATAGCAATTGTATTGCAACTGACAGTATATTCACAAGGGGCAAATACAGGACCATAGCAACTGACATCATCAATAACACTAGGGACAAATGCAGGACCATGGCAACTGCATAACAACTGACAAGATCGTCATAACAAGGGACAAATATAGGACTATAGCGACCGCATAGTAACTGACAATATCGTCACGGGTGACAAATACAGCACCATAGCAACTGACAACATCATCACAAGGGACAAATACAGGATCATAACAACACAATGACCCCATGACCCGACCCAAAACACAATCAAAACACGTCTACTGTAATGGTATTATGCAAGTACACCTAATGTTGTGTCTTCTGAGGAATATAGAATAACATATAAGCTATCTGCATTTACCACAGTTTGTATTTTAAAAATTTGGTAAATGGAGGGCTTGAACATCTGCATCTTTCTGTGCTGTATCGTGTATGGGCGTGCGTATGCGCGTGCAGACGCTCTCTGAAGTTAGTGTGAGGATGCACCCTGTGGTTACGCCTTGATTGAACACACACTTGAGAGCTCATACATGAATTAGAGGCTCCGCAGGGATCAGACAGGAAGGCGAAAGTGCAGCGGCCACGGTAGAATGATTGATCCTCGGTTCTTTCTAATCTCGCTGTCTTCGGCTCGAAACGGACTACATTAGTCTCGGTGATAATCGGCATCAGTCAGAGGTTCTCATTGAAGAAATAAGGAAAGGAGTGCAGTGAGAACAGCGTGCTTATTGGATTAAGGTACTAAACGAGGAAGGAAGTTGATAATAGTGTAATTAATTCTGCTTCAAACGGAAGGATGTTGTTGTCTCCTAACAGTCTGTAAGACTTTTGAACAATCTTGAGAGAGCCGACTTGGCACGTTCGCAGCAGTCTTTGAAAACTGCAGATTGCGGTGTGGCCTTTCATACTAATGAGACGCTAGCGGACGAGACTACCTAATGCAATGCATTTTAGGAAGATTCCAAAACAAAAGTTGAATCACACCTTGCGTCAAAAAAAATCAGCTTTTTTGCTCATGGGCACATCATTGTCAGAGAGGTAGTTTGTAGTAGTATTTATAGTGTTGTCCCTATTATAACCTCATATAATCTTCTGTTTTAGTATTGGGGTGAGAAAGTCGACTTTGTCTTATTCTTACTTATTTTTTTTAAATTATGCACTATTTATTATGCATGTTTCTGACTTGCAAGGTGCCCAACAAAGCGTTTTACCTTTGCTCTGTTTTTTTTTTTTCTGTCACAATGTTAAATGGCTCTAACTACTGCACGTCATTCACATTGACACATACCTTCACATCAACGTCAGTGAAAGCGATTAACCGTACAGGAACCGTTCATTTGAATTAAGGCACTTTTCGCTGGGCAGAATGGTGCGAATGTGTGCGGACACAGTGGGGGTGGTCCAAGTGTAATACACACTTTGGTTTCAAGATATTGTTACTGGAATATCATTTGGGGATGACAACAATGTTTTTCAGGACTTGAGATGGAAAAATGACCGATTGACTGTTTTCGTTTACTACTCTTTTGGAGTAGTTTATGGTTGAACTATTAACTAAGTGACAAACTGACAACTATATTTGTGAATCTCTCACCATGTGTGGCTCCTGTCCCGGCTGGCACTGAGGGCATGCCTGGCAGCTGTTACTGGTCTGGTTTAAGAACTCATACTCTCCGCAGCTGGAATACTCTGCACTCGCAAGCATACAACACACCTGCAGAGACACAAAGACATGATCAATTAGGGAATTAGGGGTTGCCAATGGTAGGATGGAAGTTGTTGACCGTATGATAGACAAATACTGTACAAATAAAAACGAAAACAAAACAAGGCCATTTACTTTGAATTTTACAATGAGGCAAAGACATTCAGTAGGTATAACTTCACAATCCAAGGAGATCCAAACTCTTGTAGATCAAATATTCAGCATTTACAAATACGTTAGGTATTCATTTTAACAACTTCCTTTACCTTGCACTGCATCACAGTGAGCTAGTAAAGGTCGAATTTTCTTTACAGTTCATGAATTACATCTCATTAGACTGTGGTCCTGTACAATTCGATTGTGTGCAAAAACATTTTGTTACATTTGTTTAAATGGTACGAAAACTTGAAATGGTACAAAATACGATACCCGTGGTCCCACTTATAAAAATAAAAAATGCAACAATCTTTGGTGGCCTTCAACTTCAGCTTTATCTCCTTACGCTATATGTGTAGCATATGCAAATGATTCGTATATATCTTGGCATCACACAGACTGTGGTGCTCATCCAACCCATTGAAAATCCCATCCTTTGTCTCCGAAGTTGTTTCATCTGGTTACACAGAAGTATGAAAACGCAAACTACGATGTTTTCTCAATCGTTACTCTGTGGTTCTTTTCCAAAAAAAGCAGATGTGAATGATTGTGAATGGATTCTTTTGAGGGTTTTTATGACTTCTTACACACTTCTGAGAGGTTTGGGAAGGAACACATATGAGCAATGAAATCTTGGATGATATGTGAATGGATGGGGACATGTGTTGGTTATCCATCCATCAATATAATTTCTATAGCGCTTGCCCTAATAAGGGATACGAGTGAGCTAGTGCCTATCCTTGATGAATTTGGGCAAGGGACACGGAACACCCACACTTTGTTTTATTGTGTAGCTTTTTCCAAACAAGCAAAACGTGCAATAATCATAACTGCAAAATTAACTTCCCATACCAGTCTGGGGTACCCCAGGGATCGATCTTGGGCCCTTTACTGTTTTTAATTTACTTTAATGAATCTGCTTCCTTTATTATCCTTTATTAATATTTTTTTAATTATTTATTGACAAAATGAGTAGACATACAAGGTAGACAGCCCAATAAATGCAAAAAAAAAAAAAACTTACCAAAATTGAGGTTACAAAGATGGATTTTGTCATTCTTCTCCTCTGTGGCATGTTTGCGCTCACTTCCTGGAAGACATCGGACAAAAAAAAAAGGTCCCTCAGATAAATAAATAAATACAGAAATGCAAACATTCAGACTTCCTTCTCACTTTGCAGCGGATCAAGTGAATATGAGCAGTTGTGATACGTAGTGTGTGGCCCAGATGAGTTCATTACATCATTGCCAATAAACATGTAATGATAGTAGCAAAACAGCCCATGGCATTGCTCCGGCTCATATCTGCAAGCACGCGTCAACGTTGGCTAACCTCTGCTCCAAATTTATTTTTCTGTCTTTCTTTCTTTCTTTCTTTAAAAACATGGTGGATTCTCCTTGCCTGCACTGTAATGAAAATGTAGGCATATGTCAACCAAATTAATTCATATCACAGTTTATTCTAATTCAATTTCATTCAAATTACAAAAAAATGTGAACACATAATGTGCCAGCTGGAATGGCAGTATTCACTAAAATGTATAAAAGCCTTAAAAAGGTCAAACTGTGATTCACTCTACTGTGAGAAAATCTCGCATCTTACAGCTACAGTCAATTGGGCGCTGTTTTTATTTGTTTCTTCGATGGTGCGGTGTAGCTACTTCCAAACAGCAAAGCCAAGGCAACTTGTATTGGAAGCCGCGGTGATCAAAAAGCACCAAGTTTATTTCAAGAGTCATAAATAAATCACATTCTGTTTACGACTTTCCACATTTTTCAAAGGCTGCTGTGTATTTTTCATCGTTTTCCAAACATGCATTCCCTATGACAGTCATTTCCCCCTTTGTAGCTAAATTTTAATTAGTAACACAAAGCCACAGACTGTAAATAGTGGAGTTGAACTGTATATTGTAGGCAAACACGGCTGTGATTACAACTATGAAGCACATTTATCCTACACAATGCTTACAGTGAGCAATAATAATGAAAAAGACAGAAAACACGTCAATACCTGTGTAACTTTTCTGCACTTGACTGAAAACAAACTGTTATATTTTCTCTGTTTAAGTGGCATGAAACATCCTAATTCCTTTGGGTTACCGATGGACATCACATCCACTCAGTGTCTTAGTACACGCCCAAAACGTCTGCTTATCAAGGTTCATTTTGAACGTTCTGCCTGACAAGCCACATGTTGCACACATGTGCAGTAGCCAGCAAAGTGGCGCCTTCATGACAGCAAAAGTAAATGGACTGCATTATTGGACCGCTTTTTCTTCTTTAATAGAGCTCTGTGTTTTATGATAATGCTTCTAATTTAGCCATTCGCACCCGTACCACCCGAGTGCAGGGTCCAGCTGTGCTGGGGCGAACTTTTTGTCGCTTGCTTTGACACATGAACAAGGAGATAGGCTCCTCTGCCATAACACTGCATTTACTCAATCAACTATTAAAGGTCGGGGCTGTCATATTCTTCCACACTAAACTAATCCAATAAAGTTTTATGGACTTTATTTTATATACTTTATATATTGGGCAACTCCCTTCAAAACCCTTCTCTGAAATTGTCCCACAAATTAAAAATTCTGATTAATGAATGAATCTGTGTTTTGGGTCCTAATTGACTGTCCAATAACATGATTGCTATTTGTTTTTCTGCCGTATTTGAGGTTGAGATCGGAAGGACAACATATGGAATGGAAGGAACGTAGACAGACTCATGTTCATCGTCATTCGTTTCTTTCCTCTACATCAAGGGAGTCCAAACTATGGCCCATGGGCCATTTTTGGCCCACCGTCCGTTTTGAAGTGGGCCAGGGCATACATTAAAAATGACATCTGCTACTAATAAATTTGTCTTGTATACAGTAGAGCTTTTCTAAATATGCAAATGAAGTATTTACAATTAAAAAGTAACATTTCTCTTCACAATGTACAATAATAATAATAATAATTATTATTATTAATATTTATTTCTTTATGTATTTATTTTTACACTCCACTTTCTGCTCTGTGTTAAAGTCCCAATCACATGAATGGTTAACAAGTAACTGCTTAAAAAATGGTCATCTTATGACAAATTGCTCCTTCTACAAATAAACAGATAGAATCGACTGCCATTCAATGTAAGGGCTGATATTTTATGGTGGGTTACACGGTCTGGACCACCCAAAAATATTGTAAAATCCCAAATTACTTTCCTTATATAAAGCTATTCAGGTATATATTTTTTCTCTCTCTCTAAACACACTGTGATATATAAACAATATGCAATTCTTGATTCAAAAATTATGCGTTTGCTTGACAAAGTTTAAAAAAATTAATAAAAGTGCCCCTTGCATCCTTCATTTTTTCTCTATATGGCCCTCAGAGGAAAAAGTTTGGATCAGTTGGTATCAGTTTCGTTAAACATTTTCAAATCTCCTTAGCTGTGCTAAGATGAAGGCTAAAAAGTTGAGAGAGTATAGAGAAACGTTGGATACAGTGGTAAGGACACGACAACTGATCATCATATTTGTTTTGTTTTGAATGTTTGTCTATGCACTTTTTTTTTTGTGGGGGGCGGTGGGCTGGGGATTTGTTTTGAAACTACGTAAAGCCCTTTGAGTTGCATTTTTGTAGAAAAAGTGCTATACAAATAAAGATTGATTGATTGATTGACAACACCACCATGTACACAAGATATTGCATTGCTGTTTCACCTTCCACCAGTTACATAATAATATATTTGTTGTTTAAGGCCTTTTCGCACTGCACTTAGCAGGCTGCAGCACACCGTCAATGAACCCACTCATTGTGTATGTACTGCTATGGCATGACAATGGAAGTTATAATGTTTTTATTTTTCTACAATTAAACTGTAAACTTAAACTGCACCTCATATTGCCTGGAGCATCAAATTGATTTTTATATTTTTGGGTGATTGCAAAAAAAAAGAAAAGAAAAGAGTCCTTGTTTCTGTTCAGCATCTCTCTGTGTGGTTCCAGTCCTCGAATTTCACTCTTCTTGGTGAAAAACATTCATTCTTAACCTCAATGATGGCTAATTCTCCCGAGCCGCTGGCTTTGATCTTGCATAATCACTGACTACACACACACACACACATGCATACAATATATAGCCCCTAAGTTGCTCTTTGAGGACAGTCCTTGTGGTCAGGCCACAACCGGTATACGTCTGTGTGTGTTAATGTGCGTGTGTGTGCGCATGTTGTTGATAAGATAAAAGGCTGGATAGCAGGAAATGAAGAACTGCCAAATGTGTATGAAGCCCCTCAAGGCAAATCATTACGGAGTTAATCTAACACACACACACATGCACACATACTGTACAGTAAGTGCAACGTGTTTGAAGACTCTGTGTCTTACTTTTGACAAGCCTTACTACTTCTTTCAACCCTCACTTCATCTCCCACCTCCAAACCTTATCTCTGTGTGTCGAGACAGGTCCGGGATGAAAGTTAGGCCCCGAGGTTATTCATCTTCTAACAACCGCATAATCTTCTCTAAATAACTCTTCTGTTTTTAGGTGTGTCATTACCAGGTAGTCTTGGCACAATCGTGGCCTCAGCCAAATATAGGCATTGTGAAAGGTGAAGCTGAATGTGGCAATTTAAAGTGCTGGGTAAAGTGTGGAATTTAACACTGTATGGGTTTTAATATACAGCATTTAGGGAAGTGGTTCTTAACCTTGTTGGAGGTACTGAATCCCACCAGTTTCCTATGCAAAATGTCTTTATTGAAAACAATATATATTTTTTTTTTTTCTTGACCGAGTTAGTTAGTATGAAGGGTTTACAGTAATAAAGAAATCACATGACATACTAGTGTTAATTTTATCTGCTATAACCATTTTTCAATTTAGTCTCAGTTTTAGTTCAGTTTCAATCACGCTTGTTCCTTTTTTTTTTTTATTATAGTTAGTCAACCTCATCTCGTTTTAATTTAGTCCATTTTTAGTCGACTACAAATCTTGCATTTTCGTCTTTATTTTAGTCCAAGTAAACATAATTTTATTCGTCTAGTTTTAGACAACAAAAATAGCCAGGACAATCATTTTACCCCTGTATATATATTTTTTTGTCAGCAGATAATGTTAGACATTTCGGATCTAAAACAATTTTACATAAAAATGTCTCTCATCTTTTGATGAAAAACAACTTAACACACAGTTACAGTGGCTACTATGGCGCCATGCTATGAGCTAGTAAATTAGCCAGCATTAGTTAGCGGTCGGATTAACATTATTGTTGGAACGTTATAGCCATTGGATTGATATTAAGTTTTTTTTTTAACCTTTCACCATGAATCCACCTGTCTGTCCCATTTGTTTGTGCATGTTGCACTCGCTAGCTGAAGATTTGAAAGGGTGTGTGTCACATGACAGTGTCACAGTGACGGATTAGCCGAGACAAGATCATATAATTTTCATCTCCTTTTTGTTCATGAACTAAAATGTCCATACATTTTTGTCCAAGTTTTCATCAAGTCAAGTACATTTTCGTCTCGTCTTCATTAGTCGACGAAAATGCATATTGATTTAGTTCAAGTTATTGTTTATTAATGAGGGTTTTAGCCTAGTCTAGTCTAGTTTGAGTCCGGTGAAAAATGTGTGTTGACGAAATTATTTTGGTTGGGTTTTCATTGACGAAATTAACACTACGACATACCATCAAAACAGTCACACGTCGATTACTAAGCGCGCCAAATTCCTTGCAGCACAGATAGGCCAAGAAATGTCGCGTATCATCACGAATCATATAAGTCGGGTGTGTGTCTTGAACCCTGGGTTAAGAAGCACCGATTTAGGGGAAGTGTTCAAAGGATGAGCGTTGTTGGTTGTTTTTTTCGGTATTTTGTGGAGAGGTCGCACACAAGAATATTTGGTAGTATTTAACGTTGCACATATTGAATTTGTAGTCATCTGGCCAGAATCGAAATAAATAAACCAAATAAATAGCAGAAGTACCCCCTTATCTCTCCTGTGTATTCAAATAAAGGCCAACAATTGTGGTTAAAAAGTTCTGTTTTCGTTTTTTGTGACTATGTATTGATGAAAAAAAAAATCTGCCTTGCTGAGTTAAGTGATTCCTCTTTTTCATAACAAGGGTTCTTTCGGCTTTTTCACTATCAGCATGCAAGTTACGCAAGTAAAGAAACCATCTACACATGGACCTCTCACAAAGGGCAAAAAAAAAAAATTCTATTATAGTTGTTTTTGATCTATGACAATTCAATTAACAGCACATGGGAAATACATTTGGCCCTGCTGTCTCCCATTGAAATTGTTTTCTTTGTCATTTTTGCATCTCTCTTGTCTTTCTATAGTGTGTCCATGAAGTAGTCTTACATGATATTTATTCCTTCAAAGATAATAGCACAACGTTGTCTGGTTGCGGTTATGACTGGTCGACACTCACCACATTTGGTAAGAAGATCGGGAACCTGCCAGCCACTTTGTCCTTCAAAGTGCTGCTTCCAACATTAATCAATTCTCCAAATCCACCACTGAGTTGTGTTGCCAGAAAACAGACAATTAACATTTTCTAAGGCCATGACTCAACCCATCAAATTTAATTATGTTTTATACGTTTTTGTCAGAAAAATAACTAGCACATGCCGTATATCAAACCCTCCGTCTTTGGAGCTCTGACAGAAGAATAAAAGGTTATTGTGACTTAACATTATGATTCGATGTGTTTCTCCATTTCTTGTCAATCATTTCCAGACTTTTTTTTTTTCTTCAAAACTCACAACATAGTTCCAACTTTCCTCTTCATTGTGCCCTCACATCTGCGCAGCATGTGCACAAATTAACGTCAGTCAATCTTGTGTACAGGTTTAACAGCAGGGAATAAATCAACTATATGAATCCGCTGTACATTTAGTGGGCTGAGATGAGAGACAACAAAATATAGCATCGAAATGTGCTCCACCTGGTTTTTGTAATCTTTTATAACAATGTGCCTCAGTTTACTTGAATTGACTTTAGCGCTTCGCTACGTGTAGTCGACATTGATAATTGGCTTGCAAACTATAATCATAAAAAAAAAAAACTGTGATTCCGCTTAATAACCTTCCATGAACACAATCAACCATAAATGTTACTAAGCTTGCAGTAGCAATACAGAACGTGTGTGATTGTTGTTATTTGGCCACTCCACATCAAAGTGATGGAAAGTGAGGGACACTCCTAACTAATCACTGAGGAGGAATGAGCTCCTGGCATTTTGTCTTTAGGATGGGGAGGCAGCTAAATCGAGTAAATAGAGGGTTGGCGCTCCATCTGTCACTCAAACGCCAAAATGCTTTCACCTTCGCAATTGGACCCAAAGTAGGTTTTTAACAGTTGTCAGGTAGCGGGTCATTGGAGGTAATGATTATCATTACAATGGAGTTTATTGTCAGGTAAGAATTTTGTTCTGGTATTTTTTTGCAGGTAATAGACGCATATTCAAACTTAGAATGTAAAATCATCAATCAATCAATTTTATGCACTCTTGTTTGTGAAAGGTGAGCCATTATTTAACACTCATAATAGTATTAAAAGCAGAAGTGGGTGGCAAATCCAGGTCCAGAAAGTAAAAACCCTGCCGCAGTTTGGCTTTAGCTGCTTGTGCTAGCTGGCTAGCTCCCGAGCAGGTAACAAGCACCCGGGGAGCTAGCTAGGGAGCTCGCTAGCTAGCACCTGGGGCTAAAGCCAAACTGTGGTAAGGTTTTTACTTTCTGGACCTGGATTTGCCACCTTTGATTAAAAGTAATAATATATTTGCCAAATGTTAGGTCAAGGTCATAGGCAGTGGTGGGGCTCCATGCTGTATTGTATTAATTTATTTTGTTGGCATTCTGGATTGGTGAATTGCAGTACTTGCACTTTCTTTCACTGTATTTATGAATGTATTTATTTATTTAATATAAAACTTTTCTCCACACAAAATGACCAGAGCAGTCATCAAGGCTGTCAGGAGCTAAATGAGGCTGAAGATGAACACAACTCATTAGCAACATCATCAGCATTTTAGCTGGATGTGAAAATAAACACACGTCAAGTGATTTACAGCTTTTCAAGCATATGCAAATGTCAAACAACAGCTGGACCTAATTTCCTTGCAAAATATCAATTTACACAGACGGCACCGGAAAAAAAATCAAAGTTAACATGCTGCACAATTGGGACAATTCAAAGGTTCGAGGTCAGTTTAAACATGGTGCAAACTCCATTCCGGGATGCTGATTGATCTCTGATTTGTTTGTTGAAGCCATTTTTCCAACAGGCCATATTGATATTGCTCAAAAATAAGCTAACCACTGTTCATATTGAAAAAAAAATGAGGCACTCAGTCTTAACTTTAATTATAATGATATAACACAAAAGTCAGTTTGCAGATGTGCTTTTTGACTTTTCCTGAATTATAAAAAAAAAAAAAGAAGAGCTATGTCGTGCGGTCACCTGTGTCTGCCTAAAAACATGTTGTTTTGTATTATCAAATAAGGTTAATTTTAGACCAATTCTTATGGCTGAATGTATGCTATTTTACAAAGAGTTCATTTATTTATTGTTTGTCAATATCTGAATTTTTCGCACTTTGATTTTATATTTTTGTCTTTTTGATGGTTTGCTAATAATAATCATTAAAAGTTGCTCACAACTTTCTCAGTACTTGAGTAGTTTTTCCACTGTGTACTTTTTAAACTAATTATTTGGAGGACCCGTCTTTATTTTACTTGAGCCATATTATATTATTTTTGCCTACTCTACCCACCTCCAAGTAAATAACCCAATCTCATCTTTTTGATGTGCGCAACGTATGCATCCATGTATGCATTTCCTCATCTTATTCATCTTTTGATTGCTTTAATTACAGACTAAGTGGCAGCTTCCCACTCGGTTGCAGTGTAAAAACAAACGCACATCAAACGGAGGCACACATGCACACAGTCAAAAGTGTTTTCCCCTTTGATGATTTGCCTGCTGGTGATGTCTTTCAGCGACTCCTCTTCCTGATACCTTGTTTGCCTCTCTTTAGATTGGCTGGCCCACAACGTCTCCCTCTAGTCTGTCTGACTTGTCTCTGTTTATTTTATCGTGGCTCTAAATGGAAAGCTTAATCTGCAGCCTGGAATGTATTTGTGTTCCTTATTGGGTCGTCCTGCAGCTAAAGCATTTTGGCCCTCTGTGTAGAAAAAAAATAAATCCAAACATCATTTAAGAATGCATGAGGCACACTTCCTTACAGATTTTACATCGGGAGCGAGTGGGTGGATTTACTGTGAGGTGCTGACAAGAATACCTGCGACTTAGGTCATGGATGACCTTGCAGACAAGCGTAAACAAGTTTCTTTGACAAATCTGAGTACGGAGGGAGTGTGTTGCCTGTGGTTGCATAAATTTGATCGATGATGACATGATGGATGGAAGTAGTCGGGAGGTCCGAGAATTCCTCAAAACTCAAATCATAGGCGAGCTTTTAGAGCGTCATCTTCATGCCAACAGCTGGCAATGGTTTGGTCGCTTTTTCTCCGGAGACAAAAAAAACAACAACCCGACCATGCCATCACCTAACTTGCAAGGCAACATCGGAATCACATGAGTAAATCAACATGGTTCACTGGTGACTTCACACTCGCCAATTGCCCTCAATAAATCATACCACGCTTGAGGCCCCAACAGCTGCGGTTAAGCCACTCCGAGCACTCGCCTTGCACCAATAATCTGGTATCTTTTGCAGACTGTCACTGTTTTCTTCCTCCAGCTTTTTTCCCCCTCTGCTTTTTATTTTTTTCGCATGATTAGATGAAAACAGGCCAATTTAAGCAAACGTGATGCAACAGAGCAGCGTAGCCCCATCATTTCCTGCAGATCCACTCAAGCATTATTTACTTTCAATTGACAAAGGACGTGAATACCAAAGCACTCTCCCTATTGAAATGAACACTTATGAAGTCTTAATTGTGACATCACTTTGCGCTCATTTACTGAACATTGCAACACGGTCAGTCACAATCTGCTCCAGGATGTTGGCTGACCTTATTCAGCTTTTTAAGAAATATTTACAATTTTAAAAAAAAACAGTTTCAAGGGAAGGCTATAAATTTATAGCTGAGTGACGGACATAAAAAACAAAAACATGATGATTGTTAGCTAAGTGTTGTTGTTGCCATATTGTACTGAGCAGCCAAGACCAAAATTCATCAAAATGTACGTTTTTCTTTGTTTTTCTCGGGTGCAAGTGTGGTGAATTTGACTGACACTTTGTTGTGAGTGCACCGTGTTATTACCGCAACGAGTGGGCCGCTTTCTGCTCCCAGGAAAAAGAAAGTGAGTTTTGTGTGTACGTGTTAATTATTGTTACAAATTTAAAAACTGTTTTTTAAAGGAAAAAAATAGGATCGCTTTTTACGTGGCTCACTTCATGATCCTTTAAAGGGGAAGTCAACCTTTAACATTTCTTGACAATAATATGTTGTTATATGTGACCTCACTAGTCTAAACTTAACATTCTGATTGATATTACATTTGTGGAATGTGAGTTATGCAGCAAAATCCAGCCCTTTTTATCCATCTCAGAGGGGCGGCCATTTTGCCACTTGCTGTTGACTGAAGATGACATCACAGTTGCTCAGGTCTCAACAACCAAGCACAGCTCAGCTTCAGCAAAATGGTGAGCGGCTGGATTTTGCTGGTTAACTCATATTCCACTAACGCAATATTAACCAGAATACCAAATTTAGACTAGGGGGTTGATTTCTTCTTTAAATTAGGCGCTGAGCTATGTCGTCTGCCCAGGATTGTAGCTCACTGGTAGTGTTTTGTGCTCCCAAACTGGAGACGTCCTTGCGTCATGGGAGAGTTTTTTGTTGTTGCTTTTGCTTTATTTTCTACCCATACAGATGAGGCGTACGTTGAAATAGTGATTGGCATCTTTGAGTAAACGTTAAGTTTCCTCTTCTTTGGAAATCGAAATGTGGTCACTCTACTGTATGTCGATGTATTCTATAGGACTAGCTGTGGAAGCAAACAGTTGTCTTGAATTAAAGCTATACTAAACAAATGAGCTGAATTCGACTTACTTCCATATATAGTGCTGATGAATGCAGTTCATTGAATTGTGTCTTAGATGTGTAACGAATGAATAAATGGGCCTCTGGAGCTCTATAAATTTCACTGTGGTTATGCGTTTTGGAGGGGAATCAGCTTTGACATTTCAACATAAATCATCTCACTACTTTTACAAGGAAACACGCGGATCCACTAAACAGGGTTATTATATGGATTTAGTGTAAAGCAACAGGACAGGGTGGTGAATGGCTAAACTAGTTTTGTATTTGGTTCAGTCAAAGACAATCCATGCTGTTTTTTTTCTATCACTACCACTTTAATCCTCAAAAGACACATTTACGTCTTTTGAAGATTACATCCCCGTCCTCTTGTGGCTTCCTCTTTAGCCTTTCTACCTGCATACATGAAAGACTTGATGGCAACAGTGGGGGCGTGTGGGGGCGGGGGTGGGGGGGGGGTGTTGGAGAAGCGCGTGTGTGTGTGGGTGAGACAAGATAGATTTCCACCTCTAGCAGCTGCAGTTCAAAGTCAGCCAGCAGACTTCAGAAGCTCGGCAGGACCCGGCTTGTCCCCACCCGGGCCGAGCTAGCTGCCTGTCTGCGGGCAGGACTTCCCCTGGAGGGGGGGGGCCCGGGACAGTCAGGCGGCACCAAGAAAACAATTATGCAGACTGGCGGAAGGTGTGCAACGCTTACAACCGCACGCATAGCCCCCAAAACCAAATACGTTTTCATACATGAGCACTCACCCGTGGGACGGTTGCTAATTAGGTGCCATTGAAATAAGTTGATAGCGAGGCCATTCACATTACAACAACATAAAGACAACCTAGCATAGCAGGTTATCAAGGCCATGATGAAGCAAACAAAATTGTTTGTAACCTTAGGCTGAAAGCTTTGTACCAACTTGCAGCTTTCTTGCAGAAAATGCTGTCTGTTTGGGGATGTGCCTGTTATCCATGCAAGTCAAGCAGCCTTCCTGCAATGTTATGCGCTTGGCAGGCAAACTTTACATCTGCATGACATGTGTTTGGCCAGCACAGGCCCACCAGTCAAATACAACAACGTTATCTTATTGATGGAGAGGTTCACTAATCAAAACTAAACAGACAAACGTGACGAGGATTTATTTTAATTCCCGTATTCGCTGTTATCCCCGAAGCAAAAATGACAGCTAAGCAATAAATGAGGATTGCTCAGGAATGTCCCCAAGTCTTGCACAAAATTGATCACAGCATTCCACAATTGCAGAGATCTTACCTGCAGTCCTCTCAAGTATAAGTGCTGCTTTTTCACCGAGGATGCTGCACTCTTGGTTCAGCTGTCAGTCCTGGTCCACCCTGAGCCGGATCAACCTGTGATCAGCATCACTGACGGACCGACAGACTGTGAATGTCTCACTCCCAAGCAGCTGAACGTGAGTCTTTGAATCCGCTTTTTAGAGTGTACGTTGAGCGTGTCTGCAGGCTCCTCCTTAATGGGAAAAAGTGGGGAAAGTTTCTCCGCCCTGAGACAGCTGAGAGCAGGTAAACTCCTGGCATGGAATAATTGCATGGCTGCAGGTCCTGACTCAAGTGTGCCCTCTAGTGTCCACAAACATAATAACCAGACAATTATGGAAACATTTGGAGCATTTGTGGCAACTACACTCTTTGTATTCAATAGTAACATAACTCAGTGCACTAATAAAATGACTGTCTGGTATGTTTTGTTTGTTTCACTAAAAGTAACACTTTTGTCCTATTAGTACACATAAGCCTTCTTAGTAAACTAGTTTGTTGAACTACTAGCCCAACTAGTAGGCATACGTCATGCACTAGTATCCTCCCGGTCCCTACAACTAGCACAAAAATGCCTACTAATAGTTTTTCTCTTGTAGCTGTTTTATGATCAGGAACTAGGAAAATGCTATATTGGTGTATATATATATATGGCTTTCTTTTAAATTATGTATTTTTTTGGGGTGAATTTTATGTATCAAAAGTAGTAGTGGTATGGGTGACTACTCAAGAGCTGAGTACTCGTACTGGTGTCGATCCTAAAAAGAAGTGTTATTGAACATCCCGAAATAAAAGTTTCTAGTAAACTGTATTGCCTTACTAGTGATGACAAAGAGCATACTAGTACGTGGACCTGAAGTTGCATATCAAGGATATTGAAGAAAAAAAAGGCCCAAACTGTTTTCCATAGACAAAGACTTTCTTCTGAAGACAGACACGAATGGTAAATCACATCAGTGGAAATTATGCTTTGATTTTGTATGACTTGTCAATAGCTTCAGGTTCGAATCTCGACCCAGACCTCTCCTATGTTTGCATGTACTTCATGCTTGCAGCTTCCAGCAACTCTAAATTGTTTATATGTATACAAAAGGGGTGGAGGGAAGCGTTTGGTATTTCCCAAATAACTCAAGCATAATATGGAAGATAAATCTTTATTCTGGGGAACTCCCGTAGCCCATCACTTCCTCTATTCAGTCTCTTATTATAGGTGAGATGCTCCTGTTATTTCCAAGTTGGTGAACACAATCAAGAGTGGTAGATAAAGTTGGACATGTTAGAGACAGACAGCAGAAACCTTATTATATTTGGAAAGACAGAATCTATGAAAATGTGATTCAATCACCATGCATACACATGAATTGTCAACTTACAAATTCGTCAGCCTGAGAATTCAACTCACTCCTTCACAATTGGCACCAAAACCTCCTGATTTGGAGATTTTTTTTTAGGACACTTGAAGCTTTAACCTGAGGGGTTTGTCAGCTCCCAGAAAGCTGTCAGTGGTAATCCCGTCAATATTTGCTCCTCCGTTTCAGGTTTCAACAGGAAGCTTGGGTTTCTTTACAATAATGAGCCGTAAATTGACGTGTTCAATTGGAGTGCCATTTTTACACTTGCATAGCTGCAATGCTGGCAAAAATGTCACCAATGATTTTAATACGCACAGATAACTTATAATATACACACTTACCGTCTATAGCAAATTACTTGAATAAAACTATGAATTGGCGTTGTGTGCCTGTGATGTACACAGTCGGCTGTCTGAAAAGGCCCAAAGCTCGCTCTTGATCTCCCCTCCTTCCTCTCCATCGCGGCCCGTCTTCTCCGCCACAGGAAGGATGAGATAAAAGAGCTGCTTTGAAAACTCGGGGAGTCCTGTAATTACTTTGCGCTCCCCGTCTCCTTGTGTTTCTCTCTGACCATATTCTTGTCTCCTCACTTCTTATCTTTACTCTTTGGTGGTCATTCAATCCTTGTACTTCCACCCGTTTTGTTCCCCATTCAGACGGCATCCCTCACTTACTCACCTACTAGGTCTTCACTTTATCTTTCTTCTTCACATCCTCTTTCAACTTGCCATTTATGTTGAGCCAGGGGCTTCCTGATGGGGGGGGAAAATAGGAGGAGAGGGGAAGAGATTAGAGGAGATGAGAGGATAAATACAGGATGAAGAAATGATAAACAGGAAGAGTAATGCAATACAATGAAAACAACAAATGAACACAGCCACAAATCTGTATTCAGTATGATGGTAGAAGAGATAAATGGCAACACAAAAAGATTAAATGTGACTAGATAAGGGATGCTTATTGGGCATTTTAGGCGGAATTGACAATAACTAGAGCTGCAAGCAGCTATAAAAGGTGCTCGTGACTCGCAGTCCTGACTACGGTTCTTTATGGGGGATAATAATAATAATAATAATAATGCCTACAAAAACAATAGCTCCCAGCTGCTCAGGCCCTAATTAATATAATCCATCCATACACTTCAATCCAGGGTCAAACATTCTCTAATCCTTCAACCAAAATAAAAAAATAAAACAAAATAAATAACTCCCATCTGTACAAGTTTGCCCACTTTATACTTTCTTTGACCTTTTAGCACCCCTGTTAGCTTCCCTCACCCTCACACGTTTACTAACTATGCCATAACAAGGAAGAAAGACACGGTTTCCATGGTAACTGCTGCATCAGCTAACCTACTTTTGCATGCGCCGAGCCCACTGGTTGAGGAGGGGACTTGGATGCAACACACACACAACTTTCCATGTAATGAATATATGCTTATTGCAGTCATGAACAGAGTGCAAATAATGCTTAGGTCAAGTGAGGATGCCAATTGTCTAAGTTCTGTAATTGTTGTAATGGAGTAATGATGTTCAGGACATTTCATTGTGTTAGTTTATTGCAACAGTAAAACTAAATGTTGCATGCACGTGGTGTGCGAACTTGGAAAAAAATACTTGTCTTCTTATTCCTTGCCAGAACTTTAGCACATTTGGCTAAAGGCAATGCAATTAAAAGTGGTATTAGAGTGTATATGTTGGTATGTTAGTGCTGATTGTCTCAATATTTGTAATGCTGTCAGTCTGAGTATATAAATAGAGCTCGCAGTTGTCTGCAAAGTAAACCATTTTGCTTTTAATGACTACAGCATTTGTACAGAACGATGCGTGTGAATGTATATGTTAGCTTCCACAGACAATTTAATTGCCTTGGTTTCACCCCTGCTGCTCCAGAACGGCTTCTTATCACCTTAGCTTGTGCTTAAAGGGATTGCGGGGGATTTTCATCCAATAATCACTTTCGAGCACTTCTCGCTCTACCTTTTAATGCTCAATTATTGACTGTGGAAATGTATATAAAGCAGATGTAACACAAGACCTGGGTGATGATGATAAAAAACTGGGAGAGATGATGAATGGCTTGTTGCCAGCACTCGTGAGCGGAGGCATTTCAAAGGAGAGCTTGACGACATCACTCACATTCTCCTTCGACCAATATTCCACAGTATTGGTATGGGCTGCAAATAGAGCTTTAAGAAATGGCAGGTCCCTGCGGTTATAATGCAGCGGGACCCCGATTTCTAGTATTTGACCTTCATTTGCGTCTCAGACGGTCCCATTGCAGTTCAATCAGAATTTCATTTTAGCGCGAATACATGAAGTAAATCTAGTTGCAACCCTCCCTTCTATACAGTCATAAAGCCACCACATAAGGCACATCTGCACAAACTGTAGTGGAATAAGGCTCAGTTTTGATTGACAGTATCCAACAGGTATTTATTTAACAAGGATCAGACAATCAACCAACAATCAACTCGTCTTCATCACATTATTAACCAACAGTTAGTTCCGCACATTGCAAAACATTTTAACAACAGGCAAGCATGTTTCCTATTGTAAAGGCGCATAGTGGGGTACTAGTGCAAAACATGACATTTTATGCACGCACACACACACACACCCACCCCTCACCTTTTGCATAGGCGCTCTACCCTGAGCTTTTCATGGTGGGTGGCAATTAGTCCCCCTGCCCCTCACCGTGCAAAGTCACAGACTGACACACGGGGACGAGCACATGCACTCCTGATCCCTCCGGCGCTGAATGATTGCAAGAGTGGGGCAGGTCTGAACAGGTGGACAGGCAACATAGGCCCGCGTTCACAGCTGATACACACGCGAGTCGCGCACACACAACTGCATTTGGCTGCCAGTATTGTATTAGCAGATGGCTGTTATTTTGCAACCTGTCTAAACAACAACAAAATAGTGCAGATGTATTATAATAATAATACCAAACGACAGCGGATGAGAATGGAGGCAACATCAGGAGTGCCAGGGATTTGCAACCCCATGAAATATTTTGACAAATGTTCAATACCACTTTTTTTTTTCCCAGACTCATGCCAGTACTCAACTTTGGAGCTGTCCCCTAATACCAATATCAAGTACCAATGCTACTAGTTTTTTTTATACATAAAAATCCCCCCACCCCTCCCCAATAAAAAATTACAATAATATGTATCCCAACATAAAAATTTTCCTCAAAATTGCATGCAATTCCTAATTCTTAATGGTAGAACGGCTACGTAAGGGTGATCGATACTGGTCGTGAGTACCAATATCTTGAAATAAAGCCTGGTATCAGCTCAATACTGATTTTGTTCCTCTTTCAGTGATGGATCTTCAGAATTGTTACTGCCCCCCCCCCCCCCCCCCACCAAAAAAAATAGTTATTCAATGTCCTACTCGGTGTCACACTCTAATACTAAACAACTTCTTTACACTGTTTCTCATCTGTTATGGTAATCAGAGCGTTAGAGGTAAACAAGACAGTTTGACAGTTCACCGCTAGATGGCAGTAAAAGTCAAGTTTTCCACGAGAACTCAGCTGTGAGGTAGTTGCCCTCTGTGCAGGCACAAAATATCCAATAATTTTAGGAAATATGTATTTTTGTACAAAATAAAGAAACACAAAGAAGTATGGGTCATCTCTTACATTGATGACTGTCACTTAAAAGACCAAAACATTAATGAAATCCAAAACAGGAGCTGTTTTACAGCACAGTGAAGAAGACAATTCAACACACTACAAAACTGCGTTGGTTTCCACTTTGTTTTTTGTTTTTTTTATACAACTCTTGTAGGTTAGTATTATTGTTCTTAGCTTGTGCAAATGTAGCTACTTTGGCCGGTGTGTCTATTATCAACACACTTTTTGTGATACGCAACATTTTCTGCAGACTTAGGGGTTGTTAAATTGTTATTGTATTTTTGCCCAGATTGGTGTGAAGGAAGCTAATTAGAAAAGGGTGAGATACTATTTTTTTTAATTTATTTAAAAAATATATTATTTATGTTTCCCTCGCATACACAGTGAACGCTGGTTGATCGTTGCGATAACTTCACTCCATATTTAGTCATCGATCCTGTGTTGATTGACAAGTTTGTCTGGTCTCGGTGCTCATGATCGATTCGGCTAATATGCGCACGCGCCGCGCTTGCGATAAGTGCCGATGACGAGGATGAGGATGAGGATGGCGACGAGAGCGTGACCTCAGCGCCTCCAGCAGCAGCACAGCCGTGGGAGACGCGAAGAGGGAGGCGGACGGACACACGGCTGAGGGGAGGCACACAGACACACTGGAGACGACCCGGGGGAGGAAAGTGCACGACGACGCACGCGGGGCGTCCCTCGACCGCTTCCCGTCTGCTCGCCCCCCAGAATGTTCTGTGCTCGCGGTCCGCTCCTCCGTCACGAGAACCAGCAGCCACCACCGCCGCCGCCGCCGTCGCGGTTCCACGCAGCCTGAAGCCCAGATGATCACCCTCTCCGCCGACATGGACGAGTCTTCGTCGTTGCTGGATCTCTTGGAGTGCTCGGTGTGCCTGGAGCGCCTGGACACCACGGCCAAGGTGCTGCCGTGTCAGCACACCTTCTGCCGCCGCTGCCTGGAGAACATCGTCAGCTCCCGGAACGAGCTGCGTTGCCCGGAGTGTCGCATCCTGGTGGATTGCGGAGTGGACGACCTCCCGGCCAACATCCTGCTCGTTCGCTTGCTGGACGGCATTAAACAGCGGCCTCAGCGAGGCGGCAGGCAGCCCGTGGCCGGGGGCTCTCTGCAGGGCTGTGCAACCGGGATATCGGCGTCTCCCCCGGGCAGCGCCGTCAGAGAGCTGCCCGTCGCGACCCGGAGCTCTCCTGTCAAGGTATCTTATCCGCATCACTTTTTTGACCGCACTTTTCGAATTCATCGCACTTGCTTCACTTATTTCCATTCTGGCAACGACAACAGTGATGACAACATTGCTGTCTGCAGCTGCTGCTGCTGCAGTGCATCACTGGGTAACATTAGATCCACTGTGCAGATATTCTTTCAAGATCATGATTCTGTCCTGATTATCTCAGAGAGCGTGTAGCTCAAAACCGAGGATGGGGTTGCATGCTTTTTGTTTTCGAGTGGTGTGCATGTTCACATTTAGCATCCCCCGATTGTCTGATCATAGGGATGCATCCCAAACTTACCTGGTAACGACATGCTATGTTATATATAGGCAGCAGGAGACTGATCAGTTGTGCGCTCACGTGAACAGTACAATCGCACTGCAGATGACTCATCTGCTGAATAATGTGTGCTTTCCATCATCTCATTTCTTTTGTCTGTATTTTTGCTCTCACTTGGCATAGATGGCCTTTGAGTGTCAATCTTTAAAAGAACACTTTTATGAGCTCACTGGGTGAAAAAAAAATCCCGTCTATCTGCAGCGTAGACCAGGCATTGTTTGCAACGTTAGTTTTATCTTGCGGAGAACGGAACAGTTTGTGATAAACGAGCAGGTGTTTCCTCCGGGTCGAGAGTTGAATATCGGCACGCGAGCTGCATGACTTGATGATTTTCCCGCTGTCTAAAGCAGGTTGATCCAGCGACGTAGCCCATAAAGCCAATGTTAAATCAAAGGTCGCTCCAAGACAATTGTTTCCGCATTAGACCAGACGAGGAAGTGAACTCAAGAGCAGAAAATCACTGTCTTGTTTTGAGCTATGAGCGCCAAGGTGGAGTCCCACGGTGGCCATTTAATGCCTTTAGTGCTCCCCGCAGATGATGCTGTCAGAGTTTAATTTCCAGCATGTGCTTATGAACGCATCTTTTCCTGCTGCTTGGCTTCTAAAAAAAAAAAAAAACTCAATAAATATTTGGCGCCGCGAGTCAGTTTTAACCTCATGTTTTTCATGCACCTCAACCGTACAATATGCATTGTTGTCGACACTGAACTTGGGAACTCTTTTGTCTTTCACCAACAATGTGCAGTGTTTATTTCAGGCAGCGTGGGTTGTAGAAAACAATTGGAAAGCATGCTATGCAGTGTCGTTTATCTTCATTTATCCCTAAACCAAGCCAGTAATGCCCTACTTCTGAATCTTCTATGTGTCATGGCTCCTCTTTGTATATTTACTCATGTTAAAACGTGATGGGAGATGGCAGTAACAAACAGCAGGCAAGGGGACACTGCAGAGGCAAAAGTGTTGGGACACTTAGCAATTAATTACACAACTGTAACGTCCCTTTGGGAAGACTTTTTCATTTCTATGGGAATATTTCGTTTTTTTTGTTCATCCAGAAGAACATTTGTGAGGTCAGATGATACTGGACCTGATAGTGCTTGGATGATGATTAAGATCTGTGTTCTTGTCCATCCCAAATCTGTTTGTTGGGGTTGAGGTCAGGTCTTTTAAGTGTGTCTTTGGCACCTTGCTTTGTGTGCTGGGGAAGTTTTTCCATTTAATCCCACCACGATAGGTAAAACTGTGATATTGATTGACCACGTAAAAAAAAAAATCGAATTGTTTTGCCCCTCCCACACGCTATTAACGCATTTAAAAATTCAAAAACATATTTTTCAAAGTATTGCTTTGTGCCTGTTCTAGAAAGCAAAGTGTGCTTACGTCAAAGTTTACTGTTGTCACTCCCAGTTGAAGTTTACACATAAAACAAAATAAAGTTAAATATTGTATATTTAAACACTAAGATATTTATTGAACCATATTATTAGTGCAGTGGTGTCCAAACTACATCCTGGGGGCCATTTGCAACCCTCAGCATATATAAAGAATAACTTGAACCCAGACTGCAACCCTATTGGGCGCGGGTGCTGAAAAATAGAGCTTATAGAGCTTTTTACAACCAACATAGTAAAATGTGGGTTTATATTTTTACTCCATTTTCTGCTTTCTGTGTTAAGGTCTGAGTTGCGAACATATCACATTTATGATTAACATGAAGTAAACACGATATGCTATATTTAATGTTTATTAGCGTTTTTTGAAGATTTTTTTTTTTTAATCAGTCAATCAAAAGCTAACTTAATACTATGGTATAATGTGAAATGCCATAGGGCAAAAAAAAAAAAAAATGCATAAATAGTATGCTAATTCTAAACTTTAAAACAACTGCTATTTTAGCTACTATACACGACTATTACTGCTTACTTTTCTTCTTCTTCTGCTATTAATTACATGCTGCATCTCTTCTAGCAGACTTCCGTGCTGCCCAACATGTTGCAGTGCGACGTGATAGTCTACTAAAAACCCCCATAATTGCTTAAAAATGGGAGTTATTGAGGGGGGGGGGGTAATGAAACATGTGATAGCGGGTGTTCAGTGTCATGAACTGCAAGTCTGTGTTTGCTGTCAGCACTTATACAAATTCCCAGGAAAGACTGAGGCGTTATGAATAATTAGGCTAATAAACACAACCCCCTCCCATCCATGCACTTACTTACACGCGCTCTCTTTTCCAATAAGACTTATCTGGCAAGCTGACCATTGATTGAAGCAGCGGAGTGATTCAGAGTGACGAAGTGTGGTGGCAGTGAGCTGCCGGTGGCTTTTATGGCAATGAAATGCAATTCAAACCTTCGGTGACATTTCCACTAACACTTAAACACCCCATTTTCCGTTCATTCAATATTCCTAACCTTCGGGACAGGTGCGCGTGTGCGTGTTGATAGAAAGATATTTGCTGACTTAAGCTGTGAAACGCAACTCCTGGAAGCGGGAGTGTGCAATAAGTTTGAATTGGCGGAGTATGGCTAAATGTAACGAATGGCTGACGTCATCAATAAATCAATCAGTTCTCCGCCACACACGCCAAAAAAAATGTACACACATTGCACAGGGTTGTGACCGGCCTGTGTTTGCTTTAGGCACCCATTGAAAGACCACTCGACTGTGTGTGTGTGTATGTGTGTGTGTGTGTGTGTGTCACACACACACACACACACATACACACACACAAGCCATTACGAGCCGCAATCCCCCTGTAGCCGCTTTGCCCAAGTCTCCTCCGGGCTCCCCAGAGAGCAATGCTCCATGATAAAAGTGAGAATTAATCTCCTCCGCAGGGTACGGGGGCCGGCGTGCCCCCCCCCCCCCCCTCCATCGCACACAAAGAACACCGGTCCTCACAAAGGACTCAAATCTGACATGACACTCACACACGCTATTATCGAGGGTGTCAAATGGGTCAAAAAGGAACACTACTTCAAGTGGTGAGGAGTGTAAATAAGGTGTTGCTATGGAACTTGGAGAGAAGGCAGAAATGCTGAGTCTGCAGCCAGCCCAGCGTTTTTAATGCTGTCTGGGCTTTGACCAAGAGGACTTTGTCAAGATTGATGAATTCCTTGCGCACTTGAAACATGGAAGCGAGCCGCTGCAAGAAAAGCCTTTGCTGTACCTGCTGCAGTTAAAAATAAGAAATAAGATGACTTTTGGCTGCGCATCAAACCAGATCACTTACTGTTTTTGTCTCGGTTTTCTTTTTTAGCGGAGCTCTGAGGCTTTAGTAAACCAGTGTGTGTGCGTGTGTTGATTTTTAGCATGAGCTTCTTCTTTTTTCTGATGACCAAACTTGTCAAATTGATTGCAGATTATTAACATTTAATGGCCTTTAACAGATTATTAACATTTAATGGCCTTTAAATACAAGCTCTTAATTTGGTAGAATATTGCTGTTGCTGAGACAGCAGCGTAATGCTTTAATGCTTCTGTTCTCAAAATTTGTGCTCCAATATGGTTCCTCTTAAAGGGGACGTCAACCATAAACATTTATTGAGAATAATATTATATGCGACCTCATTAGTCTAAACATGACATTCTGATTAATATTACATTTATGGAATATGAATTATGCAGCAAAATCCAGCCGTTTTTTAATCCATCTCAGGGGGCGGCCATTTTGCCACTTGCTGTTGACTGAAATTGACATCACAGCTGGTCAGGACTCAGGCAACGACCAATCACAGCTCACCTGTTTTCTGAAGCTGAGCTGTGACAAGTTGTTATCTGAGACCTGATCAACTGTGATGTCATTTTCACTCGACAGCAAGTGGCAAAATGGCCGCCTACTGATATTGGGGGGAAAACACTGGCTTCACCAAAAGGAAATGATCAGGCCTAATAATAAGTCTATGAATGTGCTTTCTTTGTAAGTAAGAGTCATCTCATATGGGCCTCCATCTTTGACCCCCTCCCACCCCTCTTTGTCCGCTCTGTTCCACTCACGCAGCACTGTCCTGTCCATACGGATCTGCAAACTGGACAGGTAATGGATTGATGGATGCAGGCAAGGTGGTGGTCAAGGGCAGTTTAGAGTTTGATATGTAGAATGAAATGAAAGGTGGGTTTTCTTTTCCGTGTGTCCGCATACACAGAATGGGCACTAAGGCCTAAACAAGCTTTGGAGTTTGACTGTGATTCCCACGGGTGTATATGGGGGGAATCTCATCAATTCCGTCCCCCAGTCAAACAAATTCACACACGCACACACACACATAGACGTTAGGTTAAAGGTCAACCCCCTCACTTGTGGGGCAGTTGTTGTTATGGAAAAGAGGGTGAGATGTCAGTGGTCGCCGGTCAGGCCCCCGCATTTCACTGGTGGCATTTAAAACACTATTAAGGAGTGTACCGTAAACTAGGCAACATGTCTGTTTGAATATTACATTTGACTATTGTATGTTCTTGAATAAGCCGCAATGAACAAAAGTTAACCAGCAAACATGTCCGCGACGTTGCTTTTAATGGATTTAAAGTCAGGCGTGAATTGACATCGTGCTTTTAATGAAATCAGCGAACCGACACGTAATGCTTGTTAAACGTCTTCTGTTGGGAGCAGCGGACAATTGTTTGAGCTCAATAGTGGGATTTAAATGCTAATTATAATTCAGGAAATATGTCTTAACTTTTCTTGACAGGTGTCAGGTGAGTACTTTTTTCTCCACATAATATTCGAGTCGCAAAGGTTGCCAATTGGGCTGAAAATGATTTGATCTTAATTAATAGCTGCTTTATCAGTATAATTGGTATGAGACAATAATTGATGGTTCTGCAGTAACCAGTAAAGGGGGGGGGGGGTAGGGGGGGTCCAGTCCTCATAGGTAAGATGTTTAATCGAGAGGAGGCTATTTGCTAGGGGTGTTAGAAAAAAATTGATTCGGCAATATATCGCGATATTACAGCGCGCAATTCTCGAATCGATTCAATATGCGGCCGAATCAATTTTTTATGGGAATATTCAACAAAATGTCTTACTTAGGGTTAGGATTTACACATTAAGCATGAAAGAATGTTATATTAATGGAACATTAAGCGTTAATATTTTATTTCAGTGCTGTTCAAACATGAAACAGACTGCAACCTGAATTTTCTGATAAATAAATAAATGTTCATACAAATCTTACAGTGTACATGTACAAGTTTACTGATGAGTACTTTCTAAATTTGAGTGTAAAAAAATCTCAATAATCAATTTATAGATTCGGGATTAATCGGTATCGAATCGAATCGTGACCTATGAATCGTGATACGAATCGAATCTCCAGGTACGAGGCAATTCACACCCCTACTAATTATGCATGTCCCGACTTTCATCATACACAAACTGTTTATTTACATTTTATTGATGTTACAAGAGAGTGCATTTTGATCTGGTAAAGATGTTCGCGCTTTTTTTTTTTTCTCCCTAAGACGACATTTTCATCCGTTGTCGTGATTGGTCAAAACAAACGTGCACAAGATGCCGTATCGTCCAATCAGCTCCAAGTACGGTACAGCAAGTCCCTCCTTTCCCGAACGGATCTGCCAAGTGAAGTTCCAGATTGATCATGTGAAGAAACTCCCTTTGAGTGAATCACAATGATCAATCTGGCTTGTGAGGTTACATATGACGAGTCATCGTTTTATACTGTAGCTCATCTGCAAAAAAAATGGAGCAGTTCTCTTGGGGGGAGCCATTTGCGGGATTCTCCCGAAGTAAGCGCAGGTGTGTGCTGTGCTTACACGTTAATATGTCACAGCTCCTTCGATCCTCGTCCTCCTCGGCTTCTCGACATGTTGAAATGTGCCCGCCGGCCACTTTAAACCAGGCGGGAAACAGAAACTTGGCCAGAGTAGTGACGAAAGAAGAAGAAAGAAATGGGCGCGCGCACGCACACACATTTGAAGAGAAGTGGGATACGCGGCAATGAATACAGGTCTCTCTCTCTCTTCACCGACCCGCTGTTCACTCTCACGGCTCTCCAATTCAATCCGTCACCACCAATACGTTTTGGCTCTTTGTGAAATCAGTCTTCTACGAACCCCCCCCCATTTCGCCCGTGGGACCGATTGAACTCCCCATGGTTGTTCAGCTTCTTTTCACAAAACATTTTTCTTCACAATTCACGATAAGTTCTTGCTAAAATGAGTCGATTGAGGCGACATGAACTTGCATTGAATAGAAGATTAAATATGAACAACATGCTTTTAAAAACAGTTTAGCGTTCGGGGGGGGGGGGGGGTGTTGGGGTCAACTTAAGAACACCCCAGGTTATTTTGGGACACTGTGATCCGCGGCATTCATGGCCGCAGTACAGCCGCGGTCGTCTTTCCGCTCTGACGCCAAAACATCCATCTGCTGGATCTGTATGAGTCATTTGCTACAGTGTACGTGTTAGCGCTCCTAAGTATGTTGGTGGTATGTGCTTGTGCGTAAAACATATTCAGCGTAAGATATATGCACGTATGCTAGTCCGCTATGTGAATAAATGACTGTGTGTGGTATGTTGTTATTACGGGATTATGTAAACAACCAAAAAGTTCAAATGTGCATTTTTTTTTTTTCGACTGAAAATGATGAGAACATAGGTCAAGTTTCTTTCTTTTTTTTTTTGCACATGTTGCACTGTTTATTCGTGTGATTAAGTGTTTCTTTAACACTCAGAGACAGAAGACGCATTACCAAAGACTTGTTGCCATGGCAACATAGACAGATCAGTCTGGCGCTCAAATTCACATCACATGGCAATTGGGCTTTTAATAATGTAAGATGGAATATTTAGATGCCTCAATAAACAGTATCAAAACCGTGAAATGTTTTAAATATTAAAGCTTGCTTGCCACGTGATGATTACGTGTTTTTATGACGATCAATAAAACCAGCAGTTGTTTATGTCACGCATTGTATTGGCTTGGAACCCAACGTTACTTAATTTTATTTTATTTTTTTATCCCAATGACTGTTGAAAATATGAAAAACAAACTTATACTAATATCTGCAGAAATTGCATGGAAAAAAATAATTTCAGTAAGATTATAATCCATTTCCTGATATGATAATCAGTTGGTATACATGTATATCACTCATCATAATGGCCATGGATATATTTAGAGTCGGAGGTGGGATTCAAACCTGCAACCTCTTGGTTACTGGACAATGCACTTTACCAACTGCGCCACTGAGCAATGTCAGACAGGTGCTAATGATGATATTGATCATTTGTACGTATGGCAGTGGGAGTGGAAAGTGGGACTTGGAAAATTTTAAATTTTTGTCCCATTGAAAATGAACATTGGAGGCTGATGTCTGTGGAATCTCACTCTGCTTCCTCTATCCTTCCTTCCTTTCCTCAGTCTTTCCTTTGGTCTCTCGAGGTCTCCCTAATTTGTTGGAATTTAGATGTTTCTGGGGTTGGTGAAAGATTCTGGTGGGTAGTAGGTGACGTCTGGTCGGTGCTGGATTTCACTTTTCTTTCTTTGATCCTTCCTCGGGTCTCCTGACAACTTCACGACTTTAGCTGGATTCGGAAGTATTCGGTCACATATGCACACGCACAGCCGCACACGCACATACTCACGCACATTCAAAAAGAAAAAAGAAAAAGAAAAAAAGAGAGAGCGCAATGATGATGACACGTCGAATCGGTAAGATTACCGAATGAACAATACTGAGCTCTCTCAGAAAAAGAAAAGAAAATGAACGGGGGAAATTTTATACTTAACGTTAAATTGTGCGAATACCCGAAATCTGCGTTGAACACGTACGTGTCCATGACTCATTCTTATCAAACTTAACTCATTCACTGCCATTGACGGCTATAGACGTCAAAAATTCATTTGAACTATTTCTATTAGTTTAAAATGTTTTCCCACTTTTGTTAACAAGAGTATGAAAACCTAGATTTTTTTTTATTGTATTAGAACAGATATAAAATTTGTGATTAATCGTGAGTTAACTAGTGAAGTCATGCGATTAATTACGATTACAATTTTTAATCGCCTGGCGCCCCTTAATTTTTAATAAAAAAAGATTATTAAAAATTATTATTTTTTTGTTTGTTTAAAAGAAAATATTATAAAAAATTAGGGGCGCCAGGCGATTACAATGTGTAATCGTAATTAATCGCATGACTTCACAAATTTTATATCTGTTCTAAATGTACAAAAAAAATCTAGGTTTTCATACTCTTGTTAACAAAAATGGAAAAAATAATTTTTAACTAATAGAAATAGTTAAAATGATTTTTTTTTTTAAAGTCTCTAGCTGTCAATGGCAGTGAATGACTTAAAGACACAAAACGCCTTCTCCTTTCCAGTGAACGGCATTATCAGTAAATACCAACGCACCACGCGAAAAATAAAAACATTGAAAAACATTTTTTTATGCAATCTTACTGTAGTGCTATTGTCAGACAGCTGACAACTCTTTCTGCAGTCATATCCAATGCTACTCTTAAAAACACCACCACGGATTCAACATTGTGCACAATTTCCTGCAAGAGACGTTTTGAAAGAGGATAACAATGCATCAGCCTGTCAGTCAGAAAGTCTTTTGTACTCACACAGCACAGCATCCCAACAGGAAATCACACAGTCAAATTGGTTCAACTGATCATTGTCTAAAAAAAAAGGCATCAAAGATACACAACCTGCAGTTACACCGCCGATTGTTCCGGCATGAAAGACACTGAACTGATTGGTCTCAATTGTATTGTGTATTTGCGAGTGAAATCATGAAGAACGCATGCAGTGTTTGTACAAAAGGAACAGATAAAAAGCTGTATACTGTAGCTCTGTTGGTTAGTGACTTTTTCTTTTGTCCTGGCTGACTCATATTCTACGCGTGTGCGGCGGACAGAGTTGTTACAGTTATTATGTTGTTAATACCTTTGGGAATCAATCACTGGCACTCTTTCTACCTTTCTTGATCTATTTCTCATTGATTCTTTTTTTTTTTTGTCTCCATCTAGCAGCGAGGCCGACTTGCACGCCCTGTAACATATTTGAATTACTTTATGAGAAGTCTCACATGTTGGGGATTTTCGTTGATAAGACAAAGCGAAGTTGCCCTGCGCTTCAACTGATCAAAACGCACACAAGAACAGCCAATCAGACAAGTTGATTGAATAATCGATAGATTCATCGATTCTAAAAAAATATTCAACAGTGACACAGCACTAGTGTCAGCGTTCTACGTATTCATCCAACAGATACCAGTGTTGACAGTCCTCAAACTTAAAAAGAAGTGCCATCTGAATACTAAAGAATCCTTCGCCACCACTGTGCGTCACTGTCATGTGTCATTTCTCCTTTCTTCCGCTTCTCCCTCATCGCTCCCATCTTTTTTGTCTGAGTGCTGCTTGTGCCTTCCGAGAGCGACTTGGAGCAAATGGTTGCGGTCGTTTTGCTACTCAACTCGCTATTCATTCCCTTCATGGGTCCTCAGACAGCTGGCTGAAGGCCCGACTCATCTCAGGCTTCCTCTACCGGGTCCTGCCAGCTCGATTAAAGCACCACAGGTCATCAAGCCGTTGATCTGGCACCAGCGACGTATCGCATTGGGAAACCTCTTAGTTTGCCCAAAGTCCAATATCTGTGTCTTTTTTTAGAAAGTGCAAGCAACTTTTAGGTTAGTCCTTAGCTTGTTATTCTCTTTTTCTAAGCACTCTTTAGCCCCAAAAATATACAGACCCACCTGCAATTGGTAAAAGTAGCCAATATAGAGCGCACCGACACATATAAATTAGGGGTGTGTCAAAAAATCGATTCTCTTTTAGCACGATTCAGAATGGATTTTAAATGTCCCAAAATAGATTTTATTTAAATTATTTTATACTGTCTTGCCTTTGTCTGTGTGTGCCTTTATTTGGAGCGCTGTTCATGTTGTACCTGGTTTGGCCACTGAGGGGCAGTGTGGTTCCATGCGGTCTAATACACTGTTAAGTTGTAGCCACATTAGAGAGTAGAAGGAAAAAGTCAGGATCAAGTTATTCCAATAAAAGTTGTTGTTTTTTTCCAGCGTGGAGCCGTTCTTTTGAGTGATAAAAGTGCCGCGAGTGGCGCGCTAATTAGCATTAGCGAGTCAGACTGGAGTAGATAATTCCTTGCACATCTATAGATTGAAGCAAAAATCATTGTTAATCAAATAATTTTGAATCAAAAATTGTTCTTAATTGAAAATCGATTCTGAAAAGTCGGAATCGAATCGTGAGACATTCAAAGATTCCCACCCCTAATATAAATGCATTTGAACATGCAAAAACCCAATTTCTAACCAGGCCATTAGTCCATGTAAAGGATTATTTGACAGGGTGCCGCCATTTTGAAATTTTTGATTTCAATGAAATCTATACAGCACTGCGACTATTTGCACTTTTGGTGTTTCTGGGTATTTCTTTGGACCAAATGGCTGTTATCATGCTTAAAATTATGGGTGTCAAAATTATCACGTTAACTTAAAGTGCCTTTAACGGCACACATTTTTTTAACGCTCGATTAAAGACCGCCCCCTTATTTGGAAAGCCTCCACTGAAGGGAATTCCAATCACGACGCAGCAGAAACGTCCACGTCAAAATTACCCAATAGAAATGCACTCTTGATATGAAAAGAAAAATGCACTGAGTTGTCACCATTGGCTTACAAATGCAATTATGCCATCTAGTGGCCAAAAAATGACAAACACAAATCAATGTCAAACTCAGTACAATACCTATTTTTAATTTTTAATTACTGATTCAATGGCTAAAAAACATATTTCTATTAGGTTAACATTTCTTCACACTTTTATGTTAACAAGAGTATGAAAAATCATGAGTTAATTATTGAAGTCATGCGATTAACTACCATTAAAAATTTCACTCGACTGACACCTGTACTTAAAACGATCATTGCATTTTCCCGCCATTTTGATTTTCAATTCACCAATTCAATTTGATGACAGATATGACATCATAGTACAATATTTGATGGCCTTTCCCTTTTAGAGAAAAAAACAACAACCTCAATGCTCTTCGAACATTTTCTGGATATTGGCGAACGTTCCATAGATTTAACAGATTCACTTCCAGGCTTATTTAAAAATTTGAAATGGTACGTTTGTCTTCCACTCCGTTCACAACTGTCATCCAGGGATTTGAATTTGTGACAGATGAATTCATAAATTACACTGACGCTCTCTAAGACTTGTAACATGTCACAGCGTATCACACTTCTGTGGAATAGAGAAATTGCTTCCACTTAACCATTGAAACATTTTTATTCCGCGTTAATTGTATGTTTGAAAAAAAATAATTTAAAAAATCTACTTCCTGAGGTCTATTTTTTCTGTCATACATTTGATTAATTTTTTTTACACTCCATAATAAGTTTTAGTTGATCCATTGTGTCCCAGTTCCAACTCTCATGCAAGTCCCAGAACATTTGTTTCATGTAATCAAGGCTAAAATATGACTGTGGGCTTAAACTAAGTTTTATTCCAGTCTTCAAAGATGCTGGCTATAGTTGTGATGGCAGCATTAATCAAGCGGGTGGAAATGTTCAGGAGAGCCACAGGAGATATAGACGCTGTCGTAAAACTGGGACAGTGTCAGACCCCGCGGCCGTGGCTTTCCCTTTTTCCTCTCCGAAAATATTTTTTTTTTTCATACATTAACCCCATTTCTGTCCTTATCAACTCGGCTTTTTTTTTTTTTTTTTTTTTACACCGAAGCCTCCGCGGCTCCCCTCAACCGCCGCGCCGCTCGTTATCTCCGCTCTGTTCGAATCCATTGTGTGTGTTTTTGTGAAAGACAAGAAAGGAACCTGTCCTATCAAAGTGATTTACAAATGACGTCGGGGCTATAGAGGAAACGCACAATGGCGCGAGCTGCTGTGAAACCACTTTTGAAAGCTTCCTTGGTCGCACTTCGACTGCAAAAGGCACCTAAATATAAGTAGGCGGTTCGAATATCGTGGCTTAAATGTGTCTGTCAACACAGATTAACATGATGAGATTCGGGTATGATTTAAGCTCTTAAAACTGTTGTCTTGGAAACACTTTTGAGTCTACGATTAGCTTTTTTATTCTTTTTTTTTTTTTTTTTTTGTAAAGCTTTGTAAAATAGATAAATGTTGGAAGTAATCCTAATATGCACAAAATATGATAAACTATTACCTTTTATTTCCAAATAAAAAATCGAAACTATACAGGAAGCAACACAAATGATATTAATAATGACATTTTTTTCCCCCCTGTTTATAGTTAAATGCCATCTCCATTATTGTGATTAATGACATTATTTAGGGCAGGCACACGGGCAACCGGCAAGCCACGTGTTTCCGCGAGCTGGTGGATGCCGTGCGAATTAGGTCCAACTTGTAATGATCAGTGACAGCGGGAGATGGAAACAGCTGGAAATTGCTGTCTTTTGATGACGCTAGCAAGGTCGCACATAAAGACGTCATTACGTTTAATACTGTTGAAGAGTTTGTTCTGTTCATTCACGTAAATGGAGGATGTCTTGAAAAATTGAAACTGGAATAAGTGTATCAAAGAAAAATCTAGACCATGTACAGTAATAAGCCCTGACATTAATTTTGGGGGTTTTGTATTGGCAACTTTTGTGGTATGATACCAGGAGAGAGCGGGCAAGGGAAGCCATTTTGTGAAGGGGACAAACCGACAAAATGAGGACACTCACAAGGAGTTGCAGTGAGACAAATGAAGCTAACCCACAGACTAACTGGCCAAGTTCACTAGGCCACACCCCTTAAAAGCACACATACGCTCTAAAAACAGTCCAAAATATCCTGATTATGGATTTTTTTTTTTTAATGGACCGATCCACTTTATGGGTCAATTTGACCCAACTTTCTGGGTTATTTTATACAAAATGACCCCATTTTTTTTTACCCATTGTTCTTGTGACTTTCAGCTTATCCTAATTTATAATAATTGGACTTGTGACGTAGTTATTAATATATTATAAATGCAAAATTAAAGCCGGTGAACGAATTTGATTTCATGTGTACAACAAAATGTCATCCTTTGACATTTGCAACCAATCAACACTTCCTACTGCAATTTATTTGCAGAACCATTTTCTTCCCAAGCTACTTCAGACTTAACGTTGTAAAAATGCCACACAGGGTAGCTACCGTACCGTAGCAGCCCACTCACAGCGCTAATGAAAATGTGTGATCTTGTCGCCCCTTTGTCAGCCTGCAACTCTACGTAACACTTTTGACGTAATTTACACCTTGACAAAATCTGCGTCATTGGGTTTCACACTGCTTGATTATGTGAATCATCCACTATTCAACTCATTCATTAACATAACATTTAATGTGTGATTTGATATATTAATGACACACTACTTACTAGTCAACCAGTTAATTGACTAATTCACTGCTAGCACGGCTTCCATATTACCAGCCATTTTAAAGCCTTTGGTTCTCTAATAATCAGCAGTAGAACGTGGGTTTGGTTTCACACAAAAACACGTTTCTGGCCAACAAGAGGGGAAAACAAGTTTTTTTGTGACAGTAATTATGTCAAGCAGAACATAACTATTATTTACAGATTTGCAACACGCCTTGAGCAGTAGCAGTGTCAGTGGCTTTTTCGCATGCCGTTCATCTTACGGCAACAGATAGTTTATTGGTGCTAGGACTGTCAGTCAATTAAAAATTTTAAATCATAATTAATCGCATGGTTTCAGCTATTAACTCATGATTAATCGCACATTTTATAACTGTTCAAAATGTACAATAAAATATTTGTTCAAGTATTTCCATACTCATAAACATACATAAACATAACATAAATGTTGAAAAATATGTAAACCCGATACAAATATGGTTGTATCTTTTAGTTCTTTGATACAGTCATTTCATAAAAATTCATCAAGTTATTTGAAATTAAAAAAAGATGTACAGTAAACAGGAATGTGAAACAATGATTTGTGTTGAGGTGATTTTTCTGCCACTAGATGGCATTATCATTTTATGCTCCCGCAGTACAGGGCTTTATAAATAAGGGGCGAGAGTTAATTGTCATTTAAAAAAATAACCTTTAAGTTAATGCACTATAAACACGCTAATTACGACACTCCTAATTTTTTCTCTACAAATATGACTTATTATTTCTCTTTGCATGTGAAGTGGCTAAACTTGTCCAACATTCTCATAACCGATGGGACAAACTGAAATTCACAGCCTAGCTGTTATCTTCAAGTCAAAACGTGTGCTTCAATCAAACCCAAGGCGCTTCACTGCCGCCATCTACTGGGATCTGTTCATTATTACAACTGTTTACAAACTTGATGTTTACAGACAAGTGGCACCAGTCACTCCTTCATAACTCCGTATTGTAAAATGGCAGAAAACGGTCGGATTGCAGTAAGTGTATCTGTACACAAATGACAGTGAGTGCGTGCTGATAACATATACACGATGCCCACCTTTTATATGCAACTGATACCGCAGAATCCTAAATTCCATTAAATATTGTTTTTTAACTTTTTTTTCTTTAAGAAAAAACGAAAAAATAAAAATAAAAAAAAAATTAAAAAAAGATTGTTTTTTAAATAAACGATCACTGATTCATTAGCATAATGGTGGCCATATTGCTGCACTGTACTTAAAAAAAAAAAACTGCAAGGCGAGAGCACCCTTGTATCAAGTTGCCGGTCACTTAAAATGAAAGATGGCGACATGCTAAATAGAAGAACCTTTCTTGGCGGTGTTTTGAATAATTGGTGCTTCTGTCACAGCTTTCTTTATCATCTTCTCTTGGGAATTGCTCCTGGGAACAGCAACAGTATATTGTTAGTCCTCCTGAGAGAACGTGCCGCATCAGTGTGAAAGCAAGAGCAATCTGAGAGCACAGATGCTTCGATTATGGCATTCGGGGAAGAACTGATCCGGAATGCAATCATTTGCTGGATTTACTATTAGGTCAATGACTCAAATGTTTGATGGCTGTGTTAATCCAAAATAACAAAACATGGGGATTAAATGATTTGCGGTTTGCAATGAACTGTGCTCAAATGATGATTGTGCTACAAAACATGGCAGAAGGCAACATAGGTGACAATTCAAAAGTGCAAAAAGTACTTAAGATTGCAGATTCATGTACAGTGTTCAAAATAAAACATGTTGCAATGCTTTCAGCGCATGTTTGTTTAGAAACTGAAATCGTAGCCATGTGAGATTTAAAGCGGCAAGATAATTATCTTAACATGCTACATGGGATTTTCCGATTTAGGTTTAAATTGCTGCCAAATGGAAGGCGCATTCGAATAAAACTTGCGGAACTGGCGCTTTTGCAAGAAGTAGTTATCAGCACTTGTGGTCAGCGACTGTGGCCAGGAAGTCTCACACAAACATCAACTCTGGTGGATATAATACACTCCTACGTGAGCATTTGAATGTGATTGGAATTGCTGCAAGTGGGCACAATCTGGATCACATGTAGATAGAGTGGAAAAACAGAGAAATTGAGTTGAGGAATTTTAGAATAATTTCAAAAATAAACCTCATTAAAATGTTTCACATTAACTCATTCACTGCCATTGACGGCTATAGACGTCATCAATTAATTTGAACTATTTCTATTCGTTTAACTTTTTTCCCCACTTTTTAAAATGTGTGATTAATCGTGAGTTAACTAGTGAAGTCATGCGATTAATTACGATAAAAAAAAAAATTATCGCCTGACACCCCTAATTTTTTCAGAATATTTTATTTTTAAAATAAATAAATAAATAAAATAATTGTAATTTTTTTTTTCCAAGAAAGATTAAAAATTAGGGGCGTCAGGCAATTACCATTTTTAATCGTAATTAATCGCATGACTTCACTAGTTAACTCACGATTAATCACACATTTTATATCTGTTCTAATACAATAAAAAAAATCTAGGTTTTCATACTCTTGTTAACAAAAGTGGGGAAAAATGTTAAACTAATATAAATAGTTCAAATGAATTTTTGACGTCTATAGCCGTCAATGGCAGTGAATGAGTTAAACAGCAAACAATATAATCCCTCTAATGCCTCCTTCTGCTGACTTAATTGTCTTATATTCGTCTTTGCTCTCTCTTCTTTTCTTTTTCTGATTTTTGAGCGACACGGCAGCGCTCTTTTATATCTGCTGAATTCAGCTGTTGCAGCTCCACACACATCCGCTTCTCTCTCACACTTTGTAAGACATTAAAACAATGTCAGCAGGAAGGCTTTTTCCCCGCCTGTCTGTTTTCTTTTATGTATCCTATATGATCACGGCTGTATTAAAGGAAAGTCCACAGGCGCAGCCGATTCAGTCACGCTCGTTCTCCTCTTCATTTGCCAGCAGAAAATTACATTTCTGCCGCTGTTGTTCCCTGTGATGTCCCTGTCCTAGATAAGTCACCTCTGTCCCACGGTGCATGCAGATAAACACACTTGAATGAAGCAGGATAAACTGTAGTGCCCACTGTGTGTCATTGTTTTGTTTTGTTTTGTCGCAAACTGCCGGAATCTGATATTTCTGCTGATATTCATTCTCACAGGTTGTTCCCTACAGTAAGAAATATTTCTTGTTTTGTCATCTTTGCGTTCTTGTCAGGGGCTCTATAATCCATGTGGGTAGTAGATTAGAATCAGGAATTGAATCCCCAGCATAACAAGATGGTTTTCTATTGAATGCTTTATTTGTGAGTTAACATGACAAAAGAGTGATGGAAAATACCAATCTAAAAATGTCTCAAGGCAGATTTGAACCAGGACGATAACACGTTGGCACCAATGGGACAACCATACCCACAAATGCTAAACAAATGGAGTGCTGTTGACACAATACAAAATAAGTCCGCTTTTATTTACATCCTGTCTGGGAGCAGAGCAGTTATAAACATTTTTCATGAGAGAAATTAGCATGTGGCTGAATTTGACTGACATTTTGCATGACTAACCGGAGGCAGAGTGACATGGACACAAGTGGCAGAAGAGAACCCGGAAAAGAAAGAATGTAGCGATAGAATGTTTTGTTACGCAATGTAAGTGCCAAAGAAAACGGTTTACTGGTGGAATATGAATGTAATACAGAATATAATACAAGTAATATGAAATCCGTCTTTCACCGACAGGTCGCCTTTTACGTTAGGAAAACATCACTTCCTGTGTGGTTCCTGTATTCCGGAATTTCAGCTCACTGGTAGCGCTCTACGTTACCAAAGGGGAGACGTGTACGACAGCGTATTAGGGCCATGTATAAATATGTTTTTTTTTAGAGTGTGGGGGCAATATTCAGAGAAAAAAAACTCGCAAAAAAATTGTTTTTAAAGTGGCAGATTTGTGAAAAAACAACAACTCAGAAACTTCTGAGAAATACACGTAGCGTAGCTATCGTCTAATGTGAGGATTCGTTGGTGGTTAATGGGACACTGTATTTAAAATCAAAAGGCAGGATGGAGACGGATTTCTTTACTCGTCATACACGGAAGCTAGAGCAACAACACTTCCTGATGCTCGATCAGCTGACTAACTCGAACCAATCAGAAGCTAGCATACTTTAGATAAATGCAAGTGAATGACGGAGAGCAGTAGATTGGACACATCAATTTAGCTGCTTAGCTACTGTACTTGTACAAAAAAAAAAAAAAAAATGTATGAATGTGTAAATAATAACTCTGGAAACATAAATGTTTATTTTTACAAATGAACTTAAATGCTTGGACCTGTTTCAAAGTGCAAATCATATGGTTAATCTCTGCTAAAGCAATTACTATTTCCTTATTTGAAAACCCGACCGAAAAGTAATGGCACAGACTTCCGAGTAGTACGCTACGTCTTTTTTCTCTCGCAAATCTACCACTTTATAAAGTCGTAATTTTCCGATTTCTTTCCTCTGAATATTGCCCCCCATGCTCTAAAAAATATGTTTTTACGTGGTCCTAATACACCGCTGTAGACGTGGATCCCCGTCTCGTATCAAATTATAGGCACAGAAGAAATCAATTGAGGTCTTTCAAGCTTTAGCGCTATGTAATGGACTTCATAGTAATAATCTATTTTATTTTAGTTTTTATTGGGCCAAATAGGAACATGCGTGTTCAAGCTGTAAAACGTCTATTAATAGGAGAACAAAAGCCCCGATAATAGTAGCCGTCCCTAAAGCAGTCTTCCTATAACTGCTTCTTTTTAAGCAATGTCTGGTTTTTTGCTTGTCCTCCCCCTTAATGGTCTCCAAAGTAGAGCGTTTCTGCTGACTGACATTCCTCTTCTCAGACACACTACATTCCTAGCCTCAAGCCGTACATAGTCGTTTTGTGAAACCACAGAGATATACATGCAAACAGACGCTCGCTCATGTCCAGCCGAAAGATATGTAGCACACGCACCAAGCTGATTAGGCAGTTTGTAACAACAGATGGCACGGAACCCTGCAGATGTTTGTGTTGCTGTTGTCAATCGTGAATAAAGATCGCTTGTTTGTCATAATTGAATCTTATGACTGGTGTGCGCTGCATGATGCAGAACGCCGCACACGTAAACAGACGTGTGTTTTAATGCCTTGTCCCACTCCAACAGACACTGATTCATTATTCACTTGGTCCGTAAATGGACAGCTGGGGTAGACGGGTGTCCCAATGGTAGTGTAAATGTGTGTGTGTGTTTGCGTCAGAGACTTCTTGTGTGTGGGTGGGGGGGGGGGGGGGGGGGGTGTACTGTATATGACATTTGGAGCTAGTTTGACCTGTCATCTTAGTGAGATATTTCACAACACTGTCTTGAAGAAGCACAGTCAAAAATAATAAATTTGAATAATCATGTGATGGAATCATGTCTTGAGATATGAGTTCAAGTCATGTTGACTCGTATCTCAAGTCATCATTCCCCATTGGAATGTATGGAAATGCCGTTAATCTCTTTCATCTTCCACAAAAAAAAAAAAGAAAAAAGAAAAAAAAGGCTTTATTCTGCTTAATACACGACAGGAGTTGATAACATTCAGGATGAGATTCTTTCGTACCATTACGTTAAAGTGCAAGTCATCCTTAAACAATAATATGTTACACGTGACCTCACTAATCTAAACATGACATTCTGATTAATATTACATTTGTGGAACAAGAGTTCAGGGTGTAGCCCGCCTACTGCCCATGGAGTTATGAAGGAAAACCCAGCCAATTTTTATCCATCTCAGGGGGCGGCCATTTTGCCACTTGCCTGGTCGTTGCCTGAGCAACATTGATGTCATCTTCAGTCGACAGCAAGTTGCAAAATGGCTGCCCTCTGATATTGATAAAAACGGGTGGATTTTGCTGCTTAACTCATATTCCACTAACACAATATTAACCAGGATAACATATTTAGACCAGTGGGTATGCATATAACATATTATTGTTATAAAATAATAAAAAAGTAAAATGAGCTTCAATTTCCACCATAGTCATCTAAGAGATTCAGTAAAATGTCCGTCCAGGAGATATTACTGGATTAAATTGCGATCTAGCTTGAAATGCAGACATATGTTCTCATTTATTAAAATGGATTATCTCAGTGGGGTCACTTTAATGTGATCTGATTCCGTCCATTATTTCACGGAACTTTCGATTCAAACCACATTGTGCTGGATAGGTCAATATAATCCAGGTTTTTAATAATCCCGTTTTCCACCTATATGATCCATGAGGATGATTTAGTTGACTATACTTTAATATCAGTGCAGTGTAATCTGGTTTAGACTGGTTTAGTTCCCATAGAGGAGAAGTGAATGTGTCCCAGCAGGAGACTGAATGTGTCTCTCTCTGCCCGAATGAGGTTATGATTGACCTGCACTGTGGGCAGATGGAGTGTGTGCGTGCGTGTGTGTGTGTGCGTGTCTCTACGTCTCTGTCTGTGTGTGGACCAGCTTCCCCGCTTTTATGGCTTTGGCAACTCAACCCCCCCCCCCCCCCCCCCCCCCCCACACACACACACGGCTCCCGGCACATATATACCACTGTGGTCACATGTCTGGACACAGTCTGCCTCCTATAATTGGTGCACATAAAGAATATGAATGTAAAGCATCTTAAATACTATGTGTGTGCGTGAGTGTGTGCATGTGTGTGAGTGTGTCTGAGACAGAAACAGGAAATATGGCTTTGTTGATTGAGTGAACCTCAGACTGACTGACGGAACCTCAATTATGGCTGCAGTCGCCTCCCTGCGCTGTATTTTTGGCAGCAGAAGTTGAACTTGTCATAGATTGGATTTTGGTGTGTTTGTTCAGGAAGGTTGCGGTTGTTACTGAGACCAAAAAAAAACAAAAGTGTGAGAAAAAGAGGTTAAGGTTTTTTTTAAACTTCCAAATAGTTTAATCCGATTGAATCTTTGGCTTGTTTTAGGGAGCCCATCGGAAGTGCTCCCTTTCCAGTCAAATTGATTCTGGAGAGGTTAATTTGTGGTGGGAAAGTGAGCCAACCACACGGTCGCATAGCTACAAAGCATCCTGTGCGTGTACATTTAATGGTTCCGAGGCCCGCTTTGCATGCTGGGGTAAACGCATTGGGTCATTTGCTTGCTGCAAATCCAGCTCATGAATAAAAGAAGGTCTAACATTGCCTGCGTCTCCTGGCAGATAAAATGTTACCGTCGTGCAGAAGTAACAACTCACCTGCCTTGACTGTTATGGCCTTAAATAACTCTACTTGTTTTAACTCTGTGGAGATGGAAACTATACGATTATTGGCCGTCCGATGTCTATTGGGTGCGCATTGTTGTGTCCTTGGGATTTTGTCATTAGGGCTCGTTGAACTTGCTCTCTTTGCCAAGCAACAATAGAGCTACTTTTGCATATTGTTAGCTATGAGTGCTAATGATATTGTTACTTAATTCTTGTACGGCAATCTAGATTGCATGGGTGGAAAATGGAGTTAAGATGGGGAAATTTGGAAAAATTCTAAATTGAACTTTGAACTTTACTTTTAGTTTTTCAACAGTGAAACAATCATTTTAATTAGCATGAACAAAAACATGAACATTAACTACCCACCCAATCAAAAAAATAAAATTCCCCTCACCCCCTATAAAAGTCCCATTAAAAAAAAATCTTAAATATATTAACCCACACACAAAATGCAATTAAGCAAAAGGTTGTAAAATGTTACAAAAATGTTTCCAAACAGTATGTACTTGAGGCAAAAATTTTTTTTACATTTTTGCAGCAACCTTTTAGGAACCCTGACAAAAAGTCAACATTCGCTATGTGCACATAAGCTCACTTCTCAAGCCCGTATCCCAGTGAGGGAACGAACGTTTGCGAGTGTTTGTAAGTCCAGCGAATGTTGATTTCTCGTCAGTGTTCTTTAGGATTCGTTGAAGGCCAAAAAGTTTTCAAAACGTTCGGCACTTGTTTTAATGTTTTTTCGTGTTGCAACACAAAAAATCTATAAAACTCCAGGTCAGGGGTAGGGAACCCTGGTCCTCCAGAGCCACTGTCATGCTTGTCTTCCATGTCTCCTTCCACCAACACACCTGATTTGATGAACAGGATCGTTATCCGGCTTCTACAGAACATACCTGGTAATATGAGTCAGCTGTGTTGGAGGAGGGAGACATGGAAAACAGGCAGGACAGCGGCTCTCGAGGACCAGGGTTCCCTACCCTTGCTCCAGGTAAACATTTTGCGAACTTTGCAACTTGAACGAAGCCTGACGAGGTTGGTTTGGTCATTCTATCCAAAATTATGAAACCATATATTTTCTCCATCTATATTTAAGTTTCCTGTTGATGGCCAACCTTCAATTTTGTAAAAAAAATAAAATAAAAATAAAAAATAATTCCCATTAATTCCCAGGGAAAGTTAAGAATTTTGCGACCCTGTTTGTTAACTTGGCTTCTTGAGTTTCTGGCTACTAGACTTTTCTTCTGGATCTATTTATAGCTTCTGCTGATTCGTTCTCCTCCCCATATCGCGTCCTCCATTTTTCACTTATCTCCACTACTACAGCACGACTTATCAATCAGCGCCAGCAGCACTCCACGACAGACGGGTGTGACATCGGCTTCATGGTGGGAGGGTCTTCGTATATTAATCCAGCTAGATTCCGCTCTGAGCGCAAGAATTGCCGCATTTCGTTGGCTCGGCCTGTGGAAAATGTGATGACGGCTGGGACCCAGAGCAAAAAGTACTTTTTGAACACCTTCGCAGCGCAGGATAGAGCCAAAGACCTAAACAGGCTCCCTCTCACTGCGGCCTCACAGCTGCCGTCAGCTGTCCTGCAGTGATGATGTCAACAAGCAGCTGAGGATAGTGATGACATTGATAACCCCCGACATCGCGCCCCACTCAGCGCAAACACACATCCACTGACGACAGGATATGTTCTGTCACTTTCCCTGTAACAATTCCTCTAAAATTAAAATCGGAAGGATTTTTTTTTTCCTATGTTAATGGCTCAGTGCATGCTTGTTTTGTGTAATATAACTGACAAAAGAAGTAATTGTGCGTCAAGGGTTGCTATAAAATGTTGTTTACTGTGAGCTGACAACATGAAGCCATTTAAACAATGATCGCTCACAGTTGGCCTTCCTCTTGCCAATGTTTTTAAGTAGTAGCAGATAAATGGAATTGGGTCATGGTTGCCCAGACATGCACAAACAGCCAAGTATTTATTCACTGGAACATATACGGTACTACTCCTACAGTTCTTGTCACAATTTTTTGGCACCCTTGATTGTTTTAATGTAACGTGCACATTCTGCACAATAGCTTCTGCAATTCATTTAAACGTGGAATTTTGCATCATCAGAATATTGTAAACGGGATTACATATCTTTTCGCATCAAAAATGATTGAGACTTTCTAGTCCAAAAAGTGAATGTTGCTTTAATTTGTCCCCTTGAAAATGTAAAGAAGTTCATTAAAAAAAGGCAAGCTGGCAATAAAATCCAGAGTACAGTTTACGCTGCATCTTTGCGTCTAAAGAAATGAGACAATCACAATCTCAACGTAATAGTCTTTTAATTTGGTTTCATTGTCAAATTAGGAGAATGCTTTACTTTAAAAAAAAAAAGTCAAAGTCGTTTCATTTACACTTCTGTTATCGGTTGCATTGTTGCAAGTAGCTGTTAAAGCTAACAAACTGATCTAAATCAAGTCAAACTATTTATATAGTGCTTTTCATGCATAAAAATGCCCACACTCACACAAACACTCAACCTGAGAACTGTTAAAACAACAAGAACAATGAAAATAAAAGACATGCCGGGGCACAGAGAAACCATGAGAGGAAAAGTGCCTAAGGCAAGCTTATCCTCACTGTACCGTGCTACTTATTGGCTTCTTTAAGGGTCAGGACCTGACGTCAAACATACCTTCTGCTTCAAAAGTAACACAATTGTAAATATAACCAATTTTAATATTTCTTCAGAAGATAAAACTTTCCTTTAAATCAGACAACCGACTTGGCCTTTGAAGAGCGTTCCATTCGTCCATTCAGAAACTCTCGCTGTTGAAATAATTTGGGACATAACTGACATCACTACCATCTGCAGTAAAACGCGTATTTTTATTTTTTTATTTTATTTGAATGCCTAATGCATTCTTTCTATCCCACTGAAGGTTTGCGGCACTAGCGAATGTTGATTTGTCAGGGTTCGTTCAAGGTGGCAGAGTTTCCTAAACATTCTTAAAACAGTCTTAATGGTTCTCTAAGCATTCTTATTGGTCTCAAGATTTTTAACATGTTCAAATTTTTCGCTGCAACAAGAAGGACCAATAAGACTGTTTAGGAAACCATTAAGATTGTTTAGAGAATGTTTAGGACACTTTACAACCTTGACCTGAAATCAACATTCATTAGTATCGCAAATGTTCTCCCCTCAGTGGGATACGGGCATAATCAAGTTATTTGATTAGTTGTGATCCCTACCATCTGTCGTGAAAGGATTCTTTTATTCTACAGATTTCTTCATATTTTAGCAGATGAAAGCGAAAGAGGCTTCATGCAATCAAACTCACCGAGAGAGTGCAAGGGAATGAGATTTTTTTTTTTTTCTTTCCAAGTCTCCATCAGCGAGGTGTTAGCTGACCCACCGTGGCCCCTTACATCTGTCCTGATTCCCATCCGGTCTCCTGAGGAAGAGCAGGTCATCCACTAATCACTTGGTTTGAGGTTCAATCCCAACTTCTGTCTTTCAAAGACAGTCAAGTGTTTCCTTTGATGGGGCTGGAAGTGAAAGTCAATTCGTTGCTTATATTCCTTCTGTGCTTCCCCCAGTAGACGGCTTCCCGCTATCACTCTCATCATGCCCACTTCCCCCACCCACAGTGCAGCATATCAGTGTGCGTAAAAGGAAGGATCAGTTTTGAATAAGATGTTTGCCAAAATAAAGGTTTAATCTTCTTTAAAAGAGAATTATAGGCGCGCACACAGTTAATCTGCTTCGCGTCACCACCAAATCCAACTATTTTGGGAGAAACAAATCCACGATTCATTGGTAGAATTTCAGCATCAATGGACAAAATACCGTACGCAGCCTATCATGCCGTATAATTCACAAAAGAAACGTGAAGTCGATTTGACTCTTGGCTCGGATTGTTGTAGATTTTGCTGATTTTACATTTGGCCCACCTTTATTTCTTGTCTGCAAATCCAAAGCGTTTGTCAGACGTGAGGTGGTCGTATGCGTCTGCATTTATATAAGAGATTACCGTTAAAGCGCATTGCCCCGTTGTCCTTATTTTCACCCTGATGCAAACCATAAAGACGGGGGGATCTGTTTACAAACAAGCCGCCATTGTCAAAGATCAGCCCATAACGCAGCGTGTGCAACCTGAAATAAAGCAACGTATGGCATGCGGGAATGGAAACGAGAAAGCAAAGTAATGTTAAACCTCGTGTTTCCTTTCTGTCACATTTCACTGCCGCACAGCAATACTACAACCCATCCGCTGTTCTTGAAAACTCAAATAAAGTAAATATTTGATGACGGACATATATAATTCAAATCCCTATGTGATGAATAATGCACCGTCTGGTGGGATTTGATGAATATTTGCTTTGTTACTGATAGTTCCCTCTCCTATCTCCAGACACTGAGACCTTCCTCGTGTATGCAGAGTTGACAAAAAGATAACCGACTGAACTGTGAGTTTAAACACGCAGCGATAGCTTTACTTAAGACTTGCTAGCGCTGTCATTTGTACACTAATTATGAACTATTCATTTTAATAGATGTGGGTGCGTCAAAGCGTTTTGACAGTCCGTCATTATTTCAAGCAAACCAAACTGTATTTGCCAATCTAATCATTATTTTAACTGTGCTTCCATCATTGCTGAAATTACAGTTCATCACCACTATTTTAGGACCGTCAGTAAATGTCACCAGTCCGTGACTCCGTTGTAATTATTATTGTGATGAACTAGTGATTGGCGAAATAATGTTTTTCAAATAAACAAACTGTATTAAGAGATGCAACGACCTCATTTTACATATTGAAAATTTGTTTTTCGTACATTTCACAGTTCGGGAGGAGTTTTTCTTCTTCCTCTCTTTCTTCTCTTAGCTAATTGGTGAAAATTGAGAGTAATAGAGGCAAAGCAAGACGGCTGCCCTTTTGCATTTGGCCGCGAGAGCCGGCTGGCAGTCCAGGTGTCGTCAGCGAGCCGAGAGTCCGTTAGGCGGTGCTGACCCGGTGATTGACGATTACGTTGACGGACTAAAAAGCATTTCCATCAAGCCATAGTCCGTCAATTTTCAGTCATTGACGGATTAACAGACCTTCCATATTTGTTGTATACTAGGCAGTTTTTTTTATGAATTTTTCAATTCATCTTTTTGTTTATTCTTCTTCCTCAACCAGCTGTTTCAATTTGAGTGACTAATTGCCAATGCGCTCTTACCGTTTGCATGCTACCCTCATGTTAAAAAAAACGCATCCCTCCCAGCACCAACTAAAATATGAACACCACTTAGCTGCAGGTGACGAGCAGATTAAGAGCCTTCGGGCTTGACTCGTTTGCCACAATGCTTCTGGCTCTCCTTCCACACCGCTACGACCATTCCCAATTAATCTACGCGATTATCAAATAAAAAAATCTCAGGCGACGGCCGACTAAGCATCCTGGGGAAAAACACCATCAAGGAGTGAGCGCGGTCATGCGCTCGAGCATTTGAGGCGAGTGAGGTTGAACAGCTGAGGATATGCCAGCGCGCTGAAGCTCAACGCGGGTTTTTGTACGACGCGCTAATGGTCGGGGGAGGTTACGGGCCGGTCAGGATGAGTCAGGAGAATTACGGGAGGATGGCTTCATGTAAGAGTGTATCCTTGTGGGTCAAACTGTGTGTATGCATTACCGCAAACGGTATATCTGTTAATAGTGCTTGTGTGTGTCGACACAGCAGAGTCTTGGCCCACCCACCTAATGTGCCACCTGATCCTGCCCCCCCCCATGGTCCCAGAAGTCATTACATGCTGCTACCCAATCCCTGCCTGTCTCCTGCCTTTTCTCCGGGGTATCACACGTATACACATTGGCCACAGAAATGTGTGTGTGTGTGCGCCCGTGGAGATGATTATGACTGTTTTGTTAAATGCCATTGTTGAAATACTTCAAGAAACGAGTATTAGAATGGTTTGTTTGACATTGGTGGATTAGATTGAGTCACATTTACAGTTAGATCATTAGATGGTTGTGTATGGCCACTGCGGTCTCTGCGTATTTAAGGTCTGAGGTTTTGTTATCTTTATTTACTCTGTAACCTTAATGGTTCCCCCGTGTCAGTGCTGTGAGGCAAAGCGGCATGTTTTTAGTCCTCAAGTCGAGGATTATTTGTCATTGTGTTACCGTATTTTGGTAAAGGAGTCAGTAAGGTTCGATGAATTATTTGTTGACTGATATGTCTCCTAAATAATGGTATGCTCCCTTTTCAAACTGGGAGGGGAGCTAGCAGTTTAAAACTGCTAGCATGATTTGAATGTAGCGTGGCAGAAACGGGATAGTCCCGCTTTTGTTTTCTTCACACTGGAGCTAGAACTACTTCCTGGCTTTGTGTCTAACAATCATGGGAAATGTAGTCCTAGGATCCTAATACTGTGGTCGCCGGTGTTGGACCCAACGCAAGATGAGACTTCAAAGGGCATATTTTGTTACAATGCGGGACCGACGCAAAAAACGGCACAGCCAGCTTCCAGTAGCTGCCGGGAACAACAAAGTTTGGATGATGGTGTTGTGCATTGCTTTGTTTAGTGCCATTGAACTGTCAACCAAGATAGCATTAAGTCATAACACAACACAACGAGATTGTCCGCGGTGTAATGTGTCTGAATTAGTATCATTAGTTTGATTCCACTTAAGTGTCAACGTTATCATAAATCCCAACCTTTGCATGCAAATTGTTAAGTACGCTTGTCACAGTCTCTTTTGTGCTAATGCAGTGTTAACAAATGCACTCCGAAATGCCTGACGTGCCAGTCCTCCCTTTGTTTTGTGTCTCCTCGTTACTTCCGTGTCTTTTTGATCAAGATAGCTTGGCAATCAAATTTCATTTCAGCATTCTCGGTATTTCTTTCCTGACGGACGCAAATTGTGTAGATAAACGACCATGTTCCCAACCGCTACATCTGTCATCCCCTATTTTACTATTCATTGTCATTTCCCCCGGAGCTCGCGCCTGCCAAGAGAAATGCCGAAGACGCACAATCACGGCCGCTGTATAGATTTGAGAATAAAATGCTGTTGTGAAGGGTGTGCCGCAGATTAGTTAGTGACAGTAAAGTATGCGCAGGTACCAAGAAAACTTTTTCCCCTGATCCTTCTTCAGGATGGGACCTGACAAAATTCTTCTCAAAACAGTGACATGATTAATTGCTCTTAACTCATTCACTCCCCGCTATTTTCACTGAAGCAACCCCCTTCGCTCCCGGCCGGTTTACAGGATTTTGACTGATTTTGAAAGGTCCACAGAATTTTATGTTCTATTGCAATAACAACATGGAACCTACCAAATTAAAGATTAGAGTCTCTTATTCTTTCATCTGGGGAAAAAAGTATGTTTGTATCTGTTTCCGTTTTGCAGAAATTTGCATTAGAATATAGCTATGTTTGATCATTATTCACAAATCTGTTTAAAACACTGGTGAAAAGAGCTTTTTTGCAACATGATGGTTGATCTCTTATACTATGCTGCCACCTGCTGGCCGTGTTTTGTTAGAACTACCATTGCTTTAGCAGCCTCTTCAGGTCAGAAGCTGCATCAAAGCCTTCTTGCATAAAAAAATATGTTTTTAAAAATGTATAAATACATTTTGGGGGTGTAGGAAAAGTAATAAAAAACATATTTATACGTTTTGGGGTTTGAATGAGTTAATCATCTTGATTGCTGACCTTTTTACAAACCTTTACTGAATTGGCCATCATAATTTCACCATGAGGAACTTCAACACTCCTGCAAAACTATTTAGAAAATCGCTTTTGTACTGCGAGCGGCACGGTGGGTGACTAGTTAGCACGTCCGCCTCCCAGTGCAAAGGACGTGAGATCGAGTCCGGGCTTCGGCTTTCCTGGATGGAATTTGCATGTTCTCCCTGTGATTGCGTGGGTTTTCTCCGGCTACTCCTGTTTCCTCTCACATTCCAAAGACATGCATGGCAGGTTAATTGAACACTCCAAATTGTCCATAGGTGTGATTGTGCCAACCAGTTCAGGGTGTACCCCGCCTACTGCCCGAAGCCAGCTGGGATAGGCTCCTGCGACCCTTGTGTGGACAAGCGGTTAAGAAAATGGATGGATGGCTTTTGAACTGCATGGTCGTGCCCTAATAATAATAAACTTGAGATGCAACGACCAATCCCTTAATCGACAAATAATCAGTTATCAATTTGATATGATTTGAGACATTGCCCAAATGCTCCGCCTCTGAACAGTAAACCTGTATCTGGATTTAGTTTGGAAAACAAACATTTTTACTTATTTTCTGACATGTTACTGCTCAAACCAACAACTGAATCCTACTTATTTTATGCATGCGCCTTTTGTGCACTGTCAAATTGAAATAAGGCCATTTCACAATGTTGCGGAGTTACAAGAAATTCACCTCGTAAGTCAAGGTACCACCGTGCAGGAGATCCTCGTTTATTTTTGCTGTCGAGTTCCAACTGATGACTTTCACACAGCCAGCATGTGATCGTTTCCCACTCAATGACTGCAGGTGTGGATGTGAGTGCCAAGCAATTGACTGCCGACCGGTCCAAGGTGCAGTGACCCAGAACAGTATAAGTGGCATAGAAATGGACTGTTGGATGTGTTCGAATGATGCGCTCAATGAATTTTGTTTTTCACAGACTATTGAAGCAGTACTTTTTTCAACTGGAAAAAGACCACTCCAAATCAGGGTCAGGAGAGTGGAGTGCAAAGCTGGTCAAGGAATTTGTTGAGATGTTCATGCCACTGCACCGCACCGCACCGTCTTCCTTTTTTTTCTTCTTCCCAGTTTCCATGACATTTTTTCATTCGGCCTTCTTCTATCACTCAGGATCAAATAAAAAGGCTTTCAATGAAGTGACACCTGTAATGTCTACATCACGGCGCTGACTAACAAACGGCTCCATCAACGCATCGGCACAGATCGAATGTCAGGCCAGTTTTAAAAGGAGAATGGACCAATCAAAGGGCTGTTTTATGCTAAATGATTTATAACCCCCCGCAAAGGTTAGGACCTTTTCTTTTTTTTGTAGGTATTTCCGCAGATCAAACATGGTGGGTGGGTGGGTGTCATATGACTGATCCATGAATTGCGCAAATGATATACAGTATGTGCTGTAAAGGCGTGTGGGATCTCATCCTGCCTTCTCAGTACGTGAAAATAGATACCGCGCAGTACAAAGCTCTATAGGTATGCGTGCTTGTCTGTGTAAGATGTGTGGGTGGTCTCAGATGACGTGTGTCTGTACAAAGGGGAACTAACGGCATCATTAAATCTATACGAGATGATACAGTTACTCTCTCACACAAAGTCAAACACAGGTTAGCAAAACAGCAAGTCATTAGCATCCATGCAGTTTAGGGAAGTATTCATTTAGTTTTGCTAGATAGCTAGTTGCACTGGACTGTTTTTTTTTTAAGATGGAACCCAGGGGCAGCAGATACAATGAAAACAGCACAGGCCTCAGAAGTGAACCCTGTGGAACACCATGTGTTCCGTTATACATGAATACATAAAATTCATATTGCACGTTTATCCGACTATATTTCTTTTTTTGGTCGACATAGTATGAAGGGATTAAAATAATTCTTAAAATTCACACGACATACCATCACAACAGCCAAATGTCCACTACTACCAAATTCTCTGCAGCCCAGAGCAATGAAGCGTGATCACCTGCAGCCAATGAAGGCCAAGCGAGGCATATCATCATGAAACATTGGAGTCAGGTCTGTGTCTTGACCTCTGCCGAACCCTTGAGACAGATTTGCTCTATATGGTACAGTGGTGTTGTATGTAAGATAGCAAGTCTGCAGCGTTCATCAAATAGATGCGCTCGGCTGGAATTACAGCGTATGTGTGTTGTTCTAGCAAATGTTCCCCCCTTCATTCCTCTCATATGGTGCATGAGGTGATTCATGAATGACAAAAGACCCAGTTGAAGACAACTGAGTGTTACTAATGTCACACAATTTGTAACGCCGCTCCAGTTGAAATGACAAAACAAGGATGAACTGGTCAAAAATACAGAAAACACAATATTAAAGTGTTAAATAACGCAATATAGTTCTCATAGAGAACATAAACGTACACACAAATGAAAAATAACCTATATTTGCCATATAGGCCTGTTAACATCCACTACTTAGGCCTGCTAACGACAATGTGCTAGCATGCTAGTGAGCTAACCCTAGCGCACTACTTCCAAAAAGCATCATTATCATCATCAGAAAGACATTATTACAAATATGTTACATCATTGTAATTGCGTGGACGTGAGAGGGGTGAAATAGCCAACAGTTACAACAGCAACTCTTCACGCTAGCTTTCGATACTATAACAAGGAATGACGTAGCAATGCGGCAGTCATTTGCTTCCCCATGTAACACGCACATAACTAACATTGGTTCCACTATAGAAACAAACCCTCAACTATAAATCAACAAAATTCTCACAAGTGCGCAAAATAAATCTTAATACTTATAATATGGTCAAACTAAATGTATTTATTTTTAAAGCAGACTGAGAGCAGCTACACAGTTTAGAGGGAAATGTTCTGCCTCTGAAACCAAAGTGTAAAAAGGGATTTACAAGTGCCATAAGGAAAATTGGGGGAGGGAAATGACTGCTATCTTCATCGAATCAAGGCTGAATGCATGCCAGTAACGATTGCCTATTTTGAGTGAAGCCTTGAAATGTGTGTAAAGACCATTTGAACAGTTTTTATCTCGTATGAAACTAGTAGATGCATTTATTTTGATAAACTTTGGATTTTCCAAAAAAAGTCTCTTTCTCTTGTTAGTATTAGGGATAGACCAATTATGGGCACTAATACTCAGCATTTTGACGAAAATCTACATCAGCCTTTAAAAAAAAAAATAATAATCTGATGGCCGATAATAGAGCAATTTAAAGCTGTGACTTCAAGGAACTATTTATTTAAATGTTCTGTTAATTTTGTAAGAGATGCTGGAATGTTTTGCACTTTCTGTTTTTGTTTGAAATTAAAACCAAGATAAGTAAAAAAAAAAATTACATTTGAGTTATTTAGAAATTTTTGAAAACTTTATTTACCGCAGAAAACAAAAGGGGAGCTATTTACTTGTTTTAAGTTTTCATCTAACTTGTTAAGACATTCTGGTGCTCCATGATTTTTTGGTTAGAATTTGAAAACAATAATGTCTGTTGTCTAATATTTATTTCAAACATTTTGCAAATCTGAAAAGTTGTAAAGACATTTCAACAATGATCATTGTTAATAGTTTTATTTATTACAGTTCTCCGCTCACATTGATATGTATGGTCATTCCTCATGTATTTCTTAGAGTGAGACACAGAAATACTGGCGCCTCCACTTTTTCAGCAACAACTCTTGACTCTCCTGGGAAGACTTTCTATAAAAAAAACAAAAAAAAATTGCCTGCGTGCGGAGAATCTGTTGTCCATTCATCCAGAAAAAAAAAAATTCCACAAAGTTGAAAGCAAAGAATGTTCAGCTAAACTCAAGAATTAAGATTCTGAGTGGATTTAGGGCCATAGTCCAACCCCTCTTGCGGAATACATTTTTGCAGTGTATCTGCAAGATGAATAATGAATGAATTTTCAGCTCTTCTCTTCTCTCACACATCATACTTACTATGTTGTGGTTGATTTAAAACTCCCAAGGCGACGGTTACATTTCAACAAATGTTTACTGGCAAGCTGCTCGAGTGAATTTATTCTCCTCTGTGTAACCTTTTAGTCCTTATACACAAAGCAACCCATGAGCATTTCGCTACATCTAATCAGGTCTCTTAGTCTCCGCGTCATTACTTTTTGATTGATTATTAGTATTCATGGAGAGGTTTGGTGTATTTGTTGTATCTTTGTCTGGATTCAGCCGGAAGCAAGGTTGACATAGTAAATAAGGACAGTTAACCCTCTGCATTTAAAAGCAGTGACAAAGTAATCCCCGGCTTGATGTTGAAATATGAGAATATTGTTTCTAAAGTGTTTAATATTCAGCGTTGACCTCACTTGTAATTGGAAGTGCCAATGACAAATAGAGAGAAAATAGAAAAAAGCCTGGAGCAAAAGGAAGGCAAAAATGCCAGGTGGAGGATGCTTGCAGTGAGAAGATGCAAAGTGGAAACGGTGCTGCTGGCTGATTGGCCGTCGCCAACAGCTCCCATCCAATCACCTTTGCCGCCAATGCCCCATATATGTGTGTGTACACTATACGAAGACTGACATCATGCTAGAAGAATCTCGTTTGCAGTAAATAGTCAATAGGGAGCCCCGGGGGGAAGGTTTCAACAATTCTTCTGGACTTTAGTGCTCCTGCATGCGTGTTCATGCTTTTGATCCACGTCAGAAGACGAGGGCGAGATAGATGACGTGTGCTCGCTGTTCTGCTGCGGTGTCAGACTCTATCGTAACATCTTTCATTAGCGTCCACAATGGTTCAGGGCCGTGTTAAGCTCCCATGAGACCACTGGGGTAATGATTTGTTGATGCCATTTGGATGACCTCTGATTGAAATGGAGGTACTCGGGATCACTTGTTACTAGAAAATGAGCTGGCGGATTCCTGGCCGTTGCCCAATTTAAAAGGAAGCATAAAAGTAAAAAGTCAATATAGGTAAAGATAACAATAAATAGCAAACATAACCAGGTTAACTTAACCAAGGTTTTTTTTTTTTTAAATTAAGCTCAAAGTTGTAGGTTTAAACAATACGATGAAATGAATACTTGTTAATGATGTGCACTGTTTTATGAACTAAATAAGTGAATAAATCGTTCAAATGGTAATACAAGCATAACATTTGGTACATATGCTCTTCATATCCCACTCTTTTCAATGAGCAAAAATGCAATATTCCAAGATGGCATCCTTAAAATCCAACATATCTGCCTAAATGTTTGTTGTTATTGTTTTTTCCTTTTTATATGAAATCAGTTTGGTCCCTCCAAAAAATAAGACCACAAGAGTGTAGAGTTAAGGTTTATTTCACATAACTTCTCGGACTCAAAGTTTGTTTTGCATTCCATATCTCCAGACCTGTAAATAATATAGGCCAAAACGCCCATGATACACAAGTTTATTTCATCCAGTTTCAAAATGTATAAAAAATACCCAACTTTATATCTTAACTTTAGTACATTTATGGGTCAGAAAATGAATGTTTTTTCAAGTTAATGGAGGAAAATGTCATGTGAGTTGCGGAGTTAGGAACCAAACGCAGACAAGACATAGGAGGTGGGAAACCGAGTCTTTCTGTACAAAAATACAAAGTAACAATAGAGAGCAAGTTTCAGATGGCCTCGAAGAAACCACTTGACTGAGAAACCTGACAGGTAAGAGCAGGGCGTTATGCACGGAGGAAACCTCGAACACGGGGACAAACAGTTTACAGTAGTGATAGGAAAACCTCGATGTGCTGAGAAGAACGTCGGCTAAGGAAACCTCCACACAAATCAAGAGCGACCAAACAAACTAAGAGTGACTAATATAGGACCATAGCAACTGCATAGCAACTGACGACATTATCATCATAAGGGACATAGAAACTGCATAGCAACTACAAATATCATTAGATGGGACATAGCAGTACTATAACCACACAATGACCCAAACAGTCAAAACAGAAAAGTCACATTTTTGGGTGGACATTTTAGAATTTGGGGCCACCATCTTGAAATGTTCCCCTTGGTGCCTCAGTAGACGCAATCCTTTGTAGAATTTTCTACCTTTCTGAGTGTTTCTCAAGACCAGATAAGCAATAAGTAGATTAGATAACGTACTTGGTAAGGAACTCGAGTATTGCCAATATCTGAAAAATGTGCAATTATTTAAATGAGTTCAACCTTAATAGGATGGAGTAACCCTGGTTTCCAAGGCACCTAGGCAGTTTTCCACATGGCCCTGTTGGTTATCAATCTCCGGCTTAGACTCTTATGAGGACATGCTTAAACCACCTCTGGCATATTGTCAGACTATTAGATAAGCCAAAACTCGATTAAAATGGATTGACACCTCACAATCTATTATAAGTCACTCTGCCCCATTTAATGTTGTTTGGGAAAATGCCACAGACCGAGATCATTTATAACACTTTAGAAATGTTTGTTGGCAGACAGCAGACTCTTCCTCTTTTCCTCTTCCTCTCCAATTTGTTTTTGTAATTTGGTCCAAATTTATTCGGGCATTCAAGTTGTGATAGATGTCGGACATCAGCTTTAATTTAATAGTTTGCGTGAATGTCATTTTATACAGAGTACTAAAAGTGAGTGACTTGATTGTAAAACTACATAATAACATAAGAAAAGCCAATGTAGTTAATTGCTGTAGTCTGGAGTCTATGCTGCCACCTTGTCGTTTGTTTATGGATCTTGGTATTTTTACTTTGTGGAAAACATGCTTTATTGCGTTTACAACTGACTTGACCAATGAAAATATCATTAATTTGCCTGAAAAAAAAACTTGATTAGCTTCCAAAGCATAATTATTCATCTGTCCTATCAGTTTTGTACCATTTAGTTGAAGTTACCTGAACACCTCACAATCCTCTTGGTTCTTTATCAATAAACAGCAGTTACTTATGCATGCTTTTCTCTTCCCATCCTTTTGACACAAGTTGACTTTGGTTTCATTTGTTGAAAGGATTGATTTTATATGACGGAATAAAGGCCTATATGATAAAAATAAGAGTGGCTAGACAAACTATTAATAACTCATAGCATAGCAATTGACAACATGCTCATCATAAGGGATATTTGCATAAGACTAGACAAACTAAAAGTAGCTAAAACACCATCAAACATTATCATCATAAGGGACATAACAACTGTATAGTTACCAACTGAATAGTCATTCACCGCCAGCCCTGTAAAAATTTATCTTTTGACGTATATAGCCATCAATGGCAGCCAAATTTGGATAAGACTAGACAAACTAAAAGTAGCTAAAACATCATCAAACTTTATCGTCAATACGGGACATAGCAACTGTATAGCAACTACAAAATAAAAATGACTAGACAAAATCGGACACATTTTCCATTCTATCCACTTCTTGAAATCTAGTGTAGCCAAATTAAATGCCATTGTCCTAACTAAGCAGATTATCATGTTCAGGGTTGGAAGGCTTCTCATTTTCTTTGTCATGGCTGACATATCCCGCACGACTCCTTTTTGGGTTTTTTCACAAAACGTCCATACTTCATTCATTCCGAACCTTGAGTGAATATCAGCAGGTTGTTGAGGCCATGAGTGTATCCTTTAAGCTTTTTAGTTGTCTGTTCCTGTGACTGACACATTAAGTACTCTTAACAACTGCCGACACGCCTCAGCAACCATCTGTCACTCAATGCACCCCGTCGCCACAGTAACAGGCTTCAAGAGAGGGGCGGGACCAAATCGAAAGGACACATCGATGGCCACCTGCTGTCACCCTTAGAAACGTCACCTGGCCCTTGATTATATCTCCCACGTCCATACAAATACTTATATCATGTTTTTTTTTTTTTTATGACTTTTGAGCTGCAATGCCATCCCGAGTGAATAACTGAGTCCCTTCACAAGTATGATCACAATGAAATCAGTCAGTTGATAATGATGCTTTGGAAGCTAATCAAGTTTTTTTTTCAGGCAAATTAATGATATTTCCATACAAATACTTATATCATGTTTTTTTTTTTTTTTTTTATGACTTTTGAGCTGCAACGCCATCCCAAGTGAATAACTGAGTCCCTTCACAAGTATGATCACAATGAAATCAGTCAGTTGAGTCACAGTGGGAGGCGGCAGAAAAGAGCAGCTTTGTAATGAAAACGCAGTGAAAAGAACGTCCTCCTCCTCGGGTGGAGCTTTGACCCGAGCAGGCAGAAGGGTCTCGTTTTAGAGGAGTGGAAATTAATGAATTCATTTTCTGAAAAGTGAAAGCAAAAAAAAAAAAGTGGGCTTTCTTATTACTATTATTATTATTATTGTTATTGATATTAAATATACAACAAAAGCTAGGTATAAATAGAATGGAAACAAATTGAAAATTAAAAAAGCAATTGTAGAACCAGTCCAGAGGGAAACTCGCACAAGGGGACGCAGATTCACCATACAAATGCCAATGATTGACATTGTAATTTGGAGTGGGGGAGGTGGCTGGGGAAGGGAATAAAAAAAACAACACTATAGTCTACTGCCGCGTACTCGTTTGGCTCTGCTTATTTGCGTGTACAATTTTACAGTTATGCCATTACACAATAGAGAAAACATTTCATATGGCAGTTTATGTTGGGGCGCATTGCAGCCGTGTCGCTCTGTGTAACTGCCGCATATCTCGCACAAGCCAGAAGATCATTTATCAGAAAGCCTCGGAACTAATGCGTGTTTATTTATTAATTTTACAAAACATAACTCTGTATCTGTATTATAGTCTTACTCCGACATACTTGAAATACATTTCAACGTATTGAATGATCTTTAAAGGTATTAACAGGCACAACACATTATCATATGTCTTTGATCACTAAAGAATAAATTGCTAGCATAAAACGTATAGAATTGACTGCACGTATTGTCGTGTCTACAATGTTCTCAAGTGTGTGGCACTTACCCAACTATAAATACAATGTGTTCAAATCGTTCATTTGGTTAAGGGTGTTTCCGACTCGCTCTTTTACAAACCGTGCAATTATTGCAACGTGGCTGACGGTAGGATGCAGCAATCCTCAAGATAACCAGCATGTCACATTTTCTGTTTATATGTCATCATTTAAAAAGCTACGGGATGTTTTCAATGATGTAACAAGCTCCTAATACAATGATAGAATAACGCATTGGATTATCTCTTTTGTGGTAAATAACTTTTCAATGCATGTCTTTACTGCATGAAGTGTTTGCTTGCTTTTGGTGCAGCGAAGGAGTTGCTGCTTACGATTTAGTGTCCGTGATGAACATAATAAGACACATTTAGATTACCAAAGGGGTGTTTTCTTGTTATAAACGTTGATGATTATAGTCCTCCCCACCCGGATGTTCTCCATCTTGCCTGTTTTTTTTTCTTCATTCTCTTGCTTCATTGCTTCTTCTCAATCAGCTATAGGACGAGCATCCCCTTTATCTCTCCACTGCTGCTCCAACTCAACAGCTTGCATTTCTAACAAGCTCAGCTTCAGTGTGCATCTGTTTATTTTTTTTTATTTTTTCCCAGTTACCCAGCTCAACTCGACATGGTAATGATTCTGATGAATATGCATTAAAGCTTTTGGAGCTGTGTCTTATTCGTCTCACTCCATGCAAAGCAGTGTCCACTCTGGATGATCTTTTTCTCATTTTTCTTTTTTTTTAAGAAATTGTTTTTATTTTGCTTAGAGAGGCGCCTTGAGATACGAGCGCAGTATGGTGGCAACTCACTTCACAGCAAGCGGCAGTTTAGCGGATCGAGTTATTTAATAATGTTTTAAAAAGAGGCTTTTAAAAAAAAAACGAAGAGAATAACACATTGTGTAATGAAAGCAACCTCATAGCTTCCGCTACCTTAATGCTAGCATTCAATAGGGAACTACATAAGCAAAGGGGCTAACAATTAGCATCTCTGTGGCAGTGTTGTTGCCCTGTAAAGTAGGGTGGTCAAAAGTCTACTTTTTTACATCCTGTCTGGGTGTCAGGGAGGGTGGGGGGGGGGGGGCGTGGTTGTGTTTATAAGGCCCAATCCCATTACTTCCTGTTCACCCTGCACCCTTTGTCTCGTTTATCTCTCCCCTCTCCCTTCTACTTCTTTGGGGAGGCAAAGACAAAAAAAATCCCTCTAGGAATTGAGAACGTACAATCCGCTACGTCCTCACCTCGAGCCAGACGCGACAAGAGCTAGCATTTAGCAAAACACACAATTGTGTATAGAACATTCAACAAAACCACTAGCATTCCTATGACATGCAATACATATTAACATACTTACATTTACGTGTCTACGTGTTTTGTTATTATTATTATTATGTCGCCAATACTTCCTCCATTGCTTCCCGCGATGTTGCAGAGAGGGGCGTGTCTGTAGTAAGTATCTATTTTCGGTTTTCATTGTGTGGCAAATGGGAGGCGGAGTGCAGTGCAGTGCAGCGTGGACTGCTCACAAGTCGATCACGAAGGGTGTAGGGAAAGGTGAAAGGCAGGTTTGGTATGTCACAAATCTGAGTGTCCTCTTGTATTTTATTATTTATGTATTTTATTTTTTTATAATAACATAGTCACCCTCCTTTTAAAAGCAGACGTCAAGTCAGCATTTTTATTTGTTGATTAATCTTCGCTCAAACTAGTCTAAGCAGGGTGATTAATTTGTGGAATAATTAACAAAATAATAATCGATTTTTAGCTATCTGGGGGGGCGGCCATTTTGTCCTGTACTGCCACCGGCTTTCAACTGAAATTGAAGTCAAAGTACAGGACAAAATGGCAGGAAATATTCTGTGACTCTGAATATTGTAATATAACGGGCACCCATCCATCCATTCATTGAATTTCTGTATCACTTCACATTCATTCACACTTGCATTCTTACCATCACTTGAGTGTGAATTGAACCGATGCTAGAAAGCCAGTATACAATTTGTGTTGCCAATGGTCTTTCCTTTATTGTAAAAAAAAGAAATGGAATGAGTAAACTAAGAGGTCTTGACAGTTTAAGTTGAGTGGGAGGGGTGGAAAAAAAAAAGGGCAATGAAGGGCTGGAACTGTAGTCATAGTAGTAGTAGTAGCCGCTGGCTAGAATTGTGCATGTTGTAGCGTGTCTGAAATTTTTACATCAGTAGAGGTTTTTTTTTTTTTTTTGTCTTACTGCTCGCGTGTTTGTGCGCTGCCACTTAAACAGAGGTGTATGTCTTGAATTATAGATGGAAAGTGAATCAATAGTGCACTGAGTGGCTGCCAGACAGCCCGCGTGTGCTTGTATGAGTTATGTACTTTACTGTAATTTTGTGTACTCACTGATCTGTTGACTTTCGCCAACATTATAACATTTTCATACAGACCTCAAGCTTTTGATCAAACCCCTTGCGCTTTTTTTTTCTTCTCCATTTTATGTTATGATTTCACTGTATTTCAAGCTTCCTTCTTACTATTCACCACATTTATATGATCTTAAAACACACAAGTAATAATTTTGGGACTGACGCTGTGTGTTGCACTTGGATGTCTGCTCCAATAAAATAGCACGGCATGATAGCATGCTGCTCGCACAGCAGACTGGAAAAAGACCTCTGCAGATTTACTACGCTATTACCACACACACACACAGTTACACACACTGAGTAAGGAAAAGTTGTCGAGGCCCAATGCCCCTCCAAGGACAGATGAGCAAGAGACAAGAGAGCAGAGTAATCACAGTTAAAGTGCATGTGTGTGTGTTTGTGTGTGTGTGTGTGTGTGTGTAGGGAGAGGGAGATCCAGAGGTCGGTAGACGGTCTGCAGGGACACAAAATGGTTTGGTTTTATAAAAATGGATGAGGATGTGAGTGGAGTGGAACATCCTGTCCCGACGAGTATCCTTCACACACACACACACACACACACACACACGTGCGCTCCGGACCGGCTCGGCATGGGAATGTTAGTGTTGGCGAGCCTCGCGACTGACAGATGAGTGAATCCAGGCGAGAAGATGCCTTCCAAACTATTCGCTTTAGTCCCTTTTAATTCCTTATTTCTGTGAACGCTCATCTCACCTGAAGCTTGGTGACATTTCTTATATGCGGTATGCAAATGTTTCCTTTGAAGTGAAACCTCCGAAATGGAATCTCAACAGTGAGTGAGACACATGAATTTTGAGATCAAGCATTAAGTTGAATTTGTAAACGTTGCATGATTGGTAGGATGCAAACCTCATTATGTCATGTGATTTTTAACACTTTGCAGGGCACTCTTTCAGTTTATTTTGAAATTTAAAACATTTTACTTCCTAATGGAGGCTCATGCTTATGACATCACATTTTTGGTTCTTCTCTTATCATGGCTTCGGGTTTTGATTTAGAATTCACCTCAGTGACTTTGCTGAGGCAGCCAACCGGAATTATAGTTTCCGCTGAGTAAAACTCGGTATTACATTATAAAAATGTCAGAGAAAAATGGACTGGGGTATTATTAGCTGAGGGGAAGACACTGTCCCATTTACTTGTAAAAAGCACTGCTTGATTGGCCATGATTGCTTTTGCTGCAGCAAATCCAAGTAACAAGTGTATTAATGTGCTCTCTAGAAATGTATAGGACATGATTTGTACAACATTTGATATGTTGTATTAAACAATTTACGATACATGTCGCAATGGACCATTTTCTCGATTCAGTACATATTAACCGAGCATTTCATTAATTATGAATTACGCTCCAAAAGACGGCCGACGTGGGCGGTCAATAGCTAATGCTAAATGCTATCTTGCTTGACAGTTCGACAGCGCTAAACAAGTCACTGCGCTCGCCAATATCCAACCTTTTTTGCTTGGTGCCGACAGCTATTGGAGGCTGGCTGTGTCGTTGTCACACCCTCATTCCAAGATGACCAATGAAAAGGCTTCTAACATATCCAGTTTCTCTCCACATCAAGGTTATTTTACCGTCTTCACGTGCTATGGGAAAGATGGACCTTACTACTAGGAAACTCCTAATTACGACTTAGTTCTGTTCATGTACTTTTGTTGTTGTACCAAAAAATACACATGGCAGCTGACGTAGTCTTTGCTCGTAAAAACCGAACAATTCCGGAAAATAGTGAGTTGTGAAGAACAGGACATTGAATTCTGTATGCTGCGTAATTTTTGTAGATCCTAAAACAACCTGCTAGCGGACGATAACGTCTTTATAAGTGGTAATATGTATTGACATTCACGAATCCTCCGACGCTCTCCGCCATGTTGAAACTTGAAAAGTTCTCTCAGCTTGGAAACTCGTGTATCAAAATAAATTCCCAGTTGTCCAGTGGAAAATACGGCATGAGGGGGCGTTCATGTGCAATTTTCTACTCAACATGTGGTATTTACCATCATTTCGATTCCACATTAATGCAGCATTAATTAACAAAAACTAAAGAAAAAACTAAAATTCAAAAATAATTCCGTTAACGAAATAAAATAAAAAACGAAAATGTTTTTTTTTTTTAAACGAGCTGAAACTACATTTTATGTTCATAAAACTAACTTAAACTAACTATAATAATAGTGAAAATGTCCTTCGTTTTAATTTTCGTTACCGTTATTAATTTAACGCATGAGCCTTTGGGGATGATTTTAAATGTGATTTTAACTATATTTATTTAGATATTAACAGGAATAAGGACTTTGAAAGTTGTGACGTCATCTAGCAACAGCCTCTAGGTAAGAAATGTGTTACTTTTTTCATTTTACCATGATGCACTTTAAAAAAAAATAATAATAATAATAATACTGATATGAACTAAAACTAAACTAAAACTAAGCATTTTTTAAATAACAAACTAACAGAACCACCCAGAAAACTAAAATGAAAATTCCAAAAATTCAGAAAACAGGCGAGCTGTGATTGGTCGTTGCCTGAGCCCTGAGCAACTGTGATGTCATCTTAAGTCGACAGCCAGTGGCAAAATGGCCGCCCCCCCTAAAATGGATAAAAAGCGGCTGGATTTTGCCGCATAACTCATATTCCACAAATGTAATATTAGTCAGAATATCATGTTTATACTAGTGAGGTCACATAATATTGTCAAGAAATGTCTAAGGTTGACTTCCTCTTTAAATCCCCTTCCTTATGCACCTCCAGCAACTGTTAGCCTTCATCACAAACAACTACGGCATGATGTCCCAATCCACAACGGCCCTCCTGGCATCCAAGGCTTCGTGTCAATACCACAGCCGCTCGTGTCTCCTTCTCATGTTTGAGTCATATTTGTGTCAGCCGCTGTACACTCGGAGATAAACAGAGGAACAAATGGAGAGATGCTCTCGGTGGGTCAAGAGGCTGTGAAGTGCCGCCTCTCAGCAAATGTTCTCTTATTGGTCTCAGTGGCACCATGCCCACCAAACAATAAAGCCACAATCTCCCGTTCGCACTGCATGAATTTCCTCCCATTGATTTCCACTCCTTTCTGCTTCCCATTTATAAATAAATGATTAGCTCATTTATCATATCTTCATAAATAGATGAACAAAAGCTTACCATGGTGATTGTTGTTAATCGTTGGACACTAATTGGACACTTTGGAAAAGAGTATCATGTTTTAAGTTAACCTATTAAAATTCACCAAAAGCTAATTATTTTCTCTAAGTGTAAAGTAACCAAAACACTGCGTAAAATCCACTCGAAACATCCAAGGCCTTCGGATATTTCCCCAGCTGGCACATTTGAATTCTTTGGCCTTCCTCCTTATGAACGACCTCATCCCCCGGAAGTCGAGCTTTCACGCAACCCAGGATTTTCAAACCTTCATGAGGTCCTGACAGTGGATTTCTTAACTGCACTAGAAGACTTGATAGTGTGAAAAACTCTCCCTTCTTGTAAGCCCGAAAAGTCTTTTATGCCCCAACATTTCAACTGAAAAGCTGCCGGCCACTGTGGTTAACCTCTGTAAGTCACTTCCACGCACTGATGCGCTCCACAGCGCACGCTGACACCACCATCATGACCGCAGGATCCTTGCGATCTCCTCTGCTCAACCCCCCCAGGATCACTCTTCACATCACTTAGGCGGCCAAGCCTAAAAAAAGCCACGCTTTTTACGTCGGCCCACCTCCATCTGCTTCCTTGGGTCCAATTTGGAGAATTTGCTTTAATGCGGTTGATTTTCACTTGAGTAAAATCAGATGAGGTGTGTCAGTTTTGTTTAGGGATTTAAAAAAAAAAAAAACTCAGAGTATAAATCGACCAACAAGTCAATCTGCAAGGGTGCGATGTAAGAGCGGAGCAGATGGGAGCCTCAGCAGTGGTCAACGTGTTTGCATTAATGTCCACACGCACACACCCATGCATACCGTCTGTCCATTGCACAAGTCCGCAAACACTAATTACTGCACCACAGGGGTTAGTGGAATTACTTTCTTTTATGTGTGTTGGGGGTGGGGTGGAATAGTATGACCAGTAAAAATAATGGAATACTTACGGGCATGTTTGCAATCAGCAATATGTGTGCATGCATGCATATATACTAAATATGAATGCAATAATCAAGTTAGTCATTGTTTAGTTTTTTTACAGTACATTTAAATGCAAAACAACATTTTATGGGATTAATCAGTGGAATAAATTCTAAAAAATATTCAATAGTGAGAGCCATACCCACAATATGTTTTGGTATTTTTATTCTGTATATATAAATGTGCTTTATATAATATTTATTTATTTATCTCCATTCACATTGGGAAGGTCTAAAATAAACTTCAGTCAGGCACAACCACTTCCAGATTGAGGTTCATATTAAAAATAATAATAATAATTCCCTTAATATAAATAATGCAACTGGAAAATGAAATGATAAATAATGTGTTCCATATTCAACCTGTTGCCATCATAAAAGCTTCGGTAACTGTATCGGCAATGTTTTGGGTGCCTTCTCAGTCTTAAACACGAAAAAAAAAAAATCAAATAGTAAAATTGTATGACCTACTGGACTACACTGCGTCCAAATTGTGCTTGTTTTTTTCAGCAGGTTATGACGCCTCATCTAATTTCACTGGTGTTTGCTTATCGGATGGATTCAATATAAAGCTATATGCAAAACTGTTTTGGAAAAATGACATGAATTACAAAACCGTCTTTTTGGCTTCTGGCCGAGAGGGTTTACTTGCATTTTTTTTTCATGAATATTGTTATCTTGCAACAGCTGTAATGGAAGATAGCAGCAGTTGTAAGTGTATTTTCACCGCTGTTGTGTGATTTTCCTAACATTGCGTCACCACTGATCTCAGACAGTCTGGTGGGAGAGCCCCTGGCTGTTTGCCTGTTTCTAAGTGTCATCCGGTGACAATCGGCCCGTGTGACTGAGTGTCAGAATTCTCTGTGTGACAATTATTGTTTGCACATGGTTTTCTTTAAAGCATACAGTAACATGTCAGTTGGCCCGATTGCTGCCCACTTGGATCATCTGTACCGCAAAGCGCATGCAAATTCATGTCTGGCACAGAGAGACGTTTCTATCTCGTTCTCCATTTTTGAGTCTCTCCTTGTTATGTGTTTCAAAAGTATTTCTTCGACGGCCACACTTGATGACGCATTCGGCAAATCTGTCAACATTTTTTCAACGATAATCACAACTTTGCGCTCACTTTTTATTACCGCTTAGCAATGTGTTGCTCACAAACGCGTCATGTTGCTAGCGGCTAGCAAGCTAAGCTAAGCTAAGCCTTATTATTTACACTAGGGGTTTTATTTTTTTTCCTGTACTGCAGCATTTCTGCCTTTTTTGGCTCCCTTTTCATATGGAATAGCACTATTGTTAAAAATGAAAACAGAACAATGGAAACAAACGAGACTATCAAATTCAGTTGAAAGCAATTTGTTCCAGTCTCCACACAAAGGAACACTTTCACCTCCTTAAATGGGAAGCGTAATGAAACAACAGTTCACTGGAAATTGGAACCTCGGGGGTTTGTTAGGTGTTCTTTGGAATAATTTCCACTCTGTGACACTAATGCAAGACAGTATTCTTTGAATCCTCCTCAGAGGTTTTGAGAACGCACTGAATGCTATTTTGTCCAATGTTTGTCACGAGTGGCATGGAATAACATCTGTTGACACAACGCGACAAGTTAAGAGCATACATGTGTTTTCTTGAGGGCCCTAAATACAACAATTTTGTAAATATCATTTTTAAGAATATAATGTCATTTTCTAAACTTACTTTACTTGTCTTAGTTATATTGTCGCAATTAGTGGGAGTCTCGCTCTTGTTTGTCTTCAAAGAGCCAGTTGAATCATAGGGTCTTTTTTTTTCTTTTTTTTAAGTCGCGAACCATGTGTTTTAGTGCCAGCTGCTTGGGCCTCGTGTACCCGAGCACGTTTGATGTTTTTTTTTTCACCCTCATTTGCGGGCCTGTCACAACATATTACGCATATTATGGTTTGTACTGTCGAGTCAACTAGCAAAAAAAAACACCCCATCCCTTTGCCAAGATTACTTTGGAAGTTGCAGATTCGTCTTTTGTATCCGCTGAGAATGAGTTTGTCTTCTCTTTCAGAATATCCCAGCGCTGCCTTGTGGGAAAGCGCTCTACTCTTATGAGGGCAAGGAGCCGGGCGATCTGCAGTTCTCCAAGGGTGACATCATCATCCTGCGACGCAAGGTGGACGACAACTGGTACCACGGGGAGTTGAACGGTTGCCACGGGTTCTTGCCCGCCAGTTACATCCAGTTGCTGCGCCCCCTCAGCCAGACTCCGCCCCAGGGCAAAGCGCTGTACGACTTTGAGGTCAAAAACAAAGATCAAGATAAAGACTGCCTGGCATTCAGCAAGGTGACACACAAACACACTGTCGAGTTCTTTGTGTAAGGGAAGTCTTTGCTGTATGTTGATTTTCAATGGTGTTATTGTCAAAACAGGTTGCTAGACTTGTTCTATGAAAACCATGACTTTCTACGAGGTGAGATAGATTGGTGTCGAAACGTACAGTGAGGGTTTTCCCAAGAAAAGTCAGAATTTAACCCGGGAAAATATTCATCAATGTGGTGATGCGGATGACGAACGACACACAAATTCTATTCCCCGAATTTGCATCGCCAAAACGTATTCAGCAACTTTGCGGACGACGGGCAACATGCGGTAAATCGTATTCAACGACGGGGGCTGGTCGGTGGGGGTGTGCGGACAACGAATGACATTCCTCGAATCATATTTGCTGGCTGACGACATGCCGCGATTATTATTCATTAGACTTGACACCAATCTGATTGGCTGGATCGGAATTAGACAATATTTGGCATTTCGTTGTAATGTTTATTTACTTATTTACTTACCTACTTAGGATTTTTATTTTTATTTTTATTTTTATTTTTATTTTTATTTTTATTTTTATTTTTATTTTTATTTTTATTTTTATTTTTATTTTTATTTTTATTTTTATTTTTATTTTTATTTTTATTTTTATTTTTATTTTTATTTTTATTTACTTGTGATTTTTATTTATTTATTTATTTTTGTATAACCTGTCTTTATTGCATGTTTACAACACTTTGTATACAGCGATGGTTGTTTTAAAATGCTTTATAAATAAAATTGAGGGAAGATTTTATTTTTTCCCCTCATGCATTTCAATTGACATCAATTATACGTGTATTTTCGCTATTTGTTGGCCGGGCCAGTCCGTATCCCCCGCGGAGGGCATTGGTTGACTGTAGAGTAAATATCTAAAAAATTTAAATAGATATATTGCTCCATCTTCTGATCAAATCGGTTATCGAGGGGGGACTAGGATCACTTCAATCTGCAGAAACCCCCCAAAAATCCCTCTCAAGAAAATGATCTGAATAATCAAGGCCATGTTCCATCTGTCGTGTTTTCTTCCTGACAATGATCTCAGCGGCGGGTCACTTGCTCGTAGCTATTATGTTCTAAGGTACACATTAAAGAAACACGAGACGGCTTCTTCGACAAGACACTTTCATCCAGAATTAGAGAGAGCTTTGTTCGGGCCACTTTGATACTCACCGATGCCGCATGCCTCATCTCTTCGGATATAAGGTCATTGTCATCATCGTAATCAAAATGAATTGAGGAACAGCTTTGGAATATTGAAAGATGCAAGGCACAGCTGGCATCATGAAAGTTATCATTATCAAATGTCTTCTTAATTATGAAACAGAAAGACTGCATATTGGCCATCATTGCGCAACTCTGAGAGATTAGAGCGCACCGTAACTGAACCTCGACGAGTTTGTTTTGAATTTGTTGTTGCCAAATGTGCGCTTGCAAAATACTTCAACACAAAAGATTGCACGGAACCTTGGAAAAACTCTTCCAAGTCCTTTCATGTCTTTTTTTTTTCCCCCGTTAAAAACGAATGACAGGCTCAATTCAGCCAATTATACTCTCGGTGTGCCTTCTGAAAAACTCGAGAGGGAACGATGGGAACAAAATGAGAGCGTCCTCCTCCACTCGCGTGTTCCCAGGCCCGATTTGGCGTAAACTGTAATTTCCACACTCTTTTCTGTTATGCCGCTAAAAGCTTGATCATTTTTTCTTCCCGCTGTTACACAAGGCGAGTTTGTGAAAGGCTCCTTGACCTCACCATTCTGAAAACGTAATTACATCCGAGTGCACAAATCACAGCAGGTGCTGTACAGTAACTTGTCCAAACACTATTAAAATATCATCCTTTTTTTAATTATTTTTTTTTATTTTAAGGGCTAATTGAATCAACAGGTAGATGATAGAAGATGACACTGTGCTTGCTGGTTGTGCACTTCCCTGCCGTGTGCAGAATGTGTGTTGTCATGCAAAACCAGTGTGTGCGTGATTGTTTTCTCAGCGGGTAAGTAATTACTCACTATGACTAATACAAAGTCATTTAGCAGAATTACATTATCGCCGCCGCCCTAATGGGCGACACCAAGACCCTCATATTCACGATGAGAGGAAAAACGCACGTCCTTTTGTGTTTAGTGGGATATTACCAAGAACAGTTTATCAGTTGTGCGATACACACAGTTGACAGATAAGCGGGAATAAATACAAGACGTGTGCTATTGGACTGTTGATAAAGTGAATGCCGACCTCCCTGGCTCGACAGTTATTTTTTGTCATATGCATTAAAGCGCCGAGTCCTTTGGAGCAAGCGGACGACTCTGCTTATGGTCATAGCGGGGTAAGAACATTCCTTCGCACGCAGCCCCAAAATACAGCTTTGTCTTCGGGCGGTTAGCCTCACGTTTCCAAAAATATCATCTGGAACCAAACTCCGAGTGTACCGTGAACTATACGACGCTGCACTCTATAGCGTGTGCTCAGAAAAAAAGAACCGCCGTGTAAAAACAAGCATGTACTTATTCTACGTCGAAAGTATGAGGTGGTTTTCGCTGCTCTTTGCCAGATGATGTAAACTACACGGTTGTAGACTGGAGCATTGTTCGTTTGCTATAAATGTGACTTCATCGGGGCTATTTCTATAGGATTACATATAATTTCTCAAGAAATGATATCCCTGCTTTGGTGCAAAATGTCTCAGCGTGGTGCCTTGAGATTAGGGCTCGACAGATACGGATATTTTAGGCTGATACCGATTTTTTAGCAGGAAAGGAATACAGATTACCGATTAATCGGGCAATTAATTTAAAAAATATAAAATGCATTAAATATTTCAAGTTTTTGACCTGTCTCTTGACAATACGATGCTCATGATCCGATAATTATAACAATATTATGTGGCGATATAAAAAAAAAAAAAACTCACCATACTGTGTAAAAACTCACGATTATAAATTATGAAATTAAAAAAAGCTCATATTAGGTAAATAAAGCACAATATTTTGTTTTTGTACGTAATAACAGCAGTGACGTAGAAATTGGATTGGCCATGTCAATGTCATGTGCTCCTATTGGCTCAGCGGTGCAAAGCATCATGGTCTATGTAGTTCACAATACTGTGTTTGGCTGAAGTGGGCAAGGGGTAATGTTTTTTTTGTTTTGTTTTGTTTTTTTACTCAGATGTTGAAAAATATTTGCTGGCATGACTGATTCATAGGAGTGATAACCGCCGCAGTGGCCAAAACATTCCTAATTCAAATTAAACTAATAAACTAACCACCAGAGGGTTCCAGAACTGCACAAATAGAATACGACCTCACCTTTTTAACAGATGCGCTGCTTTTAATATCGCGATATCACGATATTGCCATTATCGTTACATCCCTGGTTTTTATTGTATTTGTATTTGTACGTTTCAAAACAAGAACGGCATATTCACATATTTTAGTGTGATTTGTATTTACATGTAATATGTTTGCGCACTAATGTGAAATGATGTTGTGTGTTTGTGTTTTTGTGTCTTTCTTTTCAGGATGAAGTCCTGACGGTAATCAGGAGGGTGGATGAAAACTGGGCAGAAGGCATGCTGGGAGACAAGATTGGTATCTTCCCCATCCTCTATGTGGAGGTAAAGCTAGAGACATCGTACACACACACACACTTACACACACTAGCATCAAACGAATGTAAAGTACACAAATTACGACGATTAAAGCAACCTATCGTCCGTGTTTGTCCATCTTCGTGCAAGTTTGGCTGCAGGTTATAGGCAGTTAACAGGAAGTAAATAAAACGGAGTTGTTGTTTTTTAAACGCTTTAAATGAATCTCCAGAGTTAACTATTTAATTTTGACAGCCCAAAATTAGTTATAACTTGAGCTCGTGTTAATCTTATAAGCACACGGTCACAGTGTAAATATTTATTAAGCGTCAGATATCCATCAATCCAAGGGCTTCCTTTTAAATAGAGATGCATCAATAATTTAGGCCTCTCCATCATTTTGAAACAGCAGGGGCACGAAGACACGTCAAGGGTGTGTGCGTGTGTGCGTGCGTATGCCTGCAGCTTGCGGTAAGCGCCGAGCCTAATGAATGCGACGCAGCTGGACTTCAGCTGGTGTTTGTGTGTACGAAATAGAATAATCGGATGCGTTTTACAAATCATTTGACAGGATGGTCAATATCGCGCAGATGTAAAGATGATTACATTTTAGAAGCGTTATCTCCAAAAGGGGTGATACGATTGGGCTGCAAGAAGGATGGCTAGACAAAAAGGACCGTTATGGAATATGGAGTCTTCCTAAATAGTTGAACCTATTAGAGAATTTAAGCCATGTACGTGTTTCTGCCATTTTGTATTCCGACAGTATATTGATTTTACTATTAGGTGTTTATTGCTTCTCGGTAGATTGGAATTGTGTTGCCTAGCAAGGGTGTTGTACAGCGTGGACTGAGAAGACTGAGGATGTTGGCGGCACATCAGAAGATAATGGTTAGCATTTTTCACGGCAGGCAATAAACACTCGTCTTTTTCACATTTTACATACGGTATATGCAGGGTTTGGTTGCACCGGCTCGAGAGCCAGGAGATGTCAAAGGTTGCTTCGGGGTGTGAGGACTTTCAAACGATTTACCCGTCCCATTTTCTGGCTGTGTAAAAGAGCACAAGCTGTGGGTGGCGGTACGAGGGCAGCAACGGTTCATTTTGCTGTTCTTAATGCTTGCTGCGCTGTTTTGAGCCTGCTCATAATCCGTGATGGATGGAAACAGGACGGATTCAGTCGCTGTAGATCATTAAAGAACATAATAGAATACAACTGGCTGCCAATCATTAGAGCAGACGTTATGTGCGGTGAATGCGAGAGGAGAGGAGAGGAGAGAAGTTTTTTGAAAAAATATGCCCCACCTTGTATTTTTTTTTTTTCCTATTCTCATCTTAAAGTTTGTGCGGTCTGAAAGTGTCCACTTCACGGCACAGATTTTGGACCCCCGTATGTCAGCTTTGGCAGTTTCAAAACCAGAGATAGACCGATAGTTTTTTTTTTTTTCAGGGCCATTACCAATTATTAGTTGTCAAGGAGGCAGATAGCCGATAGCCGATAGCCGATATTCATTTTCAGTACAAAAAAATATACATGGAAAAAATATATGGAAAAAATATGAAAAAAATATGAAAATAAATAAATAAATAATAACAAAATAAAAAAAGGGAAATTATTGGTGAAAAAAATACAAAATCTAACTCTTAACTTTGTTGATAGATCTATAAGCATATTTTAATTGAACAACTTTTCAGATTTGCAAAGGTTTGGCGGTTGTTGTTTTTATCTTAGACATTTTTCTTTTAATAATTATAACATAGTTCAGAGAAATGTCAAGGTCATCAGCATGTCAAAATAAGCTAAATGAAAAATGTAAGAAATAAATAGCTCCCCATGGTTTTCCAAAATTTCAAAGTAACTTGGAATATTCAACTTTCAATTTTTGTTTTAATTTCAAATAAAAAGTTCCCTGAAATGTATCTATCTTAAGATTTAAAAATATATATTTGCCAAAATGCTGATTATCGGCACCGACAATCGGCCTAACCCTATTCAGAACCGCCAGACTGTCACTACTCGTCGAGCAAGATGAGACAACAAAATTAACAGGAAAAACAGGAAACAAAAGCAAATCGTGCCGATCGTGACATATAGTTCAGTAATGTCTCAATTTTGTGGAATCTTTGCGTACGCAGGAACGACGTGCCCGTAGGTTTGACTCCTGGTATGATTCACCTTCTGAGTGAAATTGAAAAAGAGAATTATCTCAAAGCATGGAAGCTAACCTTGGATTTTTTATATTTTTTGTATTCAGCTAAGTAAAGAATTGTTTCTATCAGGCATATCTTTCTCTCGCACCTTTCTCGCCTTCACTGCAGTGATGACCTGGCACTGCTGCGGTGCCGGCCGAGTGTGTGTCTGCATATAGTCGGTAAAAATGACTTGATGAGTTTGGATAAGTCCTGAGAGCGCCGGCGTGCGTTGTGTCACTGACCTTCGGTGTCTGGGGAATATGCGTATGTGTCCTCTAGTCTGTCCCGGGAGAATCGCAGCTTCAATCCATCATGCTCATTAGCATACGATTTGGCTTGATTAGCATATTTATTAATATGGAAATTGAGCCCATAGAGGTTGATCTTGTACACATATTTTCTTTTCCTTTTCTTGGAATAACTGCACTTTTCCCTCCAGAAGAGTCTGTGAGGTGAGGTTGAGCCAAGATAAGTGGAGTTTGTCCGAGGACAAACGCTGATGTTGTCTCTTACTGTTTTAGTGTGCAACTCCTCAGTGTGTGCTTGCGTTTAGTTAGTCTCCTGGAAATTAATGCAAGTCAATTGGATGTCCTCTAAAGCCACGCAGGTGCTTAACAAGAACCTATTTTACTCCATTAATTAAATGGGGACTTTTTCATGCGCATTGCACCTGCTTGTAATTTGATTGTGTACTTGAACAGCTTCCAGTGCTTCACTGCTTGGGGAAAAAAAAAAAAAAAAAAAGTATGTTTATACTTCGTTTTAAACCTCCCCTTCATCGCCATCCACCAATAAGCCCAGCCTTCTCCAATTGCTGAGTGCAAGCAAGCGATTCATCCTTGAGGATGATAACGCAGGCCGCAGTGGACATGAAAGAAAAAGAGAAAAAAAAAAAGAAGGTTTTATTGTAAAGGCTGAGTTCAGCAATATCAATATGTTCTCTACTTTTGCAGCTTGTTACTGAATCTGAAACGGAAGAGTTGCGCTAACTGCATTTTTTTAACTGCCGTCTCGTGTAGTAGGCCATGACGACGTCAGTTGCCTTGATGTTAACCCTCCTGTTATGTTGTGGGTCAAAATGACCCACCTACAAGTTGAAGAACAAATGTTAGCTTTTCGCTATCAAACTTGGCACAAACAGACAATAAAAAAAAAAAGCTCATTTCAACATATTTAACAACATATATTTGAAAACAGTTAGTAAGGAGCTATAAGAACGTTTCTCTGAATGCTTTTGAAACATTGAGCATATTCTGGGTCAAACTGACCCGTTATACACATCAAAAGACTATAAGAAATGGTTCATTTCGACATATGTGAAATTAAACTGTTAATAATAAGCTATAACAATGTTTTTTAGTGATGCTGTTAGAATGTTAAACATTACGGGTCAAATTGACCCATTTCAAGAGTGAGAAAATTATTATTGTTTGCTATGAAATGTCTCATCGACAGACAATTAAAATTGTTCATTTTGAATACAAATGTTAAATATTTATCGGAATACTTTTGGAACATTAAACACACCGCCCGGGACAAATTGACACATTTTAAAGATGACAAATAATTAGGTTGTTGTTTTTTTTTGCAATTTCTCTCACAATTGTTCAATTGGTTCACTTTGACATACTGTTTGTTCAATTAAAACGGTTACTAATGTTTATGAATTTGAAACTTTAAGCATAGCCTGGGTCAAACTGACCCATTTTGAAGAAAACGTATTGAACGTGAAGAAAAATATTTGCATTGAAAAGTATTAATCATGAGCAATAATTCATTATCAGGGTGCTATTAGAACATAACACATATCCCGGGTCAAACTGACCCATAATAAAAATAAAACTTGTTAAAAAATGTGATTTTTTTGCGACGAAAGCCATTAATAACATTGATTGGGATGCCTTTGTATCCTCAAATATAGCCTGGGTCAAATTGACCCGGCAACATTTTACTGTTCCTGAGAAACCAACTTAACAGAAAAGCCCAAAAAAACGTGTTAAAAATTGGAATTATTTGCGACGAAAGCCATAACATTTATTGGGATGCGTTTGTATCCTCAAATATAGCCTGGGTCAAATTGACCCGGCAACATTTTGCTGTTCTTGAGCAACCAACTTAACAGAAAAGCCCAAAAAAACGTGTTAAAAATTGGAATTATTTGCTACGAAAGCCATAACATTTATTGGGATGCGTTTGTATCCTCAAATATAGCCTGGGTCAAATTGACCCGGCAACATTTTACTGCTCCTGAGAAACCAACTTAACAGAAAAGCCAGACCAGACAACCCCATGCTTGAGTGTGGCGCTAACAAGCTAATTGATATCAATAATCTACAGTAGAGCGGGATCCCCCGCCGCCGTGCGTTGCCGCACACAGGGACTGAACAAAGAAATATTTGTATTGAGTTGATCAAAGACACATTTTGAATCTGCATTTCAGCTGTGATATTATATTGGCACGAGCAGCCTTTTTCCCCCCCGCCGTTTGTTTACGATGTTCACCAACAACTGTGAGGAGAGTATCTCTTTCACAACTGCAATATGACTGAATGAATAAGACGAATGGTCACATCAGACAAAACGTCATGGATTGACAACTCACTGCCAAATTCAAACGAGGCAGTGTGAGCCTCGAAGAACAAAAGACTACATTTAAGCAAATCAAGCTGGTTTCATGAGGCCTGACTCTGTGACAGCAACATCATCTGCCTAAACTAGCACGCAGCCCCGTAACTGATGAGCACATTGTCCACCAAGCCGTGCTGCACAAGTTGCTCGTTTGTGTACTCAACTTGTCCCCGCAGCCGGCATTCACATCCCCGTCGATCAACAACTGCCCAATGTGGCAGCCAGTCGCAGCGACGGAGCAAACTTGTACAGATTTGCCTCTTGCGCTGCTGAGAGTGAGCTGATTGTGTACCAGAGCTCAAATGACACAACACAGATTAAGAAGTGAGAAGACCCCCTCGTTCCCAGTGCTGGCAGACAGTCTGATATCTCTGCCCGGGGCAATATGCCTGGTATTATCACTCAACTCGAAATATGCTGCATGGATAGTGCATTAAGAGTTCATGTTAGTACATTACTTGTACCCCACTTGGGGACACAAACAGCTTGAATACGCGTGGAACTGACTTGTCATACTGCTTGAGTCATGGTTTTAAACCCGCCAAGCCGTTTTTGACCTCTTAAAAGCTTGTAGAAAGTATTCGCAGGGAGAGTGAAGGACAGCTGCAAAGGGGTGTAATGGCCAGATGTTACATACTGTCGATGTCATTACGTAATGCCGTAACGTTTTGTTCACTAAACTTTGCAGTTCGTGTGAGGCCTTTTTACATTTTTTTTTGTATTTGATGCTTGCGTAGCTTTCAACTTGATGGGGATTCATTTAAAACGTTAGAGATACAGTGATAAGTCTGTACATTGTGAAAATTGCACCATTCAAAAGGATCTTGGTCATTTCTAACTTGAGAAAATGGAACTTTTCTCAGAACATGGCCAGGGTTTGATTTATGTGGAGCGAGGCAACAAATTCAGAAAATGCTGCCCTTTTGGGTACTGATCAATTCCGAGGAATCATGATGCGCCCCCCCAATTGGAGGCCTCTCGCACTTTGAAGAAGAAATTGTGTGGAAAAATGCTCTAATCATGAAAGAATATAATGATGCACATCAAATTAAACGGCACAATTGAGGCTACAAGGATATATAAGCCAACTGATTTATTTATCAAATATAGAGATCGGTATTGCGCCACACAGTGAAATAACTCGGCTCTCCCGCTGTGCTAGCCATACTTCATGCAAAACACACGTGTTTTTGTGTTGTTTTGTTTTCACATCTTCAGTTACTTTTACCAGTAACATATATTACACATATATATTTACACCCCGCGACCCTTGTCAGGACAAGCGGTTAAGAAGATGGATGGATATATTACTATATTTACACATCTGAACAAATCTTACTCGTGTTCCCTTTATTATGACACAAGAATTATTCAAATAGGCATCGTGGTTGCAGAGATTTCCTCTTTTCATTTTGGGTATGTAATTTTCAAGCAAAAGCCTGAAAAATAGCTTAGGGCCTAAAGGGCTATCATTCTGTTTAATTATGTTATTACTCTACACCCTTAAAACTGCTGGGTCATATATAAACCCAATTTTGGTTTAAAAAAAAAATATATATATATATATATATATATATATATATATATATATATATATATATATATATATATATATATATATATATATATATATATATATATATATATATATATATAAATGACCCAAGTAGCAGGTCAGTCCATTTAAAAAGATATCTATATTTTTTTTTTTGTACAAAAAAAGAAAATCGGAACATCGGGTCAAATTGACCCAAGTAGCGAGTCGGTCCTGTTTGTGACCAATATTGGGTTATTTTTGACCCAGCAGTTTTACGAGTGTATGTTTTTATTTACTCATTTGTTTTGATGCACACTTCTCAAATAACAAATTTGCTCAAACTATTTGGGGGTAAATCATCTCCTCATCATCAGCAAATTAACACCATCAAAAAATGGAGGAAAACTGAGTTAGAAATAATCAATACAACATATGTAATCACTTATCTGCTTACACATGCTCAGAAAGGAGTTAAAAGTATAAACTTATCTATTATATTTGTTTCATTATTAGTATGTCATATTATTTAGGACTATTCATATCTATCTATACATAAAATCAAATAAAATACTACACTCAATAAACCATTTTACAGTACACAATACAATATTTAACTAATATGTAAATATTTTACTTATTTTCAAATTATCACTAACCCATCAAACATTCATTTGACTAAATAATACACTTTAAACTTTTACCATAACAGTAAACTGACTATTCATCTTCATATAGTATTTTTTTTAATTATTTATTTATTAAAAAATAAAATAAAAAATAATAATAATAAAATTAAAAATAAAAAATTTAAAAAAAAATAATAATAATCTTCATATAGTATTTATACATAGCAATATTATAACTTATGTTTGTCCTTTGAACTAGTTTTCATTCAATACTACTATTTCTAAACTACACCGATTGAAGTGTGATTTTATAAATGATAGCAACAAAAAAAAAAAGTTTGACGCAGCTTACCCTTTTTTTTTTTTTTTTTTTTTTTTGAACGGCTCCTTTCCAATTCTGCCGTGGCAGAGATTGCCCAGTGTAACAACACACGCACACTAAAACCCAACACCAGTCACCATGGCGTCTCCTTCTCTTTTCGACGTAGTTAAACGAAACGGCAAAGCAACTGATGGAAATCGACAAGCCGACGACAATCACCAGCGTGCCGGGCCCGAGCTCGGAGCCGTCCCCGTTGGGTCCCTGCTCTCTCGGCCCCTCCCCCAGCACCTCGCCATCCAACGGAAATGGCTCGGGACATCGGAGGGGCGAAGGGAAGAAAAACGCCAAGAAGAGGCATTCGTTCTCAGCTCTGTCCGTCACCCAGCGAGCGGCCCAGCTCAACAACAGACACAGCATGGAGATCTCCCACCCGGTCCTCATCAGCTCCTCTGACCCCAGGGCCGCCGCACGCATCCAGGTTTACACAATCACGCAGACACACACGCAACTGTAATGTGAAGGCTTTGATCAACCTTTTGAGTGAATCGTTCTAAAGGGTTCACTTTTCTTGCAACTTGGTGGGCCATAAGTTGACATACACTTTTTTGAATAACTTGTTTGTTTTTAATCATTATTGTATAAGAACAAGATTTTTGAAAATATAATTTTGAAAATATTTTTGAAAGATTGATTTGGGATGAGAGCAGTTTTTAACCTGGATTTAAAAGCAATTATAGATTATTGGTATGTATTTTATATTTTTTCATTTATATTATTCTCTCTGATAATAAACGATACAAAGCAAAAAAGCAAATTATACACAAGAGGGGAAAAAAAAAGCTTTATACGGGTGATTTTGGGTGGGCGTATTATACACAGCTATGTCTTATTTCCAGGATTTTGACTTACAGCAATTATTAACAGCACTTAAAAAACACAATTTGTATATTTTTTTGTGCTAAAACAGTCTAATTTAAATTGGAGCAACTTCAAAATATAAATTATTGACATTTATATGCACAAGTACAGAGAAAAAAAAAATGTTAAGGGTGATTTTGGGTGGTTGTGTTATATATACATGGGTGCGTTTTTTTTGTAAAGCGGATTTTATGGTACCGGTAATTTGATTTACAGCAATGATTAACAGCACTGTAAAACAAAAACAAAAAACACAACTTGTATTTTTGGAGCTAAAGTCATTTAAGTTGGAACAACTTTAAAATATACATTATTGAAATTTATATACACAATGACAGATAAATAAATCCTTTGTAAGGGTGACTTGGGGCGGGCGTATTTTATACATGGGTGCGCGTTATACACGAGATTTTACGGTATACAAACTGAAATAATAACTCACAGTGGACAAATTATAAGAGTTCATATCGGAAGCTTTTACTGAAATTGATGCAGAATGTTGCCATGTTTTACGGAGGATATTTTCATTTGAATTTGTCTTAACTGCCTTTTTGCCTAAAATAAAATATGGTGACTATTCTCAATGTTATGCCCATTCTATTTACTGTATAAGAGTAATGCTGTGTTATCATCGTGTTTTATGTGGCCATAACTTGTAAGTGACACGCGGGACTGTTACAGTATAATGCATATGACACAGATGCAATTTCCATATTCACCAGCATGTGAAGAGATATACTACCTGAAAAATAATACAGCGTTTTAACCTCACTGATATATTTCCCAATTACTCCCTCTGACAGTTCCATTTAAATAAAATATTTGCCACTTTTTTTTTTTTTATATTGCCATAGCCTGGAGTTACTTACAGATTGCCTCCGGTTGCTTCTGTACTTGTACTCAATCTGTTGAGGGCGGAAAGACACATACAAACGGCTATCATTTGTTTTCTACTTTCTGCATATCTGTGTAGGACGCATCGTCCCCAGGTCCCTTTCCCTCCTCGGCAGGGGTACTGGTGCCCCCAAAAGTGGCATCGATAACCTCTGAGCTGCTGGCCCATGCGAAGGTGCAGCTGCCTCTCAACATGTGAGTAAACAATCAATCACTCCTCCATCTCTCAACCTGGATTGTACCTTGCGTCTGTTTTATTTTTCCAAACACTGAAGGTTCACTTTAGATGCCATTTTCATGCAAACATTTAGGAAGCTTTTCCTCCATTTGTGCCCAGCGATATTGGCCACGTTCCACTACTTCGACTACTAACAACTACTCCTCCACAATGACACTGAGAAAGCCCTTTTAAAAAACACAAAAATACAATTACGCTCTATGACCTTGGCTTGGTATAAAGCATTGTTTCAAATTAAGGCTCGCAACTAAGAATCAGTGGCATACCGGTACATTTTCTTTTTTCCTTGGAGTAGCTAAATATCAAGAAAATCGCCAGTCAAGAGGAAGTGTGACTGTTCGTGTTGGATATCAAACGCTAACTGCTAACTGAGGGGCAAAAGGCTTTCAGTGACGTATGACGGTAGTAAATCCCCGATTTGGACAACATTTAAAGCATATTTTACCTGCTAAATTTGCTTGAACTTCTCATTTAATCAGTCCTGCCCTTTTCTCAGCTTACGTGTCTACAGTGTGAGAAATAAATGTGCTAACAAGGGTTGTTCACAAGTGTTGAATTTCCTACATTTGAAGTGATTCAAGTGATTTGTCAAGAGTGCCCTTAATTAGTTGGAAGTCAACCTTAAATTAAACATTTCTTGACAACAATATGTTATATGTGACCTCACTAGTCTAAACATGACATTCGGATTAATATTACATTTGTGGAATATGAGTTATGAAGCAAAATCCAGCCGTTTTTATCCATCTCGGAGGGCGGCCATTTTGCCACTTGCTGAAGATGACATCACAGTTGCTCGGGGCTCAGGCAACGACCAATCACAGCTCGCCTGTTTTCTGAAGCTGCACTGTGATTGGCAGTTACCTGAGACCTGAGCAACATTGATGTCATCTTCAATCGACAGCAAGTAGCAAAATGTCCGCCCCCAGAAATGGACGGAAACGGCTGGATTTTGCTGCTTAACTCATATTCCACTAACATAGTCTTAACCAGAATACCATATTTAACCTAGTGGGGCTGCATAGAACATATTATTGTCTTCCCCTTTAATCGTAGCCTAAACTTTCCCCACATGAAACAAGACGTCACCCTGCGTTTCCGGGCCATGCGAGTCTGACGCCCATCTGGAGTGTCTTGGTACAGCTGATGGGGGTGGACGTTTCAATCTTGACCTGGCAACTATTCCTGTTGCCATGGGAAGACAGAATATGCTCCCCACACCTGTTACCATGGCAACCTAGAGGCCGCATATAGAGCCGGTTTACTCTGGTCTCATCGTTTGCCATCACCATCAATAACATCAACAAAAACAACAGCAGAAGCTCATTTGTATGTTAAGTAGATGTGGGCCAAAATATTCCATACATGAGCCAACTTATAAATAAAGTAAAAGAAAGGTGCTACGCTAAATACTACTGGTAGTAAGAGTTTGGCACCATTCACAACATTCCATATTCTTTTGTTAATTGATTAACATGAATACTTTACTGTTGGTTTGAATCATGGTTATATTTTGTGCCTGTTGGATTGCAAAAATCCAAATTCTTTGGAATTTATTATTCATATAATGTTTTGGCTTTGTGTCACGTCTTAATGAGAGGAGTACGATTATTATTATTTTATTTTTTTTAAATTGGGGGAGGGGTGTAAGATTAACCCGCCTTGATGTTTGTGTAGCTGCCAGTTAATCAGTGCTAATATAATATTTTCTGATACCTTTATTTCTCAGCTACCTTGCGCTTTACGCCTACAAGCCCCAGAAAGCTGACGAGCTGGAGCTTCGAAAGGGGGAGATGTACCGGGTGACGGAGAAGTGTCAAGACGGATGGTTCAAAGGCACCTCACTAAGAACGGCTGCGTCTGGCGTCTTCCCGGGAAACTATGTCACCCCCGTGTCCAGGTCAGTCAGAGCTTTCCTCACATTTAATTGTTTTCTTGTATTCTGTTGGTCACAGTTGAAACATCTTCATTCATTTTTAATAAGCCCTGGGCGCATTAGTACATTTCATTTGCCATCCTTCTGATATTGTATGAGTGTCTTGTAAATACGGTTGTGTTTATAGTGGTTGTGAACCTTATTCTTGTCTAATCCATTTTTAGTATTCAGGGTAAAACACTGCTCTCAAGTAAATTTTTCTCAAAACAATCTGTAGTATACCCCAATGTTACCATCTACTGGCCATTTTTATTTTTGACTCCCCAGATTAACAATGATTGCACACAAGCCAAAGATAGCTCCTCACGCACACTGCTAATGAAATAAATATAATTGACGACAATAGTCGTCGTTGGCACTCCACGTCAAGATTTCAGTTGAACTTTTTGTACACATCCATAAGAATATTAGATTGTTACTTTAAAATAGCCTGTTATTAAATGTTTATAATGGGAATGCATTATTTCTATTATCCATTAAAATAATTTCTAAATCGTTTTCATCGTCTCTGTCTATCCGGTGCTACCACATACTGAGAGGAGATCATTACCATCGGCATCATCACCATCATTATCATAAAATTCTTATTACCGATGCTCTTAGCATTCAAACCCAACTACCCGGCGCTGTTAAAACCGCATGAGATTAAAAGGTAAGTGTGCTGAGGTCATAGTTGTATATTTGTTCGTTTTTATAGCCGTCGTCATTCCTTTGAGGAGGTCCATATTTCAAACGGCTGCTCGGCTAATCTGCATTCTGCCCCATGATGCAGTGAAAAAGACTATGAACGAGGGAGAAACAAAAGCCGAGCAGCGTTGGAATAATGGAAACACAAACAAGCGGGAGGAAGATAATGAAGACTCGGGGAACGGCGGAAAGAGAATGAGGCATGAAAGGAGTGAGGAAGATGATGAAACCGTACGGGGGTGGGTTGGGGTGGACGGACAAAAAGGTGAAAAGAGAAAAAGAAATGAGAGTGATGAGACTAGAATGAAAAGGAAAAAGAGCACTAAACACTCTCCATTGTATGCTGTGACTATGTAGCAATAATCAGGAGGGTGAAAGGTTCAATCAAATGAGACCATTTGTTATGTTTGCATAAGAACACTCGCGCTTTCTTGAGCTTCCCCCCTCCATACTTACCAAGCTGCAAGGATGCTCATGAGGAGGACAGGCTCACACACACCCACGCGCACTCGCACACACCTGAGGACATTTAATTGACTGGCTGCATTTTCTGACAGATTATCTGCAAGTAATCTGAAATATAGAGCGAGTCATGTCCGTTTTAAGTATTTGTCACAATTTTGTTTCGACTATTGATTTTATGTTGGACTCTGTTAGTTTGGATTCATTGTTTTGTTTCTTCAATGCTTCCCTGTTCTTGTTCTGTCTCATCTCAATCATTTAATCAATCGAAAGTTTATTTATAAAGCACGTTTCATACAAAGTTTGTAACTCAAAGTGCTTGACTGATTATTTTGATGATGTTCTTAATGAGTGTAAGACCAATGACTAACACATCTAAGATACAATTTAAAAAAGTGCTTTTGTGTTACCAGGAGACATGGAAATGCACAACTGTGTATCATCAGCGCAGCTGTTAAACTGACTCCATGTCTCCTGATGACATCACCAAAAGGGAGCATGTACAGTTTAAAAAGCACTGGGCCTAAAATTGAACCCTGGGGAACACCACATGTGAGTTTAATGACCTTGGAGCAGCTGGTATCCAAACTTACCATAAAAGTTCTGTCTGTGAGGTAGAATGTCAACCATTTGTGGACGGCACCTGAGAGGCGATTGTGTTTTGTAGTTATTTCTTTGAATTTAGTGTTGTGCTTATTTGGAAGAGTATTGGGATGTTTGCCTTAAAAAAAAAAAAAGCTCTGGGATCAGGCATGCACATTCATGTTTGTGAAGCAATCTTAAGTGAGCTTATTAGTACCACACTGTAAAACAAAGAAAATAATAAAAAGAGTAATATTTACTTGAAAAACATATTTTCACTCGGAAATTCTAAGTACATTTTACAAGGAGAGTTTTGAGTATATTTAACTAGTTTAGTTACTCAACCATTGAGGAACAAACTCATGACCTTCAGCTTGGGAGACAGCGACTCTACCACCTGAACCATGCCACTCTTGCTGTTTGCCACTATACTGCATTATTGGTGTGTCCAAAATTAGATCCAAAACTGGTTTTGTGTTTGTGTATTTTTTTTAAAAAAAATAAACTGGTAAAATGTATCAAAACTGTCAAATGTACTTCGAATTTCTGAGTTAAAAACTTTACTGTGTTTTTTCAAGTATATAATGCTCTTTTTTTTTCTTTTTTTTTTACAAAGGGTTGCTGTACGCAATCCAATACCTAACCATGACCACAACCAATACAGTATGTTCACCATAAACCAAAAACCATTCCTCAAGTTACCATTCAAAGTGTCCGTAAAGCCTGTTTTGCTCCAAGATTGTGTAACAGCACACGTTTAAAACCCATCCACCTTGCGGGTTCATACATAACTTTGCAATATCATCTTAATGTCACCCGAGTGTGAGATATTTTTGAGGGAGCTCGTCCAGCTGTCCCTTTACGCAAGCGTCAATGCAACGACGCTTGCTGGCGCTCCTGCCGGCGTATTGATATCACATTCTGTTCTGCCCCTTCATCTCTGTGCCGTTTACTCAAAAGGGCAATATCCCTGATGGGTAAACTGCTGTGTACACAAGGCTTAAGCGAGGTCCGGTCAAAATATCCTCTCTGCAAGTGTCCCCCTTTATAGAAGCTTTCAAACTCAACTCGTTTCGCTCACAAGCTCAAGAGCGCGTGAGCTCATAACTCTTGTATATGACTGGAAGTCAATGGGCGGCAATAGGAGAGTGGATGGTGCAGTCAGTGCAGTTCAGCTCACAAGGCTGCCATTCATTATTTTGCAGACAGAATCATGGGCCGCTTGCTATGCCGAAGTGTTTTCAGCAGGAAGACGCAATGCTGTTTTGAAAAAGGATGAAAATAGTGTGGTCTTGACACAACAATAGGAATTTTGAGATGGGAAAACAACAAAAGATTTTTGAGAGTGTTTCCATTGTTGCGAAAATTGTTTTCTAGAAAAGGAATTGAAGGCATCACAACCAAAACAACAATGTTAGCAACAACGCTAGCTAGCTGGCTAGCTTCTGAACATCCGGGCATTTCTGACTCTAACCCTTCCCCAATGCAAGGCAATGTAAATACTTCCTTTATACGGTGGAAACAAACGGCAGATTGTATTGATTTTGCCTGTGACTATCATACAAACCACACATATTGTTATAGTAGTCAAAGGACATCTCATCCCATTTTAAAATTTAAATAATCCTCACAAATCAAATTACAACGATACAAAGTCCAATGCTTTTCAAACAACGGAGAGATTTCTTTCACCACGTTGACCACCATTTTGACCTGTGACGACGAATTGTCAATTGCTTTGTCCCAAAAGACAGACTTACTATCCAAGAAAATCAAATGTTCACATTTTTTTCTGTGGGAACTATCCTCAACTATTTGCTAGCATTTTCACCTCGTCATGTTTTATTGTTTTCTTTAACAAGGCAACCCAAAGATGCTACACATCAAGTACATTTTTTTCTTCCGAATGAAATCATCTGTAAGCCATTCATTGTTAGGGGTAATGTTGTAAGAGGTGATTTAAATCATGTTACTTTGTTTTGGATTCATACTTCTTCATACACTATATATTTTGTATATCGCTGGCATTGGATTGGAACTTTCCGATGTCACAATATGGTAAATTTCTTGTTATTTTGCAAATCTATACCCATTGTTTAGTCCGCACGTGTGGGTGGTATTTTTTTTATCGTTGTGATCTTACTGGTGTGTGTGCTTTGGCCACATGGGGGAAGTGTAATAAAAAAAACATATGGATATACAGTCTCCTCCAAAAGTATTGGAACAGCAAGGTTTGTGTTTTCCTTCAGGCTCTATGACGGGGTTCACCATTTCCGGTCCTCGAGGTCCGGAGTCCTGCAGATTTTAGATGGTTCCGCCCACTAGAATTTAGCATTCCTGATAACAATCCTGATCTTTAGTATCAGGTGTGTTGGTAGGCGGAAAAATCTAAAACCTGCAGGACTCCGGACCTCGAGGACCGGAATTGGTGAACCCTGCTCTATGTGGTTAAGGTCCACTGATTGTCTATGCTCTCCTCTTTGTGTTTTAAAGGGCAACATTTGGCGTTGGTACTACGAGGGGCTCATGTTTATCCAGCCCAGGAAATGGAGGAGGCGGTGGTTTTAGTCAGGTTGGCGGTAAAATCTCAGACCCCTCTTCTCCAGGGTCCCCGGGGCCCTCCTCGTCCCGTCCCTCCACGCCGCTGATCAACTGCGTCAGTCCCGCCTCGTCTCCGCAGACGGCGGCGGCGCAGCTGAAAAACTGCCTGCGCTCCAGTCAGCATTCAGTCAACCAGACACGCACCTCAATGCAGCTGGGTAAGCACAACTGAACACATTTTCAATCAATACTCATTTAAAATCTTGGCGCGTACGCATTCAAACGGGACCAAGCACCAGATTTATGCAACTTCCAGAGGCAGTCACGTTCCAAAGTGAAAGGATACATCCCAATTCAGTGGAGGTTCGTGCATCGCAGGTTTTAGCGGCAACCATTTTCCGTGCTGTCATTAAAGAAACCTAAACTACCATCAGTGTCTTGACATAATACAATCTCTGCAATCTGCGCCCTGCTGTGGATCTTAAAATGTTTCTGCTAGAGTGGCCAGTCTGCCCACTGCGCCCTGTGTAATCAGCACACGCTTCAAATAAATACAATACCAATACACGCTTGATTACAAACACGTTTGTACTGCCCAGTGTCAAGATTGGCTAGAAAATGTTTTGACAGATGCTCAAATGAATGCGGAGCGTCAGTAAGGCTGTGAGAAGTCATTAAGGCAACAGGATGATTTTATATTTCTAGACAACGTGGATGGGTTTCATTTTTAATTCTGGGACAAAAACAACTTAACAGTAGAACCAACAGATAAGGTTCAACGTATCTCTCGCTAAGGCAATGCACAATTCTACAGGGTGACGCAAAAAAACGGGAACTTTTTAACAATCCAATCAAACCAAGAGTTGATGGAAGAAAAATCACCAATAAATACAGAACCTAAGATACAGCACCAAAGAGTGCCAATTACAGGAAAATGGCATCTGCATAATAACTGACAACTTTTTCACAAGAGACATAGCAACTGACAACGTCATAATCACAAGGGATGTAGCAACTGACAACGCGGTCATCACAAGGGACATAGCAACTGCATAGCAACTGACAACTTTAACATCACATGGAACATAGCACCTGCATAGCAACTGACAACTTCATCATCACAATGACATAGTGAGCATAGCAACCGACAACTTCATCATCACAAGGAACATGGCGAACTGCATAGCAACTAACAACTTCGTCATCACAAGAGACATAGGAAGTGCATAGCAACTGACAACATCCTCATCATCATCTTAAGAGACATAGCAGAACCATAACGCAATGACCCCATAATAACATCATAACACGTTAACTGTTAAAAGCAAAACGTTAAAAAGTCATTTTTATGATGTGATGAAATGCTAATTATTTTTCAGAGGATATCACGTTTTTATCATGTTATAATTGTCAACCAATTATTTTTTGTGATAGCGTTTGTAATCAGTATCACAAAAAGACAATGCAAAAGTCTGATGTTTTGAAAGATATTGTTAATCAATTAGCAGAGCTGCCTATGTAATTTTTGACTTCATGTATTTAATGTATGAATAAAAATGTTTTTAATGTGCTTGCTACAAATCATGTTATTTTTGTTGAATTTTTTTTCTCGTGTTTTACGGAGTCGAAAATAGCTTTGTCCTGCACAAATGAACTTTGACAGTAGATTTGTATGCTACTTTTGATTGTCAAATTCCAAACCATCCCATCATGAGACATTCACTGTAGAGATTGCACGGATTTTACATTCAATGAAATTCTCTGTACCTTTTATTATAAACAAATCCGTGTTCTTATACCTAAACCAAACACTCTCTTTCGTCAAGGTCTACTTTTGCTGCCTTCATTTTATTAGCAAACAAAATCTCACCCAGATGCATTCTCAACAAGCATTCTGGATCTCAAAATATGTGGCTAAAAATGAATGATAGATAGATATATGAATGATTCAAATAAATCCACCATGCGCTTCAGGGTTCGGTTGTCATGCACTGTTCCAGGAATAACATGGAAAGCGTCAACGTTTTCAGCGCATCTTATCTCTCCTGTGTCAAAAAAGCAAGTCTCCCGCCTAATGTCGGGTTCCGAAAATGTGTTTGTCTGCACCATTTTGCTTTTATGTGTCAATTTACTCAAAACTGGAGGCGCGTTGGAGGCTTATTTGTCAATGAGAAGAGAAAAGGCCTTTTTCTTCCTGCTTCCAAATCCGTCACCGCAGGCAATCGCCGACATATTCAGTCGATGGCTTAATCTCGTCACAGGTCAATCTTAAACTGCGCCACCCAAATGTGAGAAAAATACAAACTTAGTTAAATAAATGAGTGACCTTAAAAACGCATACATCAACAGAGAAGACACACAAGATGTGAAAACTTGGAGGGGAAAAAGTAGCAAGGCAAAAAACAAAAGGGAACCCAAAAACGGCTTTAAAATAGAAACATTGCCGCTATGTTGGCGCTGTAGGGCAGAGTTGGCAGCAAGTAAATGAACCTTGGCAGGTCTGCGTGGCATGTGAGGATGATGTGGAGCAGGTGTAGGAGGAGTGTTGCGTTAACACGCACACGCACACACAGCACTGCTTGACACTGGAAGACTGGGCCGCGCAAGGAAACACACTGCCGAATGACATCATTTTGTTTTTGCGTTCCATGTAGGCGTAATGACAGAGCCCCTTGCTTTTTCTCGCGCTCCCTGGCTGTGTCGTTCCCACACACATTCGCGCATCTGGACGACATTACAAAGCAGCAAGACACTTTGAGTACTGCAGTGTTGTGCAGAAGGAGGCTTGAAACTGTTTGGGGTGGGGGGGGGGGGTCCTTAAGTGTGTCCACATACAGATGGAAACTGATTAGTGAGATTAGTTGTTAAGGCAACTATTTACTGCATGGGAAGTTGTTGCCTATTATTTTGTTGTTCTTATTATTTACTCCTCCCAAAAAGTTTGCAAAATTTGGATTTCGAGTGTACTGTAATTTTCAGGGGAACCTAAAATGCTCTTGATCCTTCACAGGTGAACTTAATTTGACCTCTCTTTTTAATTTTATTTATTTTTTTAAATAAAAAAAAAGATTCAAAATACAATTTAATGCAAAATTACAATTAATCTGATTAATCGATTAAATAATCGATAGGTTAACTCATTCACTGCCGTCGACGGCTAATTACGTCAGAAATTAATTTTAACCATTTCTATTAGTTTTACACTTTTGTTAACAAGAGTATGAAAACCTAGAACTATTAAAGTCATGCGATTAATTACAATTTAAAAAATTCAGGCGATTACAATTTTTAATTATAACTAATCGCATGACTTCACTAGTTAACTCTTGATTAATCACACATTTTAGATCTGTTTGTAATGTACAATAAAAAAAAATCTAGGTTTTCATACTCTTGTTAACAAAAGTGGGGGAAAAATTTAAACTAATAAAAATAGTTCAAATGAATTTTTGACGTCTATAGCCGTCAATGGCAGTGAATGAGTTAATCGTCGATTCTAAAAATATTTGTTAGTGACAGCACGTTTGTGATTTGGTTAACTGTCGTTCGCCTGCAATCCAAACCGAAACCATAGTTGCCCGAACAGTATTAACGTATCTCAGTTAGCACAAATTCAAATTCACACACAATTATATCAACAAGTGGCTACTATCGCTACATGCTACAGGCTAGTAAGTTAGCAAGCATTAGTTTACAGTTTTTGTTTTGTCTTCAATAGTTCCGTTATTGTTTATTAATGGGTTTTTTAGTCTCGTCTCATCTAACACTATGGGTGTAAATATTATATTTAGAAAAGGTAAAAATAAAAATGAAAATTTTAAAAACACTTGTAAAGGTTAAAGTTGGGTATTTGACTACTCGTTAGAGTCAAATTGACCCGCATTCACTGAAGTGGCGAAAATAATCAACCATCATTATGCCATTCTTGCTGGGAGGCAAAAGTGCTAATAACTTTGGCACCGCGGTTTTATGGTGCGTGTTATTTTTGATTACAAGTACAGTGTCTCTAAAGAGCTGAAATACGTAGATAAATGTTGCCTTCCAGAATTAATGAGGACTAATGACTACCCGCTGTCACTGAAAAGGTCTTCTCAGTTTAAAGTATATTAATGCAGAAAATATATTTGTGTGTATTTTAGTCCATAGTTCTCCTGCTGGAAGCCCAGAACGCCCCGCGGTGGCGATAACGTCCCTGCGCTCTCAGAGCTCCTCACCTTCACGTTGCTCCGGCCAATCGGGTCGCCCGCTCTCCATGACGTCTCCGGGACCCAGTTTGGGGCCCTCGCCCCTGTCGTCGCCCGCCTCACGGCCGCACCTGCCCCTGTCGTCTCCTTTGTCCTGCCTCACGCCTCCCAACGTGTCGGCGGTGCTGCTCAACGGGGAACCGGCCATCCCGATGCAGCCGCCCTCGCCGGGCCCCTCGCGCGCACCTGCGCAGTGCGCCCTCGCCGGCAAAACGGAGAAGGTAAGCTAAGGCTAAATGAAATGGGATGTTCAACGGGTGTACTTTGTTCAGTATGTTAGATAAAGGTTTTGGGACACACGTCATTGTTAATCAAATGGCGGAAGACATTTTTCACCTTTAAAAGACTTTGTTGTAGGAGCGTTTTGATGAAAGCTTTTGTCCGATATGGCTGTTGAGGCCATCAATGACGTCAAATGTTTCTCAGATGAGTGAAAGTAATTCATACAGACACGTTTGCTAACCTTGTAGAAAAAGTCTTAGTTGAAGTTCATGTTTATTATGTTTTTTTGCTTTTTATTTGTTTTTGTGGCGATACAGTATTCCCCCACTATATGGCGGTTCATCGTTCACTAATCACTGTACTTACAGTAAAGCCTTCGCATGTGGGAAAGGAGAGCTATAGTCACAAATGCAATTTTCAACTTATTTAACACCGGGAGAATTCAACTTTATTTCTAAAGCATTTAAAAATAAATAAATAATAAAATAAATAATAAAAAATATCTAATAACATTTCGTACATAACAAAGATCCAACATACAGCACAATAAATAAAAAGTGTCTTAGACCAAATTGTGACGACACACAGTAAATGCAGTGAGTTGCTGACATCATGCGTCCCAGCAGGCCCCGCCTTTTAAAGACACATGCATGTATACGGACGCTTCAGTTCGTAATAATAATAATAATACTGTATTTTCTGCTCATTTTATCCTTGCCATCAGTCATTGTGTTCATCTGTATTTGAAATGTTTAAAAAAAATATATTTTAATAAGCCTTGGGTGGGGGTATTATTTTTGGAAAATTATGTTATCTGTCTATATTGTGGATTTCCCCCCTATTATATGTGTGTCTGAAACGTGTCCCCTTCTCTGAACTGTGTACTTTGTATTTATTAGGGGTGTCAGGCGATCAAAATTTTTTATCGTAATTAATCGCATGACTTCAATGGTTAACTCACGATTACTCACACATTTTATATCTGTTCTAAACGTACAATAAAATGTATTAAAAAAAAAATCATACTCTTGTTAACATAAAAGTGGGGGGAAAAAAGGTTAAACTAGAAATATGGTTGCATCTTTTCATCATTGATACAGAAATTTCATAATAATTCATAAAACCGAGTTAAAATTGAAAAGATGTACTGTACTGTAAAAAAAAAAGAAAAAAAAAGTTTGATGTTTGTGTTGAGGTCGTTTTTCTTCCACTAGATGGCATAATTGCATTTGTAAGACGGTGACAGCTCGGTGCGTTTATCTTTCCATATGACCTCATTTACTCCCAAAAGCACATCGACCCTTATAAAGGCAGCCTATTGCCCATATTGCTCTAATACGCCCAACTCAAAAACAACCTCTGCCAGCTTTAATATAAAAAGGTTGTTGCTCGCTAAGGAGAGCGTTGTGAAAATGTAATCGTTTCTCAATTGGCCCGCGCTGTAGCCCTCCAGCAAAAGCAGTGAAACGTATCCGAGCTAATTATTGATTCATTTCTGCTTTAACAGCTGCAAAGCACTGGAATTGTCTGAAGTTAAGCCCGAGCGTTTGTTACCAAGCGTGCACGCCTGGCCCCGTCTCTCGAACCCTTACGGCACTCATATTGAACTCTCGTCTCCAACGCCGCGGCGGAAACTCGGGGTGTCAAATCGGGACATGCTGGTGTTGAATGATGGCAGGGGAAAGCGCTGCATCTGTCTCAGCTCCTTTTGTTTTGGCTGCTGGCTGCGCTGTGTTGGACAGCTAATCTAACTACGTGGCTAGCTGACAAACAGCCCTGCGATGGCGGAACAGCAGGCTTGTTTACATCATCCCACTCAAAGATGCTTTTTTTTTTCATGAGGCCCAGATATTAATGAATCCTCGTCTCCTGCCACAGCTACAGATTTGATTTGTGTTCTATTTATGTCCGTCCAATTTGGTTGGCTGTCTCTTGTGCGTTTGGAGCCTGGAAGACGCGGTTGGATGAGTTTGGTCAGGTGTCCCAATTGTTTGGCGATTAAATGTACAGCGTCCTATCATTAACTTTAGCTGGAATTACCCAACAGATGCAAGTACTCGAGTACGATGACAAAATGATAACCGCGAGCAAAAATATTGCTGTATCAAGGTATTAAAATTACAGTTGTAAAATTACCTCTCGTGAGCTATTTTTTTTTAACAAAATAAAGACTATTTGGCACATTGATACTTATAAATAAATAAGTGTTAACATCCTAGTGAGAAAATACAAAAAAAATTTCTCGCTATGAAGTGTCTTTTCGACAATTAAAATTGCTTACGACATTTTCAATTGAAATAATAAATTTTATCGGAATGCTTTTGGAACATTAAACATAGCCCGGGTCAAATTGACCCATTTTAAAGTTGACAAATAAGTAGGGTTTTTTGGGGGGTTTTTTGCTATGGAATTTCTCTCAATTAAAATTGTTCACTTTGAGATATGTTCAATTAAAATGGTTGCTAATGTTTTTGCTTTTGGAACATTAAACATAGCCCGGGTCAAATTGACCCATTTTAAAGTTGACAAATAAGTAGTGTTTATTTTCTTTTTTTTTTTCTTTTTTTTTGCTATGGAATTTCTCTGTTAAAATCGTTCACTTTGACATATGTTCAATTAAAATGGCTGCTAATGTTTTAGCTTTTGGAACATTAAACATAGCCCGGGTCATATTGACCCATTTTGAAGTTTAGGAACCTTATGAAACTTTACATCAACGGACAATTTAAATGGTTCATTTTTGCATAATTGCATTGAAAATAGTAGTCTTTCATGATTAAACTTGTTTAAAAAGGTTCATTTGAAATATTTGTGATAAAAGCATATAATAATGTTTATTGGGCTGTGTTTAATCTTCAAATACAGCCCGGGTCAAATTGACCCGGGAACATTATTGCTGTTCCTGAGAAACCAACCGAACAAACTATTTTCATTCCTGTCTGTTTTCAAACCGAGTTATCCATCAATTTGTATTGTCTTCATAATAACACGATGATGCGATTATATATTTATATGACTTTACAGTGGCCTGAGGAAAAACCATAACTACAAAGTGGCCTGCAACGAAAATGTCTCCGCCACCACCAAACGGTTGACATGTTTTCAGTGTTTTTACTCATCCTCCATAGTTAAAGAAACATTCATGACAACAAGCAGTTACCGCCAGCCGTTTGATCTGTCAGCCTCTGTATTCATCTTTGGGATAATTTACTGTAAAAGCACTTAAAGAGTGTTGAGCGTGGGTGAGCAAATGGTCCAGTAATTAGGTTGATGGGCGGGCGCGAGCTGGCATCTGCAGCAGCGCTTCTCACAAACATGCCGTCTGCTTCTACTACTATTTGTAATGTGACCTTATCAATGGATAAATCAAATGTGGGACTGAGCTTCGAGTGTAAAATTACATTTTGGGGGGGGGGGGGGGGGTGGATGCTACATGAAGCGATCTGCTTTGACATTAGAGTTATGTGGGTGTATACTGCCACCTTGTGGTGTGTAGAACAACAGCAACGATGTAGCACATAGTCCATTGAAAAACAGCTGGTGAAAGTACTCATTGCTCTTACTGGTCATTATATCAATTTCAACAATAACGGTAAAAACATCTATTAATTTGACTAATATGAATATGAATTAATAATTGTTTGTTATTGACTATATTCCTCTCTTTGTTTACTTCTCCCTATCAGAAAGAAAGGAAAGGTTTGTTGAAGCTCCTGTCAGGGGCGGCGGCCAAAAAGAAACCACGCTCACCCCCCGCCTCCCCGCCAACCCACGATCCCTCCAACGATCTCGCCCACCACCCGCACCACCCCCACCACCACCACGCCCGCTCCGGATCGTGTCCCATGGTTTCTCAGGGGCGGGCCGGCTCGTGTCCCGTCGAGATCGACATGGCGGGGGCCGTAGGGCTGGAACCCCTGCACAGGAAGTCGGGCTCCTTGGATACAAACTTTCCCATGTCGCCCCCGCCAACGCGAGCCAGCAGTGTTCTCATGGTGCTCCGGCCCGAACCCAAACCGCTGTCCAGGGAGAGGTGAGTACTCTCACTGATGAAAAATTTCGAAAAATAATTTGTGATTATTATTTTTTTCTCAATATTGCAATTGCGATTTCATATTATGTGATTATTTTTCTCAAGGTCCTCTTCCCATGTATTTTTTAACAGACACAGGCAATTAATTCATCTGCATTACAATAAACAATATCAGATTACTTCAATTGGAGTTACGAACTCACGGAACACTTTGTGCGAAGAAGTCACAAAAACACTGCTTAGCATTAATAAATGTGATTTTTTAAAAAAAATGTGTATTTGAGTTGCTTCGTGTTCCAAGTACCAATTGCTTTGAATTTGAAAAGAAAAACGTACTGTTTCGGTCGCAAAGGTCTAACATGAAACACTAAAGACATCTAGTGGCAGAAAATTGCCTCAACTCAAACCTAGGACTCAGTGTTTCACACTCCTTTTAACTGTTTAACTTCAAATAACTTCATGAATTACTTACTATAAAATGACTATTAATGGATTAAAAGATACAACCACATTTATTTTTGGTAACCATATTTGTTCTTTTTTTTCTTTGTTAATTAATGAGTATGAAAAACTTGAAAAATATTTTATTTTACATTTTCCAAAGGTATAACGTTGGTGCTTAATTTGCATGAATTAATTAAAAATTAATAAATATAATTAATTGTAAATAAATTATGGAAATCGTGCCATTAATTATGTTAAAAATGTATCCACTGACAGCCCTAATATATAAAAAGTATACAGTATGCATACATGTATGTACTGTATGTATCTATGTATATGTGCATATATACTATAATTAATGTGTTAATTTTGAGTTAATTTAAAGTTCCTTTAACGTCACTCATTTTTTAAAGCGTGAATAATGACTGCCCCTTACTTGGAAAGCCTGTAAAGGGGGAATTCCGGTTGCAACGCAGCAGACATGTCCACGTCCAAATTTTGCAGTAATAAATGTAATAATAATACATATATATGTGGAGACTGTGGTCAATTTGTATTTTGCAATTTTAAAAATGTGCAGAATTTCACATGTGACTTCATTTTAAATATGAAAAGAAAAATGCACTGAGCTGTCACCAACATCTTAAAAATGCAATTATGCCATCTAGTGGCAGAAACATGACCTCAACACAAATCGATTTAACACTATATATATATATATATATATATTATAGTACACTACATCTATCAACAACTAAACAATTCAGCCCTATTTCTATTAGTTAAAAAAAAAGTCCACTTTTATATTAACAAGAGTATTAAAACTTAAGGGAAAAAATTATTTTATTGTACGTTTTATTGTACATTTAGAAGAGATGACCTTGGCCATGTTTTAACTCATTCACTGCCATTGGCGGCTATAGACGTCATAAATTCATTTGAACTATTTCTATTTTTATTTTTTCCACTTTTGTTAACAAGAGTATGAAAACCTAGATTATTTTTTTTACATTTAGAACAGATATAGAATTTGTGATTAATCGTGAGTTAACTATTGAAGTCATGCGATTAATTACGATTAAAAACTGTAATCACCTGAAACCCCTAGTATATACATTATGGGAATTAAATTAGTTTTAAATTACATTAAATCAAAACCTAGAAAAAAAATTATTGTACATTACGAACAGATATAAAATTTGTGATTAATCGTGAGTTAACTAGTGAAGTCATGCGATTAGTTATGATTAAAAAAATATAATCGCCTGAAATGTTTTATTGTAATCGATCGCATGACTTTAATATTTCTAGGTTTTCATACTCTCGTTAACAAAAGTGGAAAAAAATGTTAAACTGATAGAAATGGTTCAAATGAATTTCTGACGTCTATATCCGTCGACGGCAGTGAATGAGTTCAAAGGCATTCGACCAGCTTTGTTGAAAATTGCACAAAGTCCATTCACTGACTTGAGTCTCACCTTCCCGCGTTGGCCAGGTACCGAGTGGTGGTTCCTTACCCGCCGCAGAGCGAGGCGGAGATCGAGCTCCGCGAGGGAGACGTGGTGTTCGTCCACAAAAAGCGAGACGACGGCTGGTACAAAGGCACCCTGCAAAGGACGGGGCAGACCGGCCTGTTTCCCGGAAGCTTCGTGGAGAGCTTTTAAAACGAGACACGCAAAAACCACTTGGCTTGATATTGGGTTTTCCAATCTGCCTTAAGGAGCTGTCAACCTTCAACAACAACGGCAACAACAACAACAACATCACCCGGAATTCGAGTGTCAGCGGCGAGATTCTTCCCGTGGACTTTTTACAAATCAGAAAAGGACGGTAGCACAAGACGTCTTCGGAAGTCTTTCTCAATCCAGCACATTTTCGCCAGAAAAAAAGGATAACCACACACATGCACACGCACACACTCAAAGAGCACACAAAAGCTTCCCAGGTGTCGTTCACCAGCACAACAAGCATCAGCTCGGCTTCAAACTGCGACCTCAGAACTCCTCTCTGGTGCGTTCTTTCTTTGCAAAGACCCAAACCAGGTTCATCGTGTTTGTGGCAATAAGCACACCTTTCTGTTTTTAACTCAATACGTGTTGATGTAGGGCTGCAACTAATGACTTTTTTTTTTTTGGTTGACTATTTCGTTTGGTGAATCTTTTTTTCTTTTTTTTTTAAACAGGTTTTAATTTCAATCCCTTTATTTCAAATTGAAAGTGCAGAAAATAGGCACAAATCTTGATCACTATTTTACAAAATCCAATTAGTCTGCTTTCATGGAAGAGAAATTTCCAAGGATTTGGAATTCATTTGAAATGGCACAAGGTATCTCTGAATAATGAATCGATTATTTAATTAATGAATCGCTGCACCTCGATACAAATACGTGTAGCGTTGTTTTCCTCTCTTTGTTTTTGTTTGTTTGTTTGTTTTATAAATGTTCAAATTGATATTTGTGTTGTCCCAAGCTGTGATCTGTCACTGGATTTGTTTGTATTTAAAAAAAAGAAAAAAGAAAAAGTGCAACAAGTAATTTGATCGTTCATTTTTATATTTATTGAATCTGAAATTGTTCTGTTGTTCTATTTAATGTTTCCCACGTGCACACGGTGGCTTCAAGTGAGGAAAAATGGCTTGCTGAATGTAAAAAAAAAAAAAAGTATACAAATTCTTAGGATGATTATTTTGCATTGATAATGTTTTGGGTTTTAATGGAAGCAGAGATGAGATTGCACTCGGTGACATGATGATTACTTCTTCTTCTTTTTTTTAACCAAATTAAAAAAAAAACTCCCAAATTCTACTGTTTAGAGAAATGTGCAGCGGTGTGAAAAAAAAAAAAGTTGTGTTGATGAAGGGGGCGACGCGAAGAACCGGAATATGTGAACCGAAGCTTTTCCTTCTCCGCCCGCCAAATCTTTGATAGCGACTCGGATCGTGTTGATATTTTTGTACGAGGCTTCAGTGAGTGTACAGTCTGTCTGCTTTATGAATTTTTACGTCCTGAGAGCTCGTTTACATCTGCCACACTATCTACCTTTCCCACCTTCTTTCCTCAGACAGAAGCACAGCCAAACTGGAGGGTTTGACTCACTCGGTATGCGTGTGAGAGTGAGTGTGTGATTATTTGAGTTGAGGTTCTTCTCACGGTGACACAAGGGAAGGGCTAAAAAGGAAGATGGAATGTGCATAAATACCCTCGAGGGGACGAGAGCGTAAAGTGTGAGTGAGGCGGGGTTTTAATCGTGGCCGTAGGTGAAGCTCATTGATTGGCTGAGCACGCGATTTTAAAATTGATTTATTTACTAAGATCTACGGTACATGAAATTGGTGCAGTAGATGTAAAAAGAGACATTGCCCTGTAAAATAATAAAAAATTATAGTAAATTCGACGCCGTCTTAAAACTTTTTTTTCAGGATATACAAAAAAAAATGAACCATTTGCATCATTAGGAGATAATAAGGGCCCCCCAAAAAATGTGGTGGGGAAAAAAATGAGAAAAAGAGAAATTAGTTATACTGCATGTAATTGACACAAAAAAAAAGATTAAATTCATTGACATTTTTTGTTTGTGAATGAAAGTGTAAGAAAAGCTCTTGGATTGTGTACATCGCCACCTACTGTCGTGGCATGTCTATTACACAATGTTGCTATAAACAGATCAATTCATCTATTAAAAACACATTTTCACTCTTACGGCTTATATGGGAAAAAAAACTGTGATTTTCAAATAATGACCTCCACCAAGGCCAAATAGCATATTGGCATATGTTTGGCACAAGTTTACTTTAGTACACAAATCCAATCTTCAACCCAATCTGCTGGGTCAAAATCATTAACCCAATCCCCTCAAAGCTACCCAGCGAGTGAATTTGTATTTTTGGGGCTAAAACAGTCAGTTAAAATGGATCAACTTAAAAAAATATACATTTTTGACATTTATTTTCAACAATGCTAGTTAGCACCAGAAAGCAAGCAACTTTAATGTGAGGGGATAATACAAAGGACAACAATTGTGTAAGCTCTTATTTCTTAGTTGCAAAACATAAAATATTAAGTTGAATTGCCTAACTTAAAATTTCAGTGTATAGATAAATATGGTGTGGGTTAGGAAAGCACTGTATTGCATGAACCCAATGCAAGTTGACCGTAACAGGGAAAGAAAACAAATGATTATATCTGCACCTTTATTTGAATCGTCACCAAAATGTTTCGTGTTGGGCCACCAGTCCACACAGAAACCATTCCTTTCTGCCTTGCTTGGTGAAAGGTAAATCCCTTTTCACACTGCACTTACTCAGTCTGAAAGAGTTGTGCGGCAATGTGAAATGATCGGTTGCTAGTGTGCCCATATTTGGAAGTGCTGACGTAGCAGCCTACCAGGAAGTAGAAACAGATTTTACCGCTAGTTAGGCCGCACCTCAACAAGATGTATCTTTCTTTGTTGCAAACAAAATCCCTGACGTTGCTCTTTTCAAAAAGGAGGAGGAGGAGGACATGAGCAGCAGAGAAAAATAAATGGCTCGGCAGGAACTTGGATAGTTACTTTGTAAATAAATCAGGCAAAATCAAATAACACCAAATCACTGCGCCAGCTCCTCTCCGATCAGATTCCATTCTGTGGTCCCTGCCCATAATTGCAGTGTGAAAAGGGTAGACCTCAACAGCAGAGTGTCGGCATTTGTGTATTACTCCTGTATAATGTGAAAAATTTGAAGACATTAAAGTGCCAACCCCAAACACAAACTAAAAACAAACAAAAATCTTAATTTCCTTGAACCCGTGAAACAAAAAAGTGGCCAAACACGCGTCATGTTGGAAAATAAATTGCAAGCTGCCGTCACAGTGACGACAGAGAGAGAAGCTCAGCGCATTGTGGGTAATCCCCATGCAGCTGGAACAACTCTGCAAAGTAGATTAGGGTCAAAGGTGAAGAGCAGAAAAGCTGGAGTCGCAAATTACTCCAAACAATGTATTTTGTTTCTCGCACGCGGAAACTGGAAAGAAAGCACAGCAGACAGAAAAGCAAAGTCGACTTAAATTAAGTCGGATACGACAAATAAGCTTCAACGTGTCAAACGGTCACTTTAGTTGATACTCTGGGCCGTCAACTGCGCGGTCTCCTGTGTCGAAATTGTCTTTATGGGAAACGAATGTGTTTGTGTGTGAGTGAGTGTACTTCAGGGGGGGGGGGGCCTCGCTATGTAGCTCTACACATGGAAATAAATAAATAAATAAGCGGCATGGGCGCTCATCAGGACTCTTTCGTGTACAGCAAACGGTAAAGTGAAAAGAAGAAAAAAGTCTATCGAATTCTATATTGTGCAGAATATTTATAGGCCATTTGGTGCCATTG